>NC_141904.1:34699090-35002121 GCF_057802395.1 Ceratotherium simum simum
TTGAATAGTTAACATTGCTTCCCAGTGTCTGCAGTATAATTGTATACATTATTTTTAACTGAAAAAAAAAAAAATGTTTTAGGGGCCGGCCCCATGGTGTGGCAGTTAAGTGCGCGTGCTCTGCTGCTGGCAGCCTGGGTTCGGATCCCGGGTGCGCACTGATGCACCACTTGTCAGGCCATGCTGAGGCGGCCTCCCATATAAAGTGGAGGAAGGTGGGCACAGATGTTAGCCCAGGGCCAGTCTTCCTCAGCAAAAAGAGGAGCATGGGCATGGATGTTAGCTCAGGGCTGATCTTCCTCACAAAAAAAAAAAAAATTTAAAAAATAAAATAAGTTTTAATTTAAAAAACTGACCGAGTTTTTAAATATTTTTGACCATTCAATTTTTTAAATAAAGTTTCCTTGTTCGTTTTTGAATAAAACACACATACAGAAAAGTACACAAAACATAATTGTGTAGTTCAATGAATCACGCAATGAATTTCTCAAACCAAACACCCACTTAGCACCACCCAGATCTAGAAAAAGAATATTACCACCCCCTCAGAAATATTGCTTATGTCTTTTAACAGTCAAAACACCCACCATTTTCTCCAAAGTTAACCATGATCCTAACTTCTAATACTCTTGCTAAATTTTACTTGGTTTTGAACTTCATGTAAATGGAATTTAAAAATCTGTATTCTTTCGTGTGTGCCTTCTTTCTTTCACTCAACACAATGTTTGTGAGATTCGTCCATATTATGGCATGTGGCTGTATAGTATGCCACTGTATAGCACAATTGATTTGTCTGTTCTACTCTTAATGAAATTTTCTGCTTCACCCTAACACATATACATGTACATGTACATATACATATACAATTCCTCCTTCAAACTCAATATCTACAGGAAGACCAGTTTTCTGTATTGTACTCATCTTCTGGTTTCCTGATTACCTCAATCAAAGAGTGAGCATCTTGACTCTGATGTGTCAATTATGCCTCTATGCTTAGGCTAAGTTCATGAAAGTGTGGTGTGTGTGTGTCTGTATTTTAACTACCCTACATAAGGTAGTTTACCAATCATTTTCCCTAAACACGGTAACCTCTCTTCATCACCTTATCCCACACTTCTCCAAAGTTTCTTCCCATGCCACAGTAAAAGTTCAGATTGATCTGAAATATGTTCCCAGCTGAAAAGGAGTCCCACTTGTGGTTTCCAAATGTCAGCTATTCTCATCTGTCTTCTCTTTTAGAGACTTCCTGCTCTTGTTGAGTGGCTGCTCACTAATCTTGCACATATGCTGTCTTTTCATAATGTTACCATGTACAGATCAGCTTTTGTTATAAGGCTTTTTGCCTGGTCAGCACTCAGCAGAAGGCAAAAATTGTCAACCTCAACAGGCTAATGATCAAACATTGGATGGTCATTAACCAGTTATGCCTACCAAGGCCACAGGAGTAGATTTGTGGTATGTGTTGACAAAGAAGGTAGTTATTACATCATAGTCTCTTCTTTATGAAGCATCCTGAAGAGAAGTCCCTGTCAGAGCTTTGTTCCAAAATCAGCTATACTTTTCCTGAGCAATTAGTCTGTTTTTATCTTAAGAAGCTGAAAAATGTTCAAATATGTTTTCAGAATACTCAAAACTAGGTTTGTGACCCATGCAGGTGACGTCTAAGGGTGTATGTTTCATCCCACCCCTGCCTACACCTTAATCTTAATTTTATTTTCTGTTTCTTCTTTTGCCCTATTTTTAACTTCCAATATCGTGTGACATTGCTACGTGAAATAATGTCTGAAACAAGGCAGAGTATACGGTTACTAAAAGGTGAGTTTCCTCTAGAATTGGTTTGGTTACTGAAAGTTCTTATGATTCTGAAGCACCACCATTTTGATCAGGATACACAAGTGAAGAATGGAGAAACCATATTCTATTTGTCTAATTTGTCATGGTCTTTTGAGTTTAAAAGGTGCCATAAATATTTCCTAAATTTATCACAATCTTTCAAGTTTTAAAATTCCACTTTTTCCACTTTTAGGAATTACTTGAATAACTTAGGAGAAAAATTACTGAAAAACATTTTTCCTAGAAACATTTTAATGCTTCTGCCTATCATTCCATATTATTGTCTGATACAGAAAGATCTCCAAGGTATTTTATTTTAAAAGGCAGGAAAAAAAAGACCCTATATTTTTATTGCCTTGAATAAACATAAAGTATCTCTAGAGAGAGATACAAGTAACTAATATCAATGGTTAACTGTTTGGGGGTTGGTAACTTGCTGAATGGAGAACAGATAAGGGAGAAAGATTTCACTGAAGTTCTTTTGAAATTTCTTGGATTTGACACAGGTTAACATGTTACAAATTCAAAAATTTAAATAAACAACAAAAAATCAGACCAAAAAGTCCTCAAAATGAAAGTACCTCTACTCCAATAAAACCAAAGCAATTATCATAAAACAGTGCATTTTTGTATAGCAGTATTTTATTTCATATAGTAACAATAATGAGAGTCAAGAAATAAATCAGGTGCAATTATGTCAACATGCCAAAAATCTGAAAATAGAGTAAATAAAATATATATATTATTTTACCGTGATCTTCACAACGAAGGGATCCAACTCTTGCTGCTGGCCGTGATGCAGTAAGTGATGCAGGACTTGTCTGCCCACCAGAAAAACCGGAAAGCTGCAAAAAGACACATGAAACATCTTTCAAACGTTGGGCAACAGGACAAAGCAGGACATAATCCTTGAGATAAGGAATCTAATGAAGGAAGCCCTAGAATCGCTCCAGCTTTCTGCCTAGAAGCACATTCCAGACCACAGCGGAGGGAGGGAAATCCAGCTATATCATGGCTTTAGATTGAGCTAAGGAAACAGAGATTAGCATTTAGGGAGGCTGAGGCAACTGGAATTTGTAGAGCAGAATTCTGGAAAGGAGGAAGCTCTGCAGAGAAATAGCTCCAAAGATCTACATGAGGGTCTCAAATCTGTTGCTGAATTCTAAACCAGATATGTGTAGAATGAAAAATCCATGAGGCTGGGCAAAAATGTTTGAAGATCTATGAACTGACCAATTTCCAGAGACCTCACAGATCTGGGAGGGGTTTGAGTTCTGGTGATCCAGTGGACAGAGTCCTTAGGGAATGCCAGGGCATTCAGGACAGACTTAAGAAAGCTGATGGTATAGTAACAGGGCTAAACTAGTCCTCGAGTAAAGGCTACTTTAGACCAGCTCTGTCCAATAGAACTTGCTACAATTACGGAAATGTTTTGCATTTGCATTGTACAATACAGTAGCCACAAGCCATATGTGGTTTTGAGTACTCAAGTGTAGCTAGTGTGACTGAGGAAATTAATTTTTAATTCTATTTAATATTAACTAACTTAAATTTAGATAGCTACATGTGGCTAACAGCTGCATGTTAGCCACAGCTTTAGACCCACCATAGCAACATGAAAAAGCTTAAAAACAAGTTTCAAAAGGATCGAGCAGATTCTGAAGTAACTTAACTGCCTTTGAGAATAAAGTCTAACAATCCTTGAAAAACATCAATAAAATATTAAACCATGGCTTACTTACATGACAAATAGCAAGCTGTGGAAGTGACTCCTAAGGCGAGATCAAAAAAAACATTGGAGCTTCCAGCATAGTCTCTTGAACCTCTCTCTCTAAGAGAAGCCAACTGCAATGTTGGGGAAACGCACAAGCAGCCCTGTGAAGAGGCCAAGATAGAAGGTAACTGAGGCCTCCTACGAAAAGCCAGCACTAACTTGCCAGCCATGTGGGTGGGCTGTGCTGGAAATAGATCTTCCAACCCCAGTCAAGCTGCCTGATGACTACAGCACCAGCGACCCCCATCACAACCTGATGAAAAACCCTGAACCAGAACCAGCCGAGCCACTCCTGAATTCCTGAACCACAGAAACCATTAGAGACATAAATAATATATTGTTGCTGTTTTAAGGTAATTTTTTGAAACATAGTATTAGATGACTAACACTATTAGGAATTATTTTATGACAATAACTTTGATGACCTAAATTTAGAAATACAAACTCCTCAAAAGATACAAATAATCACAACTGACACAAGAAGAAATAGAATATCTGAGTAGCTAGACATCTATTAAAGAAATTATATTTGTAATCAAAATGTTCCCACAAAGAATTTCCAGGCTCTGATGGCTTACTTCACTGGTGAATTCTATCAAAGTTTTCAAAGAATAGAAAATATTATACCAATTCCACACAAACTCTTTCAGAAAATAGAGGAGGAAAAACACTTCCAACCTCATTTTACAAGACCAGCTTAACTCAGATACCACATCCAGGAAAGACATTAAAGAAAAGAGAGCCACAAAGTAATATCCCTCATGAACATAAATTCAAATATCTTTAAGAAAATATTAACAAATTGAGTCAATTTATAAGTAGAATAATAATGCATCATGACCAAGTGACTTTTCCTCAGAAATGCAAAGTTGGATTAACATTCAAAAGTCAATTAATGGAAAATGTTCTGGAATTAAATATTGGTAATGGTTGCACTAACTAATGAATATACTAAAAACCACTGAATTGTACACTTGAAAATGATTAACTTTAATGGTATGTGAATTATATCTCAATGAAGCTATTACAAAAATTTTGATTAGTATAAATGACCAAATTAACAGAAAAAGAAAGAAAACTCATGTGATTATCTTAAAAGATAAGTGAGAAGTATTTAACAAAATTCATTTCCCATCCATGATAAAAAAAAAAAAAAACTAACAGAAAACTACAATTAGAAACTCAACCTTATTGATAAGGAAAATCTAAGAAAAGAAACTACAGATAGCATCATACTCGAAGGTGAAATGCTGAATGTTTTCTCCCTGGGATCAAGAACAAGGCAGGGATATCCACTCTCACCATTTCTATTCATCATTGTACTAGAGATTATAGATAAGACAAGAAAAATAAATAAAAGGAAGAAGTAAAGCTGTCTTTATTCACAGACAACATGATGGGTCTGTATAGAAAGCTCTAAAAAAATCTACAAAAACAGCTACTACTAATAAGTGAGTTTAGCAATTTTGAAAAATAAAAAGTCAATTCACAAAATCTATTGTATTTATATATATTAGCAATGAACAACTGGAAATTGAAATTGGAAAATAAAACAATTCCATTTACAATAGCAGACAGTCCACTTTCAGCTAAGTAGAATAACAGGGACCAGATTTACCCTTCTGCCTGAAACAATAAAAAAAGACAAAGTATATGAAACAAAAGTTTTTCAAGATCTTAGACACTACAACAACAACAAACAAACACATGGATACAGAGATTAGATTGGTGGTTACCAGAGTGGAAGTGGGGAGGGCAGAGGGCGGAGGGCAAAAGAAATGACAGGCACATGTGTATGGTGATGGATGGTAATTAGTCTTTGGGTGGTGAATGTGATGTAGTCTACAAACAAAAAAAGAAAAAAAATATTAGACATCAGATAAAGAAGGACAATGATTCCTGAAAGGTGGAAAAAAAATTAGATGAGCCATACAATTGCTTCATCCTACTGCCACGGGAGAGTTTCCAGGCTGTGGTGAAGGGAAGGGGAACCCAGGCAAAGCCTGGTGGACTTCCTGAGTTGAGGAGATGGTATTTAGCATCTGGGAAAACCAAGGCAGACAGAATTCGGAGGACAGCATACTGGAGAGGAGATACCTCCACAGAGAGAGAACATGGGATTTCTGCAGATGGTCTTCCTTTGGTATGTAGTAGAATACTGCTCAGTGCATACATGTGAGGAAACTACCAGAACCTAGGAAAGAACCACAGAAAGATTTAGAGGGAATAGTTCCCAGCACTCAGACAGGTCTAGGAATTGTGCTGGTTCCCACCCGCGAGAGTGGAAAACCTCATGATTCCTGGGGCATTGGGTAGATGCCCAGTGAGTTTTGCCCTGTAGAGCCTTTAGTCTTCTTGTCCAATAAACCTTGAAAGCAAGACTCTGAAGGATCAAACTATTTCCAAGTAACTTAAATGTGTCTCAGTACAGAGCTTAAGAATATTTATAGGAGTATAAAAATATTCAGCTCCAACAAGGTAAATTTTACAGCAGCTGAAAAATCAATAAAAAATGAGCAGGCATAACATAATGGAGTACTATGCAGTTGTGAAAAATTTTAAAGATGAGGAAGATCTCTTTGAACTAACATGGAGTGATTACCAGGACGTATTCTTAAGTGGAAAAAATGCAGAGCCCACAAAAATTGTCTATAGTATGTTAAGCTTTATGTAAGAAAGGAATATAAGAAAATACACCAGTATCTGCTCATTTACCTAATAATGATTCTCTATTTTCTTTTCTCCTGAAGAAGAAATTCAGGAGAGATAAATAGAAACTAAAGAGATTGGTTACCTACATGGGCTTGTGGGAAAGGGTTGGGAGTAGGAGATAAGGGAATAGTGTAGCATGAATGAGGTGGAATGACACTTGCTTAAATATAACTTTTGATATAACTCTGGCTGTTAGAACCATAGTAATGGTAATGTTTCATATATCCTCCATATACCCCAAATTAAACAAATAATTAGAAGCAACCAGGACATGAGGTAACTCAAAATGGAATACAAACACTAGCAAATGAACCTAACTCTTACAAATAAATAACGCAACCACACTGAAGGGTAGGGGAAGAAAAGACCTGTCCAAAGTAACTTCGGGAAACTGTACCTTGAGTGGATACCACAAGGCTAAAGACAAAAATAACTGTACACAAAAATTGCAATCTAGTTAGTAACAGTTTTTGTTTTTGCTTTTAAACAGGAGTAATGTCTGGCAATTCTGAAACTACTTTATGCTTCTACTAGACTTGAACAAAAAAGTGAATAGATTGCTGATAATGAGAGCCAAGGTTTCTCAGTGTTAGAAAAAGAATTTATAAATGAGGAAAAAGGGAAGGCTAAAATAACCCCAGGTCATTGGATTAGAATCAGAGACAGCAGTATTAACTCATGGTTGTTAATAGATGTCCATGTAGATACAAAAATATAGATATGTGTACATGTGTGTATTAGTATACATACATAAAATAACTAGCTTTGTCTGCTTTGAGGGTCACAGCAATGATACCCCAATAACAGTGAGACTACCTAACACCCAGATACTGGTCTCTAAACACTGCATGCGAATAAAGGAACCAGAGCTCCTTGGAGAAATCATTAATTCCAGGGCTGGATCATCATAAATATAAAGTGAGCCAGGAACATCATGTGGTGCCAGAAAGTAAGAAAATGCTCAAAAAGATGGGGGAGAGAGTCTTGATAGAAGAACACAGGAGCCCACTCAAAGGAGCTCTTAATGGCCAAAATTGGAAAAATGTCAGCAACAAAATTGGATTTTAACCCGTGAATAAACTTGTCCACGAGTCCATACTGAAATAGATAAATAATAGAATAAATAAATAAATACAGGAGAAGAGATAGTTCTTCCTCACAGTAGTATTCAAATTAATAAATGTAGAAGGAAAGAATCATCATTAGGGAAACACCATAGAAATAAATGATGCCGACAAGATCTTGGAAATATTAGCTGCTAGGCCTGGTATAGTTTGCATACAATAAAATGCTTCATTTTGTGTACACAGTTCAATGACTTTTGAGAAATATATACCTATGTAGTCATCACAAAAGTCATGATTTGGAATATTGGAATCATATGAAAAAGTTCCTGCATGCCCCTTTGCAGATAATCTCTCCCATCCCTGGCCCAAGACAACCACTAATCTGCTTTCTGTCACTATAAATTAGTTTTGCTTTTTCTAGAATTTTGTATTATATTATTCTAAAAGCTTTCTGACCTAAACTGTAAAGTCAATCAACAAATTCTAAAGAAATAATGTAGAGGTTTTCCTGCTTTTTTATATTCTATCAAAACATCATATCATATCTAGGTCTTAAGCTGGGCTTCCTTTGGAACCAGATTCTCCCTGTATTAGTCGGAGTCCAGGGAGAAAAACAGAACCTATGTCATGTTGTTCATTAGATGAAATTTAATATTGGAAATATTAGCTGCCGCTAGCCCTGGGGCTGGAAAGACAATAGGAGGAGAAGGAGGTAGCAGAGCTAGATTGAAACTGGATCCATTGACTCGAGTTGCCTGGAGAGAGCTGGGACACGCAGGAAATGCTATGGGGAAAGATTGTCTTGCTGCTTCTCCCTCCGCACCCTCCAGTCTCTCCAGTGCCTCCTGTTGGCTGCACATAGCCGGAGGCAGGTGGCAGAGGAGCCTGGGAAAGGCAGTTTGGCAGGATCAGCCCCTGCTGTCCTGGGTAAAGCAGAGGAAGACCAGGAAATGGATCTGGGACAAACAGGCGGATGACCAGCCCCCTCCCAGCATGAGACGCTTCGTCACCTTCAGTTGTGGAAAACTGAAGGAAAAATGAGCTGATGTGGAAGGTTTGAGGTTCTAAATATTTTATCTTGACCTTCTTGAGCAAGGTGAATGGGGATGAATCACTTTGTTTCCAAACACCTCCCAGGGGTGTTTTGCAAAATAATCAAAATACGCCAAGAACTTATCGCAGAACCAGCGCCAGATGAACACTGAGTAATTTCTGTGCTTCAACTCTTACCTTGGAGGGTCATTCCACTTTGAGTAGAAAATGAAGTAAATCGTAAATGAAAAGAGAGCAAATATTTTAACATCTGAGCGTTCCTCTTTGTAAAATTAAATAAAGCCAGGAGACTGATAGAACCACAGCCAAGGCATTTATCTTTTAGAAATGCTGAAGTATCACTAAGCAAATAATAAGCCAGAAAAAGCAAACATTCATTTTCCTGCCATTTCGGGGTGTGATCCTAATTCCTTCAATTCAGCATATTTCTGAACTGCCTTGCCCTCTTTCCTGCATTCTCCCAATTCTTCCGTCCTTGCAGGAAACTGTCCTCTCACACGTGTGGTTCTTTCTTAATAAAGTAATGCCGCCACCATCTGCCCTCTCTCCAGAGTAATTATGTTAGCCTGTTGTTATTGATTTCGTTGCTAACGTCTGAGAATCTGCTAATGCTCCACTGTGGGAGTGGTAGGAAGTGGGGGAGGGAAAAGCATGTTCTTATAATTTTCCCATAAACCAGATGTTTTCTTTAACTCTTACATCTTTAAAATATTTTCTCTTGAGAAAAAAAAAAAAGGATCAGAACAAGTTTAGGATGCCAGTTCTTATTTTCTCAGCATACCACTAGTACACACCCAAATAACTGTGTGGAGAATTCATGCTTGTAGGCCCTTGTGTATCTGCTACTCATTTGACAAGCTACACATATAAATTAAGTAAAACCTGTTTCTTAAATACACTATCTTCTTCCCATTTTCTAGTGATTCTGTTTCAATTACCCTTGCTGTATTAATATATCACCCCAACTGAGTTGGGTAAAACAACAACAATTTTATTATCTCACAGATTTTTTGGGTCAAGAATTTGGGTAAGACTCAGCTGGGGCTGTCACTTGGTCTCAGCTGAGATTGTCACCCAAAATACACATCGCCTCTGCGGTAGGGCAGTTTCAGTGTAGTTGGACTTGCACAGCAATTGGTTTCTTCCAGAATGAGTTTCCCAAGAGAACCAGGAGAATTCAGAATGGCCTTTATGACCTAGCTTCAGAAGTCCTGTAACCTGACTTCTGCCATACTGCATTGCAGTGGTTCTCAACCAAGGGCCATTTTGCCCCACACAGAACATTTGGCAATGTCTGAATACCCTTTTGGTTTGCACAACTGGAAGGGGAAAGGGCTACCGGCATCTAATGGCTCGAGTCTAGGGATGCTGCTAAATATTCTACAATGCACAGGATAGCCCCCACAGCAAAGAATTTGTGGCCCCAACCGTCAATAGTGCTGAGGTGGAGAAACCCCGCTCCATTGGTCGAGGCAGCCATAGCCTCGACCCCATTTAAGGAGAGGGAGCATGGGTCCTAATTCTTGATGAGAGGAGTGTCAAAAACTTTGCGGACATTTTAAAAAACTACCGCAATGTCATTAATTTACTTTTTTTTCTAATTCAAACACCAAAGATTCTGGTAATTCGATTCATAGGAGGTAAGTGCAAGAGAGAAAAAAGCTGTAATGGTGTCAAAGCCACGTAAATGTAAATGTCAATGTAAACACCCAGATCAAGTCACGCAGTTAAACAGGAAAGCCTAGGCCCAGATATCAGTTCTATAAGTCCATGTCCCATGCCGTTATTTGTTCTTGATTCTCGTGTTTCTACTTCTTTTCGCTCATTCCAATATTGTCCAGCTTTAGGTGAATGTCATTTTTAGACATTGGTGTGGTTATATTTAAACATAATTTTCGACCGACTTGCCTGAAATCTGGAGCACATTTGTACTTCCCGGAGTTCCAGGAGAGGAAAATAGCAACCTTGGACAACAGGGACGATGCTCTGTGCCCAGAGGAGGCGGCTCCCAGCAAATCCAGGCAGCTGTGGAAAGTTTTCTTTTTCGGTCCTGCATGCTGAGGAATGGCTGGCTCAGCAAACCTAGAGCCCCTAGAGATTGTTCCCTAGGACCAGCATAACACGTGGAGCAGCCGCAGTTGGAGGCACCGGGTGTCACTGAGCAAGCTGACCGGTTTTATGTAATGGGAAATGGAGTTTTTAAAAAGCTAATAGCACCAATAGCTTTGGTTTTAGTTGTTTTCCTTTTACTCTTTTCCAAAAATATGTACTTAAGCTCCTTTATCTGTTCTAACAGTCCTTCCTACTGTCTTCAGATAAAGCACCTGACTTCTTATCTCATTTTCTTCAGTTGACAAAAGAGAGAAATGATCTGGTTTCATTCCCATAGTCATCAGATATACCTGGAGCAGCTCCTATATTCCAGGTCCTGTACTGAGTATTGAAGGATGTATCAGTGAACAGACAGACCAAAACTCGCTGACAGAACCCCATACATATATAATTACGTGGATTATAAATGAGAGAACAACCTATCCATGCTTAGAGAGTCCAGAAGCTTCCCTGGAGTCAGTCAGAGACATCTAAATCGAGAGTAGGAGTTAGATGGAAAATGTTGGGGTAAAGTGAGAAGGGGAGGGAATTTTCCAAGCCAAGAAAACAGAGTGGATAAAGCGCCCTTTTCAGGTTCAATATTGTGGGTTTTTTAATTTGTTATTGGATTCTCTACCTGCTTGTGTACAGATTTAAGATGGTAGAGACAAACTCTTTGTACGAAAGTGACAAGGAATGTGGAATGAGCTGTTGGGTATTAGTTCTATAAATCTCCATTTTTCTGCTCGTGGATGTGTGCTATTTCAATATGATGTCTTTTTCACTTGTTTTGCACTATTTATACAACCCAGGAAAACGTGATTTTATCCCTATTTCCAGTGACGTTTTTTATTGGCGATCAACCTGACACTCACTGATGATCTGAGATGTGCCTTTAACCAACCCTGCTGAAGCAGATCCCATGCCTTAAACAGTCTTAGTTATCCATCGCTTCTAACAGCTTAATATGCCTGTGCAGCAAAATAGCCACAAAGCTGTTTTAATTTTCATGTCTGGATAATCTACTGAATAACACATTAGTTAGTGATATGAACAACGGCAAGTTTGCTAATTGCCTTTGCTTTTCAAATGCAGCCTTATTGAATTGGGTTTTGTTTTCCTGCACAGTTCAATCATTTCCATGCAGAAAAATAGATTCTCTAACTCTTTGCCATACTTAATAAAATGCTTTAAATGGGCTTGTTTCTAATTCGAGTTATACAGAGACAGCTCTCCAAACTGCAGGATGTTAATGCTCTGTGGATCATTATAAAAGAAGAAAGGTTTAAAATGAGAAGGAAAGATACAATTTGACTGTAAAAATAATAATTGAAGTTTTCAAAAAAGACCTCTCTTCTCCCATCACCCCAGCAAGTAGAGTGAGAACCAGGAACCACCCAGATAGAAACATCCTTCCTCTGTTATAATTGTGAAGCTCAAGATTTTTCACCAGTGATTTGGACCCACCTGGTCTAGCCCAGTGCTACCCCCTCACACTCCCTTCCCCAGTTTCTCACGGGTCACAGCCTTTGATCTGAGCCCTGCGCTCCAGTCCATTTCTCACATCTTACTCCCACCCTAATTTTTATGTTTGTTCTCCTGACTTCTTGTCTTGTTTTTGGCTCCTATTTTTGTCCTTACCTCAAGCTTTCAACTTGGTATATTATAATGTCATCATAACTATACATTTGGCCTTATCACTATCAAATTTATGATTCTCGGTTCCAAACCACATGGCCTCACGCTACATAGAACACCCATTATTTCAGTCCTGTTCCTAGGACTCCTGTTCTTAAGGTTGCCCTCACCAAGGGTAGAGCCTTAACATGTGTTAAGCAGACCCTGAAAGTGGAAATTTGTCTGGAAGCAGTACAACGCACTGGGTAAGATTGCAGACTCTAGTCAGACGTACCTGCATTTAAATATCAACTCCATAATACCAGTTATGTGACATTTACAAGTTTAGTTACAACCTTTTGGATTTCTTTTCTCGTAAAATGTTGATATCGACAGTATATACCTCCTGGGTTTGTAAGAACTAAATATGATAAAGATAGAAGATGATCAGCCTATACGTAAATAGATATCAGTATTAATATTATTATTATCATTATTGGTAGTACTGTATACCAATAATGAATCATAATAAAGTGCTTTTAAAATTATCTTATGTTTTTTATAATTCCCATAGTGTTTATCACATACCTTCTCCAGGGTACATATTCAGCAGAAACAAGTAGATTGATTTAATATGTTCACAGAGAATGAGTGAGGTCATTTCAAACTGGGAAAATAATCTATGGTGCTGACACAAATTGTGGCAATTAAAGATTTTATCTGAAGTGGAAACAAGGCCATTATTTAACAACTGTCTTTGTTGTAGGTGGTTTCACAAATATTTCATTGAAACTATAAATGAGGAAATCATCATTTAATAAAAAATTCTTACTCAGTTGTCTACCTTCACAACCATACACCTTCCCCAAACCTGTGAGTCTCAAACTTCAGCTAGCATCAGGATAACCTAAGATTTCCAGAACCTACCCCTCTGTGTCATGAACCAGGAATCTGCATTTTTAACAAGTACTTCCATATCATTCTTATTACGATGCTGCCCAGACCTCAAACTTGAGGACAATTATTCTGAATAGAAAAGATTAGAAAAAAATCTAAAAATCACATTTTTCTTTAAATTGAGATAAAATTGACATGTAACATTATATTAGTTTTAGGTGTACAACATAATGATTCCTTATTTGTGTATATTGTGAAATGATCCCCACAATAAATGTAGTTAACATCCATCACCATGCGTACTTACAAATTTTTTTCTTGTGATGAGAACTTTTAAGATCTACTCTCGTAGCAACTTCCAAATATATACTACAATTTTATTGACTATAGTAACCATGCTGTGCATTACACCCCGTGGCTTATTTAGTTTATAACTGGACGTTTGTACCTTTTGACCCCCTCACCCATTTCACCCACCCCCCCACTCCCTGCCTCTGGCAACTACTAATCTGATCTCTGTATCTATGACTTCAGTTTTTTTAAAAATTACATTTTAGGGGCTGGCCCTGTGGCTTAGCGGTTAAGTGCACGTGCTCCGCTACTGGCGGCCTGGGTTCGGATCCTGGGCGCGCACCGACGCACTGCTTGTCCTACCATGCCGAGGCTGCATCCCACATACAGCAACTAGAAGGATTTGCAACTATGACATACAACTATCTACTGGGGCTTTGGGGAGAAAAAGGGAAAAAAAGGAGGAGGATTGGCAATAGATGTTAGCTTAGGGCCGGTGTTTCCTCAGCAAAAACAGAAGGATTAGCGTGGATGTTAGCTCAGGGCTGATCTTCTTCACCTAAAAAAAAAAAAAAAAGATTGCTAATGATTTAAAAAAAAAAAAATTACATTTTGATCATCAAGTTTTGCAACTGAATTATCCTATTAATTGTTGAAGTCTTTCTGTTTTGCTCTTGTCCATGTAGACAAGCACAGGGACTGGCCTACGGCAAAAAGATGTATTTTGCTGCTTCTCTGACTTCCTTAGTTAGTTAAACAAGTCATTTTTTACTCAAATAACATGTTGCTGTGACCTCCTTGGACTTATTTCATACCTAAGTCATGGGTCAGAATGGCAGTGCCCGTCACGCGCAAGGTCCATATCTTTCTCAATAAGTGCCATTTCTTGCTATTCTCTCATATCCCAATTGCATGTTTCAAACCCCATCCTCAGAACCAGGTTATTATCCATAACCTAGCACTATATTCCATGCAACTGGCTTCTCTGTGTAAGAACCTGAAGAAAATTGTCTCCATAAATTCAAAGAAAAGTTTTATGCTTGGGCAGCAAATAGGTCCCAAGAAGAAAAACTCAGCAAGAGGTTACTCTGTGTCACAGCCCATATTTTGATAACTTAATTAATTTGTTAGACGCTTTATGATACTACAGTCCCTGGAGGCCACCAGATATACGTTCAGTACCTGGGTGAGATCGGTGATCTAAGGGATCTTCTGGAGGTTAACTGAATAGTAGGAACCAAGCAGAAGCCTAGTCTTAGATGAAGCAGAGATGAATTTAGGAAAGAATTAATATTTTTCATTTGTGGTGCCTTAGCCAAAAGACGTTCTAAAATATAAAAAGGAGCAGATACCACGAATGGGAAAATGTGGGGAGATTATCTCATCCTGGGTCCCTTAGGGCAGTCAAGTTTCCTGAAAAATGTTCCTGAGGGTTATGACTGTATATAGTAAACAAGTTGAAACAAAAACGCACAGGCTCATCTCATTTAGCCCTGGGGGTTTGTTCAGGGCTAACTGAGCAAAGTCTTTAAGAGTCATTATGACGTAATCCTTATATGGATGCATTCCTACAGGATGAATTTATCACAAATGTCATTAGGTGCTCGTTGGTTGACATCTTTGTCATCTGGTCATTTGCTGGTATTATTTGAGTGGGAGGCACAGCCAGGCTTAGAACATAGCCCATATTCTCCTGATATTTACCTGTCAGAGTATAGCAGTAGTTAAATTTTAGTATCTAGTAAGCACTTGAGTCATTGGAATAATATCATGGTTTGGAGTATTTTATCCCTTGGAAAGCAAATCATTTGCTGTGAATCTAAGACTGTCTTGAGGGAAAGGACATAACACAAAGACCACCTTAAGTAAATAAAACAAATGTGTTGACCTGGACGGTAGACTGAATAATGATCCCCCAAAGATGTCCATGTCTTAGTTTCCAAAACCTGTGAATATATTACCCCATGTGGCAAAAAGGACTTTGCTGATGTGATTAAGTCACAGATCTTAAAATGTGAGATTATCTTGGCTTATCCAGGTGGGCCTAATGTAATCATGAGGGTCCTTATAAGAGGGAGTCAAGAGGATCAAGGTCAGAGACAGGAGATGTAATGACAGAAGTAGAGGTTGGAGTGATGAGCTTTGAAGATGAAGGAAGGGGCCATAAGCCAAGGAAAACAGGACGCCTCTAGAAGCTGGAAAAGACAAGAAAACAGATTCTTTCCAAGAGATCCAGAAGGAATCCACCTCTGCTGACAGGCTATAAGAACTGTTTTGGACTTCTTAGCTCTAGAACTATAACATAATAAGTTTTATGTAGTTTTAAGCCATTATGAGGGGCTGGCCCCGTGGCTTAGCGGTTAAGTGCACACATTCCGCTGCTGGCGGCCCGGGTTCGGATCCCGGGCTCGCACCGACACACTGCTTCTCTCACCATGCTGAGGCCGTGTCCCACATACAGCAACTAGCAGGATGTGCAACTACAACATACAACTATCTACTGGGGCTTTGGGGGGAAAAAAGAGGAGGATTGGCAATAGATGTTAGCTCAGGGCTGATCTTCCTCACACACACAAAAAAAATTAAGCCCTTATGTCTATGGCAATTTGTTACAGCAGCAACAGGAAACATACACCGCCAACTTGCCTTAAATTGAGAAGTACATGGTATGGTGTATTATTGTTCATAAGACAGACGCTGTTGTGGTTAACAAGCCTTAGATGCAATCATTGTTATACAGAATAATGCTAATTGAGGTATGCCTGTAGAGGGAAATGAGGTGAACACAGCACCAGATAAACAAAGCTAGAGCAAGAGTTATTAACATCCAACAACCAAAATAGCAAGATAGGGCCAAGAAGAATAAAAGTAGGTTAGAGAAAAGAGAAGTTTATTACAACAATTGTTGGATAGAAGTTCCCAAATTGCACCAATATGAAAAGTGAGGCACAGGGAAAACTTGCCCACTATTACACAGCTGGGAAAGGGCAACTAGAATTTGCACCCAAGAAGTTTGGCTTCAGAGCCTGTGCACTTAGACTCTCTGCTCTACAACGTCCCATGCAGCTATGACATGCCACAGTAGTTATTTTAATGGGCAAGTTCTTCTGACATGCCCGAGACTAAAGAACTGAGTTGGGACCATTGCCCAGGAGTGCTTTAGCAAAAGATGGCAAACAAGACAGTAGAGACAAGAAAGACAAGGCAAGAGCCAGAATGATCTGGACCCAAGAAATGTCATCAGTGCATCAGAGCCAGTGAGCAGTCAGCTGAGAGAGAATGGTCAGATAGCAGAGATCAAGACAGTGAAGAGGGTGTGGGCAGGCAGAGGGTCAGAAGAGGAGGAGCACAGTTAGAAGGAAGGACCCTTGAAGCCCAAGGCAACTCTTGCCTCAAACAGGAACATGAGGGCAGCCCCTATGATAGGATCTAGGAGGTCAATGTAACTCTAAGCATATGGAAATCTCTTAGAGTGGACTTTAGGAAAACAGGAACCTCAACAGATATGCATTCAACTGTGTACCAAAAACAATGTACAAGAATATTTATAGAAACACTGTTTATAATAGCCCTGTACTGGAAACTAACCAAAAGTCCATTAATAGTAGCATGGATACATAAATTGTGGTGTTTCCACGCAATGAAATACTATTTAGCAATGTGAACAGAAGACTTACGACTACATTTGAAAACATGGTTGAATCTTATAAACATAATGATATGTGAGGGAAACTAGACATAAAAATCACATATTTTATGATTCCATTTATATGAAGTTCAAAAACAAGCAAAAACAATCAAAAGTATTAAAAGTCATGCTAGCTGTTACCCTTACAGAGGGTGGGTGTGTAGTGTCTGGAGGAGAACACAGAGGGAGCAAGGCTTCTGGAATACAATAACCTGGTTTTTGATCTGGGTATTCGCTATATGGTTGTGTTCAAGAGTTGTATACTTATTTGTGCACTTTTTTGTATAATAGTATATTTTAATAAAAATATGAAAAAAATAGAAATGTAGATAGATCTCTGGGGTGTTAGGAGGTGTTGAAAGAATACATTTGAATTTGAACTGAGAATTAAAGAAACTGTGCTCAGCATCTTTAATTGGCTACTGGAGAAAAATTTGATAGCTGGTTGAGAAGAATGAGGGCCCTGTGCTGCTGTCAGCTGAGCCTTGTTTAACACCACTTGGTGCCTACATGCTCACTCACTGTGTCAGGGATAAATCCTTGTTGCTTGCTATTACTCATTAATAGCCACATTTCAATTTACTTATCATTACATCTCACATAGATTACTTACTTTTTCTGATGAATTGTTCATTCACATCTGTGCATAGCTCCAAATCACACATGTCCAAAATATTAATCCATGTCATTTGTAAAAGAGATGGTTTTACAGCTCTGTGAAATAAACCAGTATCTGTGTTTAACTGTCCAGTTACTTGTATAAACATTCTATCATCTAGATACACACCTGTTTCCTCTCCTTTTTGTGACTGTTTACTAGCTCCCTGTTAATGAGCACTGAATTTTGATTTGTGCTCAAGATGACTTTGTCTAAGAAAATTTTCTTTAGCAGGATGTTACCAGGGTAATCAATTAAACAGTTTTTTATAATGGGGATTGCAAGCGCAAACATCTACTGGGCAGGATGGATGAAGGCAAATGGCAATGGTAAGAATGTGTCTAAGCCAATACTCAGTTTCAGCCTGTTGTAAGTTTTGCAGTGTTTAGATTTAAAAACCTTTTTGTTTTTTTCAGAAATCTGAATTGTCTAAATATTAAATGTTGTCAATGAACTTTAAAAATTTGAAACTTTGTATAAGCCAAGCAAACCATATTCATGGGCAGGATCTAGCTCACACATTGCTAGTCTGAGCCTTTCACAAATATGATTTTATTCACGCCTCACAAATGCCTTATGAGGTGGGCATTGTACAGAGAAGGAAACTGAGGCTCATAGAGGTGAACTGTGTTGGTCAAGTTCATGTAGCTAATAGGGGGCCAAGCCAGGGTAAAATTCAAGTCTAATTATCCAAATTGCTATTCTTTTCTCTAATGAGGAAAGCCTCATTTCATAGCATGGATATTTGTGCTACCAATCAAATTGCTTTTTTACTTACAAGTACAATAAGTGAAAAGGTAGAAGAGCTATTTGTATTATTTGCTGAGGAATTTATTTTTTGGAAATTGGTTTGAAATCCTGTACTACAAATAGAAAAACATTACCTGGTATTGGATTTCTCATGATTATTCTGGCAAAAATATTCATTATAAAGACACAGCAGGGGCCGGCCCGTGGCGTAGTGGTTAAGTGCGTGTGCTCCGCTGCTGGCGGCCCAGGTTCGGATCCCGGGCACGCACTGATGCACCGCTTGTCAGGCCATGCTGTGGCAACGTCCCATAAAAAGTAGAGGAAGATGGGCACAGATGTAAGCCCAGGGCCAGTCTTCCTTAGCAAAAAGAGGAGGATTGGCATGGATGTTAGCTCAGAGCTGATCTTCCCCACAAAAAAAAAAAGACAGCAAATAAGCCAATCGCCTTATCTTAGATGATTCAATGACCACAAAGGGACATGGTTTAAAAAGATATCTGGATAACAAGTGACAGATGTCATCTGGGGACTGGATTTGTGGAGTCAGGACCCCGCTGTCTTGGTTTGGATTGCAGCAAGCTTTCCACATGCTTATCCTCAGTGTTGTTTTCCAGACAGAAGTCTTAAAACGATTTCAATCAGCTCATCTGGGTTTACACCCATTTTCTCTGAAAACACTCTCTCTTTGACAAAGGAAGAAGTATGAAAAAATTTATTTGGAGAACAAAAAATATAAAATTGCTAGGAAATGCTTCTTGCTTTGTTCTTAATGCCCCAAACTGACATTAAATACATCTTGTCTTTAAGAAAAGTGAAACCATTTGTAAATATAATGAAATGTGGTTGAGAAATTACATGTGAGGAGAAAAGATGGTCTATTTATTTAAAATTGTTTCTTAAGTTTTTGTTTTCTTTAATATGGGAGGGAGTAAGCCACACCTGGGGGATCCCAGCCCTTTCAGATTGCAGGGCTATGGCTAGGCCTTGATCACCTCTCAAAATCACAAGGTTCTTTTAAAATGGGACGCTTGTTTACTTCACACGTTGCTATGGCTTTAGCTATTTCAGTTATAACTTTGCATTGGTTAGGCTATTTGGTTAATATGTACGGGAAAGTGGGATCTATATCAATATCCTTCTCCATTTGTTCGGTATTCAGCAAGCCATGTGGACTGTGCTGAATGCAAATTCATTTCAGACCCTGGGAACCACTGAAATACTGCTTTATCTCTTCTTTTGGTTTTAATTCTTAGTCTTTTCCACTTTTCATAAGTACTTTCATAAAGATCTTGCCACATACACCATCTTCCTTCCCAGGACCGTGACTCAGGCCTTGACACTAGACCAAGAATGTTAATTATGTTCCCCTCACGTTGTTTACTACCTGAATTGGCTTAGACTTAAACATAAAAGTATTTATTGTGAGCTTGGCTTTACCTTTTACTCTAGATGTTCTATAGTTTCATGAGCAGAGAATACCGAGCACTTAATCTTAAAAAATAAAAATAGAAGACTTAGACCCTAAAAGGATCTGCTGTTTGCTTAGTGTTTCCCCCAGGTGAAATCAGTCGATATATTCTCCTTCCAAGTTCATTATTATTTTGGGAGCTGAAGGAAAAAAGAAAAAAAATATATATATATTTTAATATTTAGTAACATATATTATTTATATAACATAATTACTATGATTTAATAATACATTATATATAATATGTTTAAATATATGTACGTATTCATATTTATGTGATAGTCTCTATTTTCAGGTGGTTTACAATCTATAAATAAATTTGATGAAATAAAAAAAGAGTATAAAACTATTTTAAATGCGTATATATCTTGCTTAGATTTTTATTTAAAATAGTCCACGATAATATAAACACACTTTTACACAGCTTTGGAAACTAAATAAATATAAGGCAGATGGTATTGTTAGACTATTTCAAAGAATGTGTTACATGCCTTTTTCATGTAGCTTTTAACCTGGTATATGTCAATTCAAAAAAGTAGTTGGATAGGGAATGTTCCTACTTACAGGCAAATTGCAAAGAAAGTTCTTTTGTAAGTAAGTGATGTATAATAATTACAGAATCAAAGGCCATTCTAAAGGTTCCTTTCTTCATTTTTAGCCAATACTGAATTTTGTTGTTTTTCAAATGGCTATTTACACACACAAACACAAGGTGTCAAATGCTATGCTAGGTTCTTAGGAGAATTATAGTGGTAAATGGAAGTTTCCACCCTTAGTGAAACCCCTCATCCAAACGGGAAGCACAGATGTAAGTAAAATATAAGTGGATCCCTTGTGGTGGGAGGGAGCGCTGAGTGCTGCCCTGCCCAATCCACGCATTCCAGATTAGACCCTCTTCTTGTGGTCGAGGTGGCTTTCAAATCCTGTCTCAGTAGCACATGCCACGGCGAAACAGCTGCAAACATTAATCGTTAAAACATCTACACGCCAACTACATGCCGGAGTTTCGGGACAAATTACATTTATGCCTCCAGATTCTACTATCCTTGGCTCTTGCTCCAAATGCAATGCTCTCTTCCAATACTGTATCCTTATTGACCCTTTGGGTAATTGCTGATTCTAATCCTTTGCTCACGTCTCTACTAGAGCTTCTTCTTCCTGCTGATTAGAAATATTCTTGTTATATTCTGGCTACTAACTGTCATTTTTTGCAAATATCATCCCCCTGTAAGTCATCTGTCTGTCTGTCAACTTTCTTTCTTGTCCCTCATTGAATATAAATTTTCACTTTTGATGTAGTCAAGTTCATTAATTTTTCTCCTATGATTTGTAATAGTGGGAGCAGTGCTTATTTATAACATCCTTTCCCACCACACAGTCACAAAGACCTTGGTCAGACGAGCCCCTATTCTTTGTTTTTATTTTTCAAATTGGCTAAGCCACAATTCTTCCATATGAATTTTAAATAAGCCTGTCATTGTGTTCAAAAAAATCTTGCCGGAATGCTTTTGAATTTGTAGACCAATTTTGGGAGAATTGACATCTTTATAGTGTTAGGTCATTGCAAATATAAACAATGTATGGCTCCCCATTTATTCAAATTCCCAACACAATAGAGCTTACAAATTTCCTTCCTGTGGTTCTTTTATTGTCTTTAAGTTATTCCTAAATATTGTAGAGCTTTTACTAGTATTGAGAATGGTATCTTATTTTCGTTTATAATTCCTTGTTGATTATGACTGTGAAGGGAACACTTTTAGTGGCTGTTTATCTTATCTTCTGCAACCTTGCTAACTCTTTTAAATTAATTCTAATAATTCCTTGGATTTGGAGGGTTCTCTATAGATGATTAAGTCATCTGCAAATAATAATATTTTTGTCTTTCTTTTTCCTTTGCTTGTAACACTTAGTACTTTAATTGGACAGAGTCTCCAAAACCATGTTGAACAGTAGTGATGATAAAAGAGTTCTTTGTCTTTTTCTGGATTCTAAAGGAAAATACATCAAAGTTTCTCTATTATGTTTGATGTTTGTCTAAGTTTTGGAGCTTTTGTAAAACTTTTATGAACGAAAGGTACTTCCCTTTGATCCTCATTTTCTGAGAGTCTCTCATATAAATAGGTGGTGAAGTTTAATGCTGTTTATATAGCAGATGAGATATTCATGTGCATTTTTTCTTCAATTCCTAATGTGGTCATCAGAGCTAGGACTAAGGCAAGGCAGGCGAGATGCTCAGGGCACAAAATGTAAGGAGGCACTCAGCCCTCCTCAACTATTACACCCTAGATGCCTCGCTCTCCTCACCCTAGTCCCAACCCTGGGGGTGATTAACATACATAGATCTTCTAATGTTAAGCTGTCTTTCTATTCATTGAATAAGCCCAAATTGATCATGATGCTTTTGTTGTTGTTGTTGTTGCTGAGGAAGATTCACCCTGAGCTAACATCTGTGCCATTCTTCCTCTATTTTGTATGTGGGTCACCGCCACAGCATGGCCGCCAACGAGTGGTGTAGGTCCGCACCAGGGAACCGAACCTGGGCTGCCAAAGTGGAGTGCACTGAACTTAAAAACTAGGCCACAGGGCCAGCCCCCATGATGTATTTTTAATACTCTGTTTGATTCAGTAAGTTAGTATTTTATTGAAAATGTTTGCATCTATTATCATAAGTGAAGTGAGCTGGTAATTTTCCTTCTTTTACAGTCTGCATCCAGTTCTGGAATTTTAGTTTCTTAAAAGAAAAGGGATAATTTCTCTTTTATTCTTATCTTTGGAAGAATTTGTATATGACAGGTATCTGCTCTTCTAAACCTTTCTAGCTCTGGAATATATTATGCAGGGTGAGTTTGAATAAGTCATTTTATCTCTTTAGATTTCACTTTTTTTTAATCTTCATAATGGAGATAATAAAACCTGTCCAGTAGATTTCTGAAGAGAATAAGAGGTAATTTTTTTTAAGCTTTATTTATTCATTTTTTTTGGAAGGGAAAGATTCGCCCTGAGCTAACGTCTGTTGTCAATCTTCCTCTGTTTTTTTTTTTCTAATCTTTTTCCTCCTCAAAGCCCCAGTGGGAGTCTGTATATCCTAGTTGTAAGTCCTTCTAGTTCTTCTATGTGAGCCACTGCCACAGCATGGCAACTGCCAGGTGGTATGGTTCCATAACCGGGAAATGAACTTGGGCCACTGAAGCAGTGAGAGCACCACAATTTAACCACTAGGCCATTCGGGCTGGCTCAAAAGGTAATTTTTTAAAGGTACATAGCACTGAGCCTGACCCAAAGTGGTGCTTAAGTGATAGCAGTGGGACACCCACTGGGCTTGATTGTCATTTTGGACCATGTCCCCCAACACCACCACCACTTCTCTAGGTTTATGTTGTGCTACTGATCATTCTCTAGAATTGACTCTCATTTCATTTGTGTTATGATGCCTCTTGCTCCCTTCTATTCCCACCACAGTCCAATCTTTGCTCTCTATGGCTAATTCCTTTATGTGGGAATGTGGTGGAATAATATTTTTGAAAAATTAACCAAAAATGTGCTTTCCATCTCATGCATTTCCTGTTACTTCACGACCCTTCTCCTCTTCAGGCAGATGTTTAGAGAGCTCTGTGGTCATTGCCTCAAGGAAGGGATGGAAATGCTTAAAGAGATAAAATAAAGGAGTGTATTACAGGCATAAAATATACAGTAGAATTAGGAGAAAAGATGGATTTTATGAGAATAAGACTCAGGATATGCTACTTTCCCAAACTAAACCTACCTAGATAAGGTGGAAGAGAGGATTAAAAGAGTTATCAAGGGGAGGAGAGACAGTGTAGACTACCCTGATATGGGTTGGGCTGGAACCTTCCCCTCCCTGGCATCAGTTGGGAGTACAGAGAGATAATATGAACTTTAGATAATTTTGGAGATTCCAGTGCAGGGGAAACCTACGTTCCCTTTCACAGGTAGACCCCAGGAAAATGGCAAGATGTCCAAACAGAAATGATTGTGGGTTGTGTCCGGGTACATGCCATTTAGAAAGACTTGCAGTTGTCCAGTGCCCCAGTGTGACACAGGAGCAGTAGAAGCATAGCATGGAAAGGATAAAGGGAGGGCCATAGGCGGTCAAACCAGTTCCTAATCACAGTGTGGCCCAGATTTGGAGGCCCCCAGAGGGGCCTGAGAGTTAAGTGAGAGAGAGGTGGACCCAAAGGAACCCAGCTGTTGGATTGGGACCTGGTTATTGGGACCAACTCCCGAAGGACTTGCTTGGATCAGCACCTAAAGACAGGCAGGAATAAGGACATCTCAGTGGGTGCCAGCGTGCATAGCTGATGGCCCAGGCTGCATGCTTCCCTTGGGGCCTTGAAATGATTTTAGAAGCCCATCAGAACTTAAACATCACTCCAAGAAATGGGCAAGGGAGAAGGACTTGACCAAAATTAATTTCTACCACTCCAAGAAAAAGGTGAGGGGGAGACACCCAGAATCGATTGAGCTCAAGTTTTCACCAACTGGCCAGATGGAGGGTTTATAGTGGAAATTGTGTTCTGTATGGAAAACTGAAGTTATGCTTCTTGCACACCTGAGTTTGTGAAATAAAGTTTCTACCCACTACACATCTATAGCTCCAAATTAAAAAAAAAATGTTTGTCAAAGATGTGGCGGTGTGATTCATTGGAACGTGCTTACTACTTGTTATGAATTCTGGCAAATTATTCAAACTCTCTTTGCCTTAGTCTCCATATCCGTAGATGGGAGTGTGGGCTTTATGGTAACTTGTTTAATAGTGAAATGAAATAATGTGTTTCACAAAGCCCAGAATCTGATTAGTATTCAATGTTTATCATTTAGTTTCCTAACTCTAATTCCAGAGAGAAAACATGGGAAAAATAGCCATAGAAATTAAAAGGAAAACAGGGGGCTGGGGAAAGTGTTTGTCAGAAGATTATTAATGCTGTTACTGCTAATTATGAGACTGGGTGTGCAGTTCCCAGGCAGGGACTGCAATCAGCAAAATTTGCAGGTTGATGCTCACTACAATTAGCAAGGCCAGGCCTGTTGATGAGTCACGACTCCAAATTCTTGTCAGCCCTTTTTATCCTCCTTTGCAGTATCACAGACATCAGCTGTGTAAGACCATGCCATTGCTATCTCCTCCAGAGGGTACTCACAATGTTCATTGTTCGTCTAAAGGAAAGAAGGAAACTTCTCAGATCTATCCTAGTTGACAAGAGTTATTTCCTATAATGTGCCATCACAAATCAAGCCACATGAAAAAAAGAACTGGTTTTGTGTGCTCACTCTTTTAGTCCTTCTGAGATTCAGAGCAGAAAAATTATGGGAAGTCAGCCTGACTTTGTTTTTTTCTGCGTTCCGTAGGATATTCATGATTCAATAACGTGCCTGTAATTAAGCATCATGTAGTTTTCCCTAACCTTGTGTTCCGAATTTTTCCGTTAGAGATTTATTCTTCTAAGTCTTTTATGGTATTCCAATGTCAAGGGTTCCCTCTGGAAATGTGGTGGAAAAACTATTTGCTCTTACCTGCCTAACACCTTATGGGAATTTGTGAATGGTCGCATGGAAGTTTGCTCTGTAACTTCTTAGCAGTGGAGCCTTGGGCAGTGTCTGAGGCTTTTGCCTTTCTTATCCATAAAAGAAGTGTGAAGCAAAGTCATCTCTGGTTACATGGAACGTATATGATATGTTTTCTGGAATAGAGTCAATTTTAAACATTCTATTCATTCAAACAGTATATTCATTCCTTTTAGACTAAGAGTTCAAAAAAAATCTCAATTTACTTTAAGGATTATTGTTGTTCAAAGTTTCTATGATTCTGTTAGAGACCATAAAATGAAATGCGTTGGGAATAGGAAACAGAGTAAGCCTGTTGGGGGGAAAGGGAGAAGACTAGGAGGCAAAACATTTCAGAAGAGAAGAAATGACCTTGGAAAGGGAAGCTAGGAAGACACCAAAGGCAACTTCAATGTCCTCACAATTTTACTTAGACTTTCCTGGCTACTCTGCAGCAGACAGGAGCAGATAAATGCTTATTGATTTCAAAATCAGGACAACAGGATCCTTTCTGTTTAATTATGTCCTTGTAAGTTAAAAACTAAATGCTTTGGTAAATGCTTTAAATACAAATGGGAGTATTTAGTGCTCTCAGAATCAATGCTATATTTGAGCTGCATGTGATAAAGAATGGCCTGTATTCATTCATTCAAACGTGTCTATAAACCACTGCTGGGCCTCAGATGCTGTGCTCCTCAGGGGGACAGATGATGAAAGATGGGTAAAGCCCAGTCTCTGTTCTTAAAGACCTCAGAGTCTAGAGGAAAAAACAGATGGATAAGTAAGTACAATAGAAATATAAATAAGAATCAAAAGTAGCTCATAGGAAATGAGTAATTCTTAGAGGGAAATATTAAAGAAGCAATTTCTAGATAAGGGGATATTTGAGCTGAATTCAGAAGATGAGTAACAGTCCCTCTGGAGAGATGAAACAGAATTCTGGCAGAAATAACATTTATAGGAATACATTTAAAACATGGTATCCAAACTACGTTTAGGATACTATAAGAGGCTTGAAGTTTTTAGAGCATAATGTATAAGATGAGGCAGTGTGGTGGCAGGCCATAAGAAGTGTAAGCTAGGGGCCGGCTGGCGGCGCCAGCGGTTAAGTGTGCGCACTCCGCTGCCGTGGCCCAGGATTCGCCGGTTGGGATCCCGGGCGCACACCGACGCACCGCTTGGCAGGCCATGCTGTGGCAGCATCCCATATAAAGTAGAGGAAGATGGGCATGGATGTTAGCCCAGGGCCAGTCTTCCACAGCAAAAAGAGGAGGATTGGTAGATGTTAGCTCGGGGCCGATCTTCCTCACAAAAAAAAAAAAAATGTAGGCTAGGGTAGATCATGAATGGGTAGGAATTGAATGATAGGAATCTCTTACTGCATTTGAATGAGAACTTAATGCCCATGAGGAGTCAGCGAAGCATTTGAAACAGAGGAAAACATGACCGGGTTTTCCAGCAGGGTTGAGTGTAGATTAGAAGGCAGAGATGAGTGAATGATGGATACAGGGAGATGTTTTCGAGCGTATAGAAATAGTACAGATGAAAAATAAAGAGGCTCTTATCTAAGACAGTAGTAGTAGGAAAGAAAACAACAGCTTAACTTAAGACGTGGTCAAGAAACAATAGAATCTGATGATGTCTGATGTATGGGGTGAGAGTGACTTCAATTCTCTGGCCCACGCAACTGAGTGGATTTTGGTGTCATCAATTGAGAAGGAAAATAATAAAGGGGGAATGTTGAATTTGAGGGGTGAGTAGACATTGAGGTATCCAGAGATAATTGGGAGAATAGCTGTAAAAAGCTTAAGAGAGACAACTGGTGTCAAGATATGGATAACACCAAATTTTATCACTTATTTCAACTTGATGCCTACCAAATAATAGTCACCAAGCTAGACTCAGTGGACAAGATGAAAACGCCCTTAGCCCCAAAGGCGTTAGAGTCTAGGGGATTTTCAAAGAAGGCAACTACGGTGGGAGATACTTAGTGCCCTTAGAGGAAATGCAAGGTGTGATAAGAGCATAAAAAGTGTTCATAACAAAGACTTGGTCTCGAGGTGGCATGGGGGAGGGGAGGAGGGCCAGGCAGCCTAGAAAAAAAAGGAAATGAAGATGATACCTGAAGAGTTAGTAGAAATTGAAGAGGTAGTAGAAAAAATGAAGAGAAGACTTTCCCAAGCAGAGGAAGCTTCACGCACAATGACCAGGAAGCAAGAGTGAACGTAGCACTCGCAAGAAATTGTGAGAAGTTCCGTGGACTAGAGTGTCAAGTCTAAGAGGAGAATGGTAAGAGCTGAGGCTGGGAAAGTCAGCTCAGCCATGAACACAGAAAACCTATTTCATAGAGTTTAAACTTTCTCGAGTGTGCAAGAGAAAGCCACTTAAGGATTTTTAGCAGGGTAGTGATACAATCGGATTGGTATTTTAAAAACTCACTCCAGCTACTGTGTGGAGAATGAGATGTTAATTAAAATAGTGAACTTGGATGTGATGACCTAGAGCAAAGACCATAATTTGATTCAACCCACTAATGTGCTCTGGCCTGCAGAATGCTTTTTTTATTTAATTTTGAATTAGTTGTAAACATTTAAAAATTGGAAACTCTCACTTATAATCAGGGTTGCAGGCTTCTTTTGAAAATTAGAAGACCTGGCAATGCTGGATCCACATTCCTGAGAGGTCAACAATTGGCTAGAGCTTGGGCTGTCTAAAAAGTAACTCTTTGGGAAAAGGTGGGTGCTCTCCTGCAGGCCACAGTCTAATGGAGGCATTTAGTTTGATTTTATTGCTCCTCCCTTCCTGGGAAAGAACCTGTAGACTGGGAATGATGAGACATTGCGTGTATCTATCTAAAACAAACTCATGCACCAGATTCTCTCCCCATTCCCTCTTCATGGACTTTGCTCCAAGCAATTCTCTTTTCTTATCAGATTTCCCATCTCCCCTACTGGATCATTGCCGTTGGCCTAAAAACCTGTTGTTATTTCTTCTATCTTAAAAATAACTTCTTTTGATCCACTTTCTTAGAGTAAGAGGGATTGCTCCCAAACTCGATTTCCCTTAATGTTGTCAGGAGTTAGCAGTTGGTCTTCCTAGCAAGGTTTTGTAAACATCTATGACCTAGGCTCAGACTATCTGTTGCCTAAGGGATCTGTTTATCCTCAGTGACGAGATTGTTCTCACTCCTGCCCTGTAAAAGGGAGGGCAAGAGGAGAGTAGGGTCCTCTTCTTAGAGCTAATCCACCTGCTTCCTGGCCCAAGCACATCCCTTCACAGACAACCTAGGAGTAGGGAACCTGTACACCTAACGGCCTTCTGTCACTGATACCTCTTGAGCCCTTTGCACATCACCCTTGACCCTTTCTTTTCCTCATAGCTCATGTTCTCCTGACCCTTCTTTCAAAACCATAGCTGACCACTTTTCATCGCCTCCACTGTTACCACCCTGGTCCAAGCCATGATCGGTTCTTACTTGGATTATAGCAATAATGTCTATATTAGTTATCTATTGCTATATAAAAAGTCTCTCCCAAACCTTAGTGGCTTGAAACAGCAATATTATTATCTCACAGTTTCTGTAATTCAGAAATCCACGTATGGCCTAACTGGCCTCTCTACTTTTGAGTCTCACAGGTTTCAAGGTGTCAAGTGGGGCTGCATATTGTGGCACAACTGTAGAAGAGTCCACTTCCAGGCTCATTCATGAGGTTGCTGGTGGGATTCGGTTTCTGTGGGTTATGTGACTGAGGGCCTCAGCTCCTCACTGGCTATTGAGCAGAAGTCACCTTCAGTTCCTTTTCACATGAACCTCTCTATAGTGCAGCTCACAATACGCCAGCTTGCTTCATCAGAGCAAGTGAGAAAAACCAAAGAGAACGTGTGAGCAAAGCAGAAGTCATCATCTTTTATAACATAATCTGGGGAATGACATCCATTATTTTGCCATAGTCTATTCATTAGGTCCAGCCCACATTCAAGAGGAGGGGATTCCACAAAAAGTGTGAATTCTAAGAAGTGGGAATTATTGGGGGCTTTCTTAGAAGTCTGCCTACCACAGCCTCCTCTCTGGTTAACCTGCTGCCGCATTTGGTCCCTGGCAGTCTATTTTCAACACCACAGCCAGAGTGATTCTTCGTAAGTCAGATCATGTCACTCCTTTCCTAAAAACCCTACAATGGCTCCCATTTCACTCTAAGTAAAAGCCAAAGTCCTTACAATGGCTTTCCATCTTCTACATAATCCAGCTGCTGTTACATCTCTGATCTTGTCTCCTACCACTCTCTCCATTGCTCAACCTGCTCCCCCCCCACACTTCCTCCTGACTCTTCTTCAAACATGCTAGTCATGCTGCTGCCTCAGGTCCTTTGAACCAGCTCCTTCCTCCATCAGAAAAGTTCTTCATCCAGATTTCTGTTTTGCTGATGCACTAATCTCCTTTAAGACTTTGCTCAAATATCACCTCCTTAACGTAGTCTACCTTGGCAAACCCATCCCTGTTCCCAGAACTTTTGATTTCTCTGATCTTCTTTTAATTTTTTTCTATAACATTTCTAAGATACTAGTTAACTTATTTATTATGTAACACTATAATATTGAGCCCATAAGGACAGAGATCTTTATTTGTTGTTTATTGATGAATCTCAAGTACCTGGGAAATAATAGGTTCTCAATAAATATTTCCTAGATGAATGAATGAATGTGTAGAATTTGGCTAAGGACTAGCCTTGGGGAACACCAAGGTTTAAGTGATTGGCAGAAGAAAAGGATCCACAAAAGAAATGGAGTATTGAACATCTCGTGTGTTCTACTTCATATCCAATTGGCCCACTTTCTTAATCTTGTCATTTTTGGAGCAACCAGCTAAGCATAAATGTAATCTGTAAGTATCTTGTCTCAGCTGTACCAAGTAACTCTGGGGATTTTTGCCATGGGGATTTGCTGCCATCAGCAAGAAGGGCACCTGTAGGAATCCACTTGGCTATTCTCCCACTGGTGCAAATGTGGAAGTGCTTGGTTGTTTACAGCCCAGGGAGCAAGCTTGACCAGTGGGGGATGGGAAATGGTGGATAAATACTCCCTTCCCCTGAACCACAGGAGGAACATTCTCAAGTGCACTTTCTTAGCTCCTTAGGCAGTTCTTAGCAAGATGGAGTCACATGGCCCACAGTGTGATTTCCTTGGTCAAGTTTGCACCCTAGGACAAGCTTTTTCTCCTTTTCTGTTTCATTCTTCCAACTCCCCCACTCAAGGTTCTTTGGAATCACTTCCTAAAATGAATTCCCGGCACACAAGCCATTGTTTCATCATCTGCTTTTAGGAGGAGGCTGTGTTAAAACATGTCAAACTGAGACAATCAATAAAAAATGAACCCATAAATAATCAAGAAAATGTTGGTGAACACCACCTTCAAATACTACACAGAGGTCAAGCAAGATTAGGAGATTTGGAAACAACTATTATTCAGTTCACTGGAGAGGTGGGTGGAGAAGCAATATTAAAAATAGATTATGGAGAAAAGGAAGGTGAAAAAATGGAGACAGTAAATGGAGATACTCTCCTTTGAAGGAAAAGGACAGACTGAGGTGACAGCTGGAGGGATATACAGAGCATAGTGGGAAAAGACAGATGTTCGAAGAAATAAATGCAGTCTAATGGATAAGTGTTATAAAAATGTGATAACACAAGGACTTATGTGCCGCATTTGCTGAGGAAAGAATACAGGAAGGCAATTCTTGAGCTGAGTCTTACAGGATAGTTTTGCCAGGTGAAGGGTTGGAGGGTTGCAGGCAAACTCCTAGAAATAGCTTTTGCAAAGGCACTGAATTCTGAGAGGGGAAAGTGTGTTTGAGGAATTTCAAGGACAGCAGCCTGGCTGGAACATATACTGTTATGATGGTTACAGATAGTGCTGGAGGCATGGCAGGGCCAGGCTGTGATGGGTTGTCAACAGCAGCCCAATCCTCTGCCTCTCACTCAACAAGCTTTCTTTTATCAGAAACGTTTAAGTTACGGAAGGAAGAATCAGTGCCATTATCACCCTAACAAAATCTATGATAATTCCTTGGTGTCATCTAATTCTTAGTCCATAATTAATTTGGCCCACCTGTCTCAAAAATATATTTTTACAATTGATGTGTTTGAATCAGAATTCAAACGCGATCAATACTTTATATTTGGTTATTAAGTCACTTAAGTCTTTTTAATCTAGAGAAGCAGCTCCCTAATTTTTTTTCCCATGACCTTTACTTGTTGTGAAAAGTGAATTACAAGATTTTGAAGTCTGACTGCTGAATAGTCAGAAAAGATTGATTACATCATTTCCGCTTTTTGGAATTTATTGAGATTTTCTTTACTAACCAAACATGGCCATTCTTTGCAAATGATTAATGGACCCTGGGAAGGAAGGTTTATTTTGTGTCTGGACAATCGTGTGAATGCTTTTATAGCCCTGTCAGCCCAGCAGCTGCAGGATGTGTTAACGAAGGGAAAGGTGAACTTCAACATCGATAACAGAGTCCATACCTGCCCTCAATCAGCCCCATCTGTAGCCTTTGTTTGTTAAGAACTTGAAGCTAATGGTCACCAAGTTCTCCGTGTCATGGAGTTCCATGCTTTTCATCAGGATTCTGTAGAATGCACTCAAGTAGACTCCATCCATATGGGGGAAGACCAGGAGGGAGGGGCGAGAAATGACAAAAGTGAGCTCAATAGCTCTTATCTCACACTTTGCCACAAATAATTAGGGGGAGGATTACTATGCAAATAATGAGAAAAATGACCCATTAGTCCTGAAGGATCTCCCATACTGATTGGTAGACAATACAAACTTCCTCTGCTGGTTTGGAGAATAGCCCTACTATGTGACATTCTTAGGTAAGCCTAAAGACAACTAATGGCAGAAGTTTCAGGCCGTCAGCAGCTAAGCTGGCAGCTTATTGTTCCCGCTCCTCCCACCAGCCCATCCACAAACCATTGTGTAGCATCCACTGGCATGGAGACGCATGCTTTTCCTCTCAACCCAGGGCCAAGCCCTAAATCCAGGCCCCCCCAGGTGAATGCACATTGATCAAACCTAGACCATTCTCACCAGAGCCGTCAGTTAGAGTTTCCTGGAGCAAACACTCCTCTGAGTCTTCTGACTGTATTATATCAGTTCAAATTTGCATTCAGATATTAGTAATAGAGACCAGAAATTCCAATGGCTTTAAAAATATAAAAGTTTGCTTTTCTTTTTCATGTAAAATAACTGAATTAGATAGGGCAGCTGTGGTAGCTTCAGGGAATTATTAGAGGACCAGGTCCTTCCATCTTTCTGTCATTATAAACACGGTTTTTCAGCACCGCAAGTCCTGAAATTTCTGGACTTTCTCTTCTCTCTTCCATTCCTCCTTACAAACTAGCCAACTATTTTTCTGAGCTCACCTCTTTATTGTGAAATTCAGCCAATAGCACCATGTCAGCCTACTAATATTCTGTTTGCCAACTTCTTCACCTAAGGCCACAAGCTCCTTTAGCTTATTATCTGCCTTCCAGATTATTGCTGACAGCTTTATCATATACTGCATAAATTGGATGCCATCTTTCTAGCCTCAATAACAGTTTTCTTGTCATTTTCTGCCCAGACACAGAGTCAATACCACATATATTATTTGTTTGTTTCCCACAGCAACTTACTTTTAGGTACAAGTATTTGTCCAGATGGGCTAGCTATGCTGCTGCAATAAACAATCCCAAAGATTCTGAGGCTTACAATCACAGATTTTATTTCTTTCTTGGTCTAACCGTGCTGAGGCTCAGCTACATATTTTCTTCATCTCAGGACCCAGACTAAATGAGCAGTTCCTGTCCAGGTTGTTGTCAGGTGCAAGGTAGAAGAAAAAAAGAAAATGTGATGGCTCTCAAAGCTTCTGCTAGAAAGTTGAACACACCATTTCTGCTTACATTTCATTGGCCAAATCCTCATGTCAATGGAGTAGAGAAACATAATCCTCCCATAGAGAAGACAATGACGAGTTACATATCCAAGCACAAAGTCCGTGGGGAGGATGTATAATCCTTTAACGTGGGGGTAAAGCAGATGCAGTGAGCCCACTATAAATATCCTCTTGGCGTTTGCTTTTCAGTACACATCAGCCTCACATCCAGCTGCCAGCATGGAGCCTTCCCTGTCCGTGCTTATGACAGACCCATAATGCCAAGGAATTAATGCCTCCTGCCACTGCTCCCATGGGCAGTCCTCAACCGACAGACACCAGCGCCCTCATCCCTCAGATGGGGTGACTGAAGTTCCTGGTCTACACTGGAGTAGGATTAAGCTCCAGGTGCCCTTCGTAGTAACCTGCTTTATAACATGACCTTTGTTGGCTTCTGTCCTGTTTCTGTCTTGCTTTTCATTCCCATATTAGTATTTCCTGTGATCACTTCCCAAATAAACTACTTGCACTTGAATTCTTGCTTCAGGGTCTCTTTCTGGGAATCCAAACCAAGACAGAAGGACAGAAAATATTTAGAGCAATGATACGATCTGCCACAAAGAGAAGAATGGCTTTGGGCGGTAATTAGCAGTCTCTGCCAGAAATTCCATCAGTAGAATGGATCCACCCATCTTCTCCAGGCTTCTGTCTTCAAATCTGTTCATCTCTTGGTCAGACCAGAAACATTGTTTCCCAGAAGGGATAAAGTCTCCTGTAATAGATTATTTTCTTCCACTTCTAGACCACAGGAAGCAAGAGCAGTCATTTACTCTAAACAGACTTTACCACCCTGCCTTTCATAGGACCTCAGGATATTTACACAGGAATTCCCTTTATAGGCACGTACACTCCCTACCCACAGTGCTGATGCTGTCTGTACCACTGGGGATGGTGAGAGCAGGTGCATCTACTTCCTTTCCTGTGACTGTTCCCCCCTCCACCCTACTTCCCCTCCATATCACAAAGCCTACCCTGTCTACAAAGATCACCTGTCAGTGCTCTCCTGCATGAAACAAGTCTCACATACATACAAAGCACTTTGTGCGTATATGCACACATATAAACCAAAGTAGGGACATAATCATTTAGTTTGTTTTTTTGGACCAAAAAAGACCCAGAAAAAGACTAAAAAATTATCTTTCTAAATTCTCTCTCTCTCTGTCTCACACACACATATACCCTAAGGTGCCAGTTTGATACTCATCATTCTACCACTTGAAATACTTTGAGATTGATAAGTGTGATAACCCACAATTATAGTATCATATATTCTATAGGGTTATATTATATTTAGTCTATATTATATTTATACTATATTTATAGTACCACATATTTTATATTTTATTTCATATGTTTTAGTATCATGTATTTTATAGTGTAAAATACAACTGAATTTGCTCCTTACAGTACAAAATGTTTTCTTCCCTTTAGGAAGAAAGTAAATACAAAGAGATTTAAAAAGGAAAAGAAAAACGAGAGTAAAAAATTCCTATTCAATACTGTCCAGAAACCAGAACTTGGTTATAAAATATTTTAAAACCCATTAATTTAAAAGCACTGATATGGCTTATTATTGTAAAGGTTAGAAATCAAATAAAACCTTAGGATAAGGATAATATCATGGGTACTATGACATGAAGAGCAGAAAACCTATGCTAACTGTGATCACTGCATACAAGCCCAAAATGTTGCAGCTTTAATAAAATAGGGCAGAGAGTAATTTTATTTTCTAATGAAGAAACATATACTTTAATATCCAGGGAAAAAGATTTTCTCAGATTTTTTGTGTAATGTTTTAAATGTCTTATATTTTCACCTATTTGTATCCTAAATGTCTTTCCTCCTTTCTGTCCTCTTGTCATGAATGCAACTCTTGGTCCAATGTCAATTTTTCAGGGACTAGTCCCTGCGCACAAAAGGGGAGCAGTATCATGACTCATGCCTCTCCAGTCCAGAACGAGCTCTGGGGTGGAGGGAGGAACCTGTGCTTCCATTTGCCTGTGACCCTTGATGAAGCAGTTATTTCTTTGAAGAGATGTCCTCAGAGGGAAAAAATTAATAAAGTGACATGCTACAGACATTTGCAGATTGATGACACAGAGCTAGAGCTGACAGAATCTAGGCATTGAAAACTATCACATCCCTTACACTAAGGCTACTAGACTTTAGGAATTTAAGAGAGGTAAAATTAACAATCAAAAAATGGATGATGTGGCATAAGATTTGCAACCTTTTAATTTTGCTGAGTGAAGACTTTACGAAAAGCCAACCTACAAAAAATACCACTTATTAGTGCCACTATTTTAAAAAGGAAGGACATTTGAATCCCCCTTCCAAATGACTATTTATTAGTTTATAAGAACTGATCAATATGATGCTTATTTTCCCCCAGGTTGACATCCCCGGGCTGGGGAAAAGTCCATACTGGTCCCACTCTATTCTGAGGACTGACATTAGGGAAACACCACTTCAGGGATCTCTCGTGAAGAGCTCTTGTCTCCTTGCAAGGTTTTTGACAGGCTTCAGATGTCATATGGCTCAGCACTGAAGCCTCTGGCTTGTACCTGAAATGTATGAATTTTTTAAGTAGCTAAATTGTTTGGTATTGGACTCTTCTGATAGATTTTTAAGAATTCATGTTTTAATGACAATTCATGTATTTCTAGAATTATCTGTTGATAGGTATCTGCACATGAGTGCACAAGAATGAATTAAAACAAATTCACTGGGGCAAACTGTTTTATTATAAACAATAATAGCAATTTAGATGAACTTTAGGGCCATATTTCTAAAAGTGTTTATCTCTATCTCTCTGCTAAGCAGAACTTATATTTAAAATACAGCTGGTCTTTTCTCTATCAAAAGAAACTGAGCCAAAGACAAGGTGAGGGGAATTGCTATTTTCTTCCTTAAAGATGGTGCAATGAGTATCATCATCCAGACTCGGTTTGATGAGTCTGGCAAAGGAACTCTGTAAAAGACCGAAGGCAAATTTTCATCAGGAAACCAAGGGCCTTTGCTGGTTCTTTCCGTCAGGGTAATTTTTTATTTTTCTCATTTAAGAAAATGTCCATATTTTTAAATAATATATATTAAAGTGTGTAGAGGGGAAGTAACAAGAGGTCTAGAATTTGCATTAAAATATTTCAGCCATGTAAAATAAATAAAGAAAGAAGAAAGAAGGATAAATGAGGCAAATGTGACAAAATCTCTGTAACTTTTGAAGCGAGGTGACAGGTAAATGAGAGTTGATTGTACTATCCTCTCTAATTTTGAGACCGTTTGAAATACAATCCTATTAAAATTTTAAATTAATGAATAAAAGGAAAGAGTACAAAGAAAAAAGAATTTGTGTTAGGTTGGGTTGGGGCAAAGGGATGGAAAGGGTCAGGTTACAATATTCTTTTGGAAGCAGAGGGAGAGAAACAGTGAGGCTTAGACAACTGGCCCACATGCTCTCTTTAATGCACAGGTTCAAAATCAGTCCATCTGGGGGACTGGCCCCCTGGCCGAGTGGTTAAAGTCCTGCGCACTCTGCTTCAGTGGCCCGGGTTCACGGGTTCGGATCCTGGGCACAGACCTACTCTACTCATCAGCCATGCTGTGGAGGCATCCCACGTACGAAATAGAGGAAGATTGGCACAGATGTTAGCTCAGGGATCATCTTCCTAAAGCAAAAAAAGAGGAAGACTACCAATGGATGTGGATGTTAGCTCAGGCTGAATCTTCCTCACCAAAAAAAAAAAAAAAAAAATCAGTCAATCTGCAACAATTATAGTAAAGACTCGTTCTCGGGCAAGAATTGTCAATGGATGCTAAATCTAGAGGGAAATTTCTGATGGAGAGTAAGATATTTGCATGGTCTTAAAGTGTCTTCCCATACATGAATTAATTTTGTAAGAGGAAAAAGAATCCTAAATATACACTGGAGAAATTGGACAATACCTTGACCAGGTGATCACAATTAATGTCAGAGGGACATCATGTGCCTCCAGGTTTGAAGCCCTGAAAAAGACACAGCAACACTTACATAGTACTTATGTGGACAAAGGTCATGTCCAAGGGATGCTGGTACAAAACCTTAGAAGAATCCTGGGACCTTGGACAACCATGTGAGAAGCCACCTTACTGGCTATGGACCATTCTAGAACTCTCATTATGCAGAATGGAAATAAGCATCTACCTTTTTTTTTTTCTTTTTTAAGTTTAAAGACAACTAAAACCCAACTTCGATGCTTAAAGGCTTTCTGAACTCTTGATGCAGAGAGAATATCAAGAGCAATTGCAGGATTTTTAGAAAGATAAAAAATTAGAAAACTCATATGAATGTGTGGCATGTTCTTAGAGTTATTTCATTGTTATAAATGCTTTCATTATTAAACAAGAAAAATAACATGAATAAAGAATTCAATTCAAGAAGTTATATGAAGAACAATAAAACAAACCTAATGAAGTGGAGGAAATTAATAAAGTTAAAAGCAGAAAATAAATAATTAAAATAAACAGACTATATAAATCAAAGAACAAGTTCTTGAGGAAAACAGTGAATTTTTCTGGCAAATGTAATCTCAAAAAGAAATTGGAGAACATAAATTCACAAAATTAAGTTTAAAAATATGATATAACCAGAGAAATGGATATTGCTTTTGAAGTATAATAAAATAATATATATTAATAATTCTTACACAAAATAGTACAAAATTGTACACAGATAAAATATCAAACAAATAGCTATATGTAAGAGAAATGGAAAATGTTCCCAAAGAATAAGGTTCATAAAAAAGATCCAGACTCAGATATAGTTTTATAGATTAGTTATTTCAAAGTATTAAGGAAAATGAAGCAAAATACCAAATAAAACAAATTTCATGTGATTGTTTCGCAATACAGTTATGATATGTGAACTTTTCTGTATAAATGCTATACTTCAATAAAATATAAACATATTTTAAATATAAATAAAATATAAATCTCACTTATCAATATAAATTCTAAGCTCTTAAATAGTAGTTGGTTGAATTCAGTAGTTTACTAAAAAGTGATACATCGAGAGCAAGTAGGACATAGTCTAAAAGTCTTATCTTGCATTATGATTTCTTAGTAAAAAAAAATAATATAACTTGTCACATCAAATGAAAAACCATGTAATAAGTTAAAACGTCATTCAGTGAATATCAATACATTACACACACAATCTTGAACTAGAAATAGAATGTGGTAAAAAACTCTCAGGCTAGCTTAGCATATAAGAATAAAATACCAGAAACAGTCTCATTAAAATAAAGTGACAAAGATTTGAACTATCGCCACTACTTTTTCTTAAACCTTGTTTTGAAAGATTCAGTCAATAGCATAAAACAAAAAATGAAAGATGTTTAACAATTGCAAAGGAGGAGATATAATTATTATTTATAGTTGCTATCATTTAACTAGAAAAATGAAGAGAATCAGCTGGAAAACCTTATACAACTAATAAAATGCCCAGAGACAAAGTAAATATGTAAAAATCAATAGCTATAGTGAAAAAATGATTACTCTCACAATAGAAAACAAAGTTTTTAATACCTAGGAACATGCTCAACAAAAAAAATGTGCAAAAGAATTTTATAAGAGTAATAAAATAAGCTGATACGCATAATATTCTGGAATAAAATAAATTCTCACCAAGTAAATTTAAAAATTAATACAATGTTCATAAAAAAATCTCAAGGTGTTTGCTTTTTTTTAATCTGGCAAATTGATAAAGGGTTATTTTGAAAAATATACGGATGACACTTGCCAAGAATATTTTGAATAAACAAGTATTAAAAAGGAACTTCTGAATCAAATATGAATATACACACAAAGAGACAATAATTAAAGCTGTGGCATTAAAGTGGAAATAAGCATATCAAAGGAAAGTAATTTAAATTCCAGAAAAAATACTTTTTACATAAAAGAAGACTTTCAAAGATGACATTTTACCCAGTAAATATTAATTGGACCGTTGGTTAACTATTGGGGGGGCGAATCAAAATTTGATGACTGCCTCATACAAAACACCAGATTGGATTCCAGATGTATTAAGTAGGTAAATATTTTAAAACAAAGCCTAAAGATAAGATGGTGATTAAAGAGTAGATATTTAAATGCTTCTCTTATAAATTCTAACTGATATGGTCAAAAAGATATAAAAATAGAATAAATAGTTAAAAAAAAATAACAGAAATATATCAGTGCTAGAAACAAGGAAAATGTACAACCATACGCCCAAAACTTCAAGAGTCTGTGAGAATAGATTACAAGAAGAGCAACAAAATTCTCATTTCCCAGCAAGCAAAGCCAAAGCCACCTAAGGAGTAACTGGAGGATACACCTAAGAAAACCCAGTGACTTCCCTAAGCTTGGATTAAGAACTGTGGGGTAGTCTTGAAAAACTTGTAAAACTGTGCATGACATTTGCCTTCTGACCCTCTTCTCTTGCTGCATGGAATGGGTTCTCAGTGCTATATGATGGTCCACAGTGAAGTCAAAGATACTAACACACTCATGGTTTCTGACTTCAGTTCCCCCCATCACACTGCCACATCCCCTAATTCTAGAGCAGACAAAGTGCTCTAGTAGGGGAGAGAAAATTTTTTGGAAAGATGAAATGAAATAGACACAGTGGTCTATGCGCTAGGTGGGTAGAAGTTTTCTCTAACCTCTACTCATTCTGTCCTGTGGCCTATGTCCAGCGGAAATCTTTCTTTAAATTTGGGAATCCAAGAATAGAGTGAAGTTATGCCCCTGCTTATTGGAAATGCAGGTCACTAGAAGCCTGGAAAAGAGACTGAGAAGTATTAGGGACCTCGTGAGTGTCTGAGGCCAGCTCCACATCCCTCCTGCCTCACAAAGGCACAGGAGAACCATTGACCATTTCCTATACCAAATAGACGGCCATGGAAGGACTGAGGGAGGCCCAGCTGAGTGGACTATGCCTGACTGCTGAGAGAAGCAACTTGCATGGTCCTGGTGACTGGCAATCTGGTGAGACCGGAGCCATGTCAATGGAGTCAAAATTGACCACCAGCATCCAGCACAAGGCAACTGGACAATTAACAGGTATCCACATGGATGTGGAATGTGCTTGAGGACTAGACCCATTATATTAGCAGTGAAGTCCAGTGAAGAAGCAACAATCCAACCATACCACTACTATCGCATACAACATGGTGCACACACATGTGCATACACACACACACATCTCAACATGATGTTCATAAGCCTGTTCTTCCTGGAAAAAGAAGAGGTAAGGGCAGAATATGATTGGATTTTACTTCTAGATTTACTGAAAAATTACTGAATCGAACTGAGAGAAACTTGCAATTGCATAGATTGGATTGTCTGCTACCGGGCAAGCTTGAGGCTAAAAGTCAGAAATTAAATTGGGTTAAGAAATAAATTCCATTTTTACATGCCTGAGTCTGTAACTGAGAAATTCATGCCTATAATACCTTAATCAAATCAGATCTATCCTTGCTTGGCAACCCTTGACAGCTTCCCAGTCGTACTTAGAATGAAATCCAAACTCATGGCCCCCAAGACCCAGCATGAGCTCCTCCCTGCTTCCCTCTCTTAGCTCATCTCTCATCACTTTCCCTTCTGTCCACAATATTCCAGCAGCACACACCTTTCTTCTCCTTAAATAGAACAAGATCTTTCCTGTTGCAAGTCTTTACTTGCTAAGCCCTTTGGACTGCTGTTCCTTTGCTTGGAATGCAATTTCTTAGTTTGGTTTTTTCTTTTAACTTTCTTCCTATTCTTTAATTCTCAACTCCAAGCTGACATCCTCAGAAATGCTCTCTCTGACTTTCCTAACTAAAACAGAATTATTTTCTATTGTATCCCCATATGTGTTTCCTTTATAATGCTTTGTAGATCAAATCCTGTATTTATCCTGTTTATTTGTTCATTGTTTATTATCTGCCTCCTCCCATCGAATGTAAACTTCCTGAGGCTAGGACATCATTTGCTTTTTTTTTTTTTTTATTTTTATTGTGAATCTTTATTTTCTAGTATCGTGCCTGGGACATAGGACATATTCAATAAAGCTTTTTTGATTGAATTAACTACTTGATTATTTAAAATTATATTATTGAGTATATGTAGACAAAAGGAAATGTTCATGATATATTAAGTGAAAAAAGAAGGTTACAAATAGATGACTTCGATTTGGTAAGTCTATGGATATATAAACACATAGCTGAACACTAAAAAACAATTTTTAAACCTGGGAAGAAAATGTACCAAAAATTAACAGTGATTATTTTTGAATACTGAGATTACAGATGATTTCTAGTTCCTCTTTTATACTTTCCTGAATTTTCTGATTTTTTGATCCTATACATAACGTACAAACTTTTTAAAGTATTAAATATCTCAAATATAATAATTACCTGATGGAATTTTATTTTTTCAGTCTTTTTTCTCCTTTGTCTTTTTATCCATTCTTATTGCTACCTAAGAAAGAGGAGGTTGTCATGGAAACAGCAGACTTGGTTTGAAATCCATCTACCTCCTAATGAGCATGTGATTCGGAGCAAGTTACTCAACTTTTCTGAACTTTCACTTCATCATATAATGGAAATAGTGTTAAATGGGAAAAATTAAAACTATCTCTCAGAAGATGGTGTAAAAGGACTTCTCAGCGTGCCTGCCACAAAAAAGAATTAGGGAAAGAAAAGTTGTTGAGTAGTTGCCCTCCCACTTTCCACTTTCTCTTCTCAATCTGCTTTCACCTATCGTTCTTGTCCCTTTACTCCTCCTGTTGGAGCCACATCCCATCAATTCTGGGATCATATCAGAAATGTCTTCTGGCATGGAAGTCTGGCTCATGTCTTTGAAAAGGCTTGTCTGCTCAATAAAAAGTAGACTAGACTGATAGGGCCAGAAAAACCCAGAATCTTCAGGATATTGTCTGAATTCTGTTTCTAAATTTTCACCACCATCTTCCTTTCTCTCACTGTTTCCTCCTGAGCATTGAAACTCTTGGCACCCGGAAAAAAAAAATGGCAACCTTCAGGTTAGAGTTTGAAAAGCTTAGGGAAAGAAAAATTGTCATATAAATAATATGCTACGTTGCCTCTTCTTAGCCAAAGAAGAGGTCAGAAACTTCAAAATTCAAGATGCAAAATATGTCTGGCAGCTGCCGAAGTGGAGTGCGTGTGTGTGTGTGTGTGTGTGTGTGTGTGTGTGGTGGCGGGGATGGATCTAATTCCACATAGGAAAAAACATAAGTTTGAATTTATTTCCTAACTGACTCAGGAGAGATTTAAAAGTTGAAATGTTACAATTTGGTTGGCTTCTCTTAGCAGCACCAGGCATTTCCATTCCACATGGGAAGAACAAAATGAGGCAAACAATCCACGATTAAATGAAAACAGGTGGGATGGAGAGCTGCATTTACATTTTACCACCTGGAATAAGAGTATTTGCCTCTCATGGTTTTATAGGCTTGGGGGCTATTGAAGAAATAGTAATGTCTATAAATTGAATCAACACTCGTTAAACTCATTGGGAGAAATTTAGTTAGGAAAACAGCCTAGATGGAAAACAAGCCCTTTGTTTTTATTGGATTTTCCAATAGGGAGCACTCGAAGCTTTTAAACGTTAAGGTGGGAAGCAGCTAACTATCGAAATTATCCTAGCGTGGGACTGGACTTTGGGGAGACTATGCTTCTCTAGAGAGAAGAACGTATTTACAGCAGAAGACTGAGGTTAGACAGATATTTTATTTTCTTCAGACCCCAAAATAATAACCTTAATGTGATTCTTTCACCATTACTCCATTATATCTCCCCACCACCAGCAACAGTTCTCCACCCCCTGCCTGATTCTCCTTCAGTTTCATAACTCTTCTCAGATGGTTTTTCAAAATATTTCACTCTCTGTATCCTGATGAAGCTTAGGCTACTGCCATATGTTCAGAAGCAACAAAGCATTGTATAATCATAACTGTACACAGCATAGCAGACTCTCATCTGTAAAAAACACTAACATTTCCACTTAAAACTCAAAGTAACTCTCTTTTCATAAGAGACTGGTCTTTCTGGCCTGTAAAGACCTTCCAGGATAAAGAAGTCACTCTTCCAAAGTTTATTCCAAACTGGTTTCAATTCATCAGACATATAAACATGTCCCAGGCTCCACGAGCTATGCTAAGTACTGCACAGAATACAAAGAAGGAAAGAGGGGGCCGGCCTGGTGGCATAGTGGTTGAGTTCAGCATGCTCTGCTTTGGCGGCCTGGGTTCACAGTTTTGGATCTTGGGTTAGGATCCCAGACGCAGACCTACACCACTTGTCAGCCATGCTATGGCGGTGACCCACATACAAAGTAGAGGAAGATTGGAATGGATGTTAGCTCAAGGCTAATCTTCCTCACACACACACACACACAAAAAAAAAAAAAAAGAGGGAAAGGAGAAGAAGAAACTGTCAGCCTCTCTCTGGGAACTTTATCTCTTACCTTGTTGAGGTACCATTCACTGTTGGTTAAACTGAGTGACAGAGGATAACCAATTTTTACAAGCTAGTAATCTAGAATTTGAATCCAGATATATATAATTCTAAAGCCCACGATTTTTCTACTATCCTAAAATTTTAGATGACTCAGAGGGAATAAATATTTGTGCTAGGATCAGTCAAAATTCTATTCATCAGAAGTATTCTTGGAAAGAGAGAGCACTGTATTAATCTGGAAGATATTCTTTGATAAGCCCATCCACCCCCAGACTGTTTTTGATATTACCTTTGGTTCATAATGAGATGGCAAGGGCATAATGAACAAGCAAAGGAATTTGTGTTGCTTCTGGGAGGGACAAGGGAAGAGAGTGAGAAGAAAACCTCTAAAGTCTTCTTTGGACTCCTCCATAGTTGTGAGTGGGGTATCTGTGAAAACAGTTGAAAAACTTGAGCTTCAAGTCATGGCTGACCAGGAGGTAAGAGAGACTCAGTTCGTGTAGATCCAGGAACTGAAGAGTCAGGGAGGATTCTACTGATATGTGGATTAGAGTTACATGTGATGGACTTTTTCTATATTCTGGTCTTCCTGACTCTCCCTTTTGTGAGGAAATTCCCATAAAAAAACTAGCTATTCAGACCATAGTTTTGTGGCAGGAGAACCTGAAAACCAACACTAAAGGAGCAAAAATATATTCTGCCTTCTTAATGAATTGCCTTTTTCAGTCTGGATGTGTTCAAAGTGTGACTAAGTTCAGGCAGGACAGCCCAACACCACTAGATGAACTTTATCTCACCAGGAATGCTCAGGAGCCCCAAATTGAAAGAATATTGGTGTGTCATCGGGGACTGAAGCAACCATATCTTTATTACTTGCTAGAATCAGAGTGTTCTTATTCAACAGCATCTCATTCTGATAAGAAGAAAATTTCTGCAGAAATCAATTCAATCCTTTTTTTTAAAAAAAGTTTCTCATAGTGAGTCTGGCACTTCTGGACATACTCTCTGGACAACACATTGAGAGACCCTAGTCCAATATGGCTTAAAATCTGTACTCCAGAGCCAGTATGGACACTCAGAGTTTGTTGTATTCTGTACACTGTTGGGTCTCCCGTAAGGCTGGTGCAGTATATTATAATAGGTAGCTGCAAGCAATGCCAAGAACCTCTGTTTAATGATCAATCATTACATGGTGGCAAAAAGAAAAAGCATAATTCCTGTTTTTATCTAAGAAACAGTGGCAAAATTGCCTTATTTTTTTCAATGTCATGCCTTTGTTTGATGCAATTTGCCAGTTAAATAATAAAGACACAAGCAGGCCAAGAGAGTTCTCCAAGTTGAAAGGTGAAGGTTATTCTAATTGTATCTAATCTTTATTATTTCAGAGAGCAAAACGAAAAGTGCTTAGTGTGAAACCATTAATCAAAAAGAAGTCACTGCTCACTACTCAACCAAATTAAATGCACCAGAATGATTTCCTTTTCTAACTAAGCAATGTACTAGTCAATCATTCCTTATAACATGGTCCCTTTAAATAATTAAACTGTATTTCCAGGTCTTATGTGCTATTGAAGAGGAACAATGAGATCTTAATAACAGAATCTCATGCTTGAATTTTCACATCTTTGGAGGAAAGGAAGCCAATGTTCTGGAGTGGATGATGGAAATATCAAAGTGTTTCCTGATGTAATTTTTTTAAAGAGAAAAGAACATACTGCCCATTTCTGTCCTCTAGATGCAGCATAGATTCTCTGCAAAGCCATTTCTAGCTAACTAAATAAGCACTCTATCCACCCCCATTTTTAGCACCCCACTGCTGCCAATCCAAGTGGAACACAAATGTCACTCTATCTCACAATGGCATTGACTCACAGACTCACACAATGAGAGAATGGACATGCCAGAGATAAATCAGGTGTTATGGGCTGAATTGTGCCCCCCCCCACACACATACACATTCATATGTTGAAGCCCTAACTCCCTAACTTGACTGTATTTGGAGATAGGGCCTTTAAGGAGGTAATAAAGGTTAAATGATGTTATAAGGGTAGGTGGTTAACAGGTTGCCCATGTAAGAAGAGAGAGAGAGACACTAGGGATGCACATGCACAGAGGCCACGTGAGGACACAGAGAGAAGACAACTATTTGCCAGCCAGGGAGAGAGGCCTCAGGAGAAACCAAACCTGCCAACACTTTGATCTTGAATTTCCAGACTCCAGAACTGTGAGAAAATAAATTTCTGTTGGTTAAGCCCCTCGGCCTGTGGGTTTTTGTTACAGCAGGCCTAGCAGACTGATAAAGCAGGCCTTACCAGTAAGAATATATCACTATGTTCTAATATTGCCATCAAGTTTACTATTTCAAATTCAGTGAACTTTCTTTCTCTAGTTTATTTACTCCTTCAGCCAGCTTTGTTAGATGGTAGGGTCTGCATTGGAAAAGATCAAAAATGTCCCTGCCCTCACGGAGTTATGTTCTCATTAAGGGACAGAAAATACATGATTAAACAAAAAGTAAAAAATGTAATTTCAGACAATGATAAGTGCTGAGGAGGAATTAGACTGAGATGATAGAGAGCCTAGAGGAGGGTCTGCTTTAGGGACAGCTATCAGGAAGTTCTTTGTGAGGAGGTGGTATTAAAGTTGAGACTTATAGGATGAGAGAGAGATAAGCAAGTGAGGAGCTGGGAGGGACGTTTTCAGAGAAGAAATAGGGAGGGCAAAGCCCCAGTGATGGGAACTGGCTTGGTTTGCTTGAGACTCTGGACAAAGACCAGTGTGACTACAATATCATAAACGAAGGAAAGAATGGTATGACGTGTTTGAAGAAGAGGCCGGGAGCTCAGAGTGTTACATAGAGTGAGTGTTAAAGGCCTAGAGGGGCTCTATTTTCCATTTGATAGATAGTCACTGATTCAAGACTGTACTTTCATTTTCCATTTCCTCCTTCATAATATATTGTCTTTCTGGGCTTCTTGGAGTCTATACTTGTCTTGCTTTTCTGTTACTCGACTGGCTGCTCCTTCTAAATCACCTGTTTGGCCCTCCTCTTTTCTACTAATAGTGTAAATTTCAGAGAGTCCCATGGCCTTGTACTGGCCTCTCTTCTCTGTTTCTCACTCATTCCAGCTGTTGATATCACAGTGGTACTTGAAATCCACCCTTGCCTCTCTAATAGGCATCCTCAGATTATAACGGACTAACCAAGCCTTGAAGTCCCACCTGCCTACCTATTCCTCACCTAGTTTTCTCCATCTCATGTAATGACACCATCCTCCCACTACTCAATTGCTCAAGCCCAAGACATAGGAAATGCCTCCTTCTCTCTCATCCCCCATTTCCACAATTTATCAGCTCAGTCTATCCATTCCACCTCTAAAGTACACCTCAAATCTACTCACTTCTCTTCACCAAGTCTAGTCACCATCCCTCACTGTAACTACTGCAATAGCCTCTTAACGATCTTTGAACTTCCATTGCCCTCCCTGCCACTTCTTCTCTACCCAGTGACCAGTGATCTCGTGAAAACACAAATCGGATTATGTCATTCCCTCCAATGGCCTCCCATTGCACTCAGAACATAATCCAAGCTATCAGGCCGGGTGAAACTTGGCTTTGCCTACTTACACAATCTCATCTCATACCACTCTCTGTTTGTTCCCTGGGTCCCATGCACTGACCTCACTCCTTTTCCTGCAACACACCAAGCTTGTTTCCATTTACTGTGGACCCGCTGCATCACTGTTTCCTCTACTCAGAATGTTCTCTCTCCAAATTTCCATGTGGCTGGCTCCTTCTCACTCAGCTCGAAAGTCTTCTCAGAGAAGTTTTCCATGGCCTCCTAACGTAAAATGTCTTTTCCCCTTATCCCCAGTTACTCTCAATCACATTATACTATTTATTTCCTTCTTTGTACTTTCCACAATCTGAAATAATGGTGTTTATTTGTTTCGTTTTTTATTTTCTGTCTGCTCCTAGCAATATTTAAGCTCCGTAAGGGCAGAATGTTAGCTTATCTTATTTACTGCTGTATCCTCCACATCTATGCCAAGTAAATGAATGGAATCTATAGTCCTTTCTTGCTAATTAGAGGTTTTGTTTTATAAGGATTTCCAAGGAATCTCTTTGTGGTATATCTGTGGTAAGGATTAAATAGAGAGCTAGACCTTTCTTTGTTGCCAAGAGTTTTGCTGATAGAGGTGAATTATTGGTTCTAAAATCCTGTGCTTAACAGGACATCATTGCTACCAAATACTTATTGTACCTCTGTTTTGTATTGAGTGATTTACTTTGCATCAGGCAAATTAAAAAAAAACTAATTTTACTTATCTTCTACTGCTTTCAAGGAGTTCACAAACCAAATAAGCAGAAATGGAAAAATAACTACAACACGATATACAGAGTCTATAATAGAAAGATAGACGCGAAAGTACAGATTATGGAGCAATTCATTCTCCATGAAAGTGAGGCAGCAAAGAAAGTAGCAGAGGGGGTGAGATTTGGGCAAGACTTTAATGGATAATTGTGACAATCAGAGAGGGAGATAGGACACCTCTAAAGTGGAAACTGATTGAAAAGTTAGCCAATGTGAACATGCATGAAATTTTCCAAAAACAATGAGTCATGTCGGGGATGAGAGTGAGCAATTATTTGATACTGCTTGATAGTGGAGATGGTAATGTTTGGTTTCCTAGAATTCTACAATGCTAGGTTTCTATGCTACACTATAGATCCGAGTTTGAAAACTGACTAAATCTAGTTCACAGATGTCTTTTGTTTAGTCTGCCTTGTTTTAAAGAATTCTAATTTGATGCCAACATTAAATGTCAGGAGATTTCACATACAAATGTGAATTTCTGACTTTCTTTGAAAAATCAGAAGGTATGTCAAGGCTGGCCTGCACTCCCAAAAGGCCACCGTGGGCTGAGCTATAGTGACTGCCCGATTAAGGCGGAGCTGCCAGGCTTGACTTTGCCCAAGTTCCCTCCACACTTGTTTGCCACGTTTTACCTGTTTGGCACTGTGCATTCTGAGCTTACTGCCTTGCCTTTTGGCTTAATGTATTTACCCCGACAAAATAAATTATGATATTTAAGAAGAATCTTTTAGTCCATATTTTGCTGAAGTATAACATACACTGAGAAAAGTGCATGAATCAGTAGAGCTCAGTGAATTCTCACGAAATGAACTCACTGTGTAAACACCACCCAGAGAAGGAAATAGAATATTACAGCAAGCCAAAAGCTTCCTTCATACCCACCCCCTCATCATTACCAACCAAAGAATACAATTATCATGACTTCTAACACTGTAGATTTGTTTGGGCTGGTTTTACACTTTTAAAAATGGGGTAACACTGTATACTATTTTGTTTCTAGTTTTTTTCCATCAATATATGATTTTGAAATTAATTCATGTTATTTCTTGTACAATTATTACTCCTTTTCTTTACCGTATAGTATTTCATTGTGTGAACAGATCACAATTTATTTATCCATTCTATTACTGATTGCTTCCAGTTTTTAGCACTCATTCATAGTGCTGCTATGAACATTTCTTTACATGTCTTTTGATGTATTTTTGGGTATACACTTAGAAGTAGAATTGCTAGGTGGGAGAATAGGTATAAATATAGCTTTGATAGATACTGTCAACAGCTTCCTAATGTGGTTGTATCAATTTACACTTTCATTAGCAATATATGAGTGTCTCATTTTTCCATACTGTCACCATCATCTGGTATTGCGATTGAATTTTTTTTTTTTAATTTTAGCCATTCCATTTGATATATAATGGTATCTCATTGGAATTTTGATTTGCATTTCTCTGATAACTAATAATGTTGAACAATTTTCATATGTTTATTTGAATATCCTTTTTTCTGTGAAGTGCCTATTCAAGACTTTTGTCCACTTTTAAATGGGTGGATTATCATTTTGTTTTTGATTTGTATGTACTCTTTATATATTCCAAATAAATTTCCTTTATTGAATATATATCCTAAAATATATTCTCCCAATGTATGGCCTGCCTTTCACTCTTTTAATGATATCTTTTGAAAAATCGAAATTCTTAATTTTCATGAGGTTCCATTTATCAACCTCTTCCTTTATTATCCGTGCTTTTTTGATCTGTTTTAAATTTTATTTTTAAATCGTTCATTGCTAATATATATTTATACCTATATCTATATGAGTATAATGCAATTGTTCTTTGTATATTGACCTTGTAACCAACTGTAATAAATGTACTTATTTTCTATATATTCAATGATAATATCTTTTCTTGTCTTACTGAGCATTCCAGAATTGACAAGCCAATGCTAAATAGAACTTATATTAGTTATCTATTACTACATAACAAATTACATCTACATTTATTAGCTTAAAACAACAAACATTTATTATTTCACAGGCCAAGTACATGGGTGAAGCTTATCTGAGTGCTTCTGGCTTAAAGTGTTTCACGAGATTGTGGTCAAACCAGTCAGCCAAGGCTGTGGTTTAACTGAAGCCTGCAGTGGAGAAGTGTGGAGGAGATGATTCATTTCCAAGCTCACTCACTCACATGTTTGTTGGCAGGCCTAGCTCTCTTGCTACTTGGGCATCTTTGCAAGTCTATGTCAAGACATGGCTGCTGGCTTCTCCCATGAGAGTGACTTAAGAGAATGAGAGATAGTGAGAGCCAAGATGGAGGTGACAATCTTTTTATAACCTAATCTCAGAATAACATCTTATTACCTCTGCCATATTTAATTTGTTACAAGTAAATCAGTAAGTTCAGCCTTCACTCAAGAGAAGAGGATTACACAAAAGCATGAATACCAGGATATAGGAATCACTAGGAGCCATCTTGGATGTTGCCTACCATGGAAGTGGCGATAATGAGCTTCCTTGCCTCCATCCTAATCTTAATAGTAATACTTTCAATATTTCACCATTAGGTCTACTCTTTGTTAGATACATATTTTTAATCCTTTCTTTAGATTGAGAAAGTTCTCTTCTCAAAATTGCTAGACAGTTGTTTTTTTAATCATGATTATATTTGAATTTTATCAGTGCTTTCTCTGCATCTGTTGAGATAATCATTTAATTTTCTTCTTTGTTTTGTTAATGTGTGAATTTGCATTGATTGATTTTTTAAATGTTAATCAGCCATACTTTTATGATATGGACCGAACACGGTTGTGATGTTCTACATTTTATATAGTGATGTGTTTTATTTGCAATGTTTTCTTTAGGATTTTTCCACCAATGGTTATGAGAAAGACTGACTTATAATGACCCTTTCTTGTAATGTCATTGTCAGGAATTGCTATCCGAGTTTTGCAGGCCTTATAAAATGAGTTGGAGAGCACTCCTTGTTTTCCACAGTTTGTATTAAGCTGATGTTTTTCTCCTTTAATGTTTGGAAAAAATTACCAGCAAAGCCAGTTGGGCCTGAAGTTTTCTTTGTTGGATTTTTTTTTTTCCATTATGAATTTTATTACTTTAATAAATACTATTCTATTCAAATTATCTATCGCTTGTTGCTTTTGGTAGTTTATTTTTCGCAAAAAAAATTCTCATTCAATCCAAGGGTTAAAATGTATGGAATAATGGTGTTCTTAAAATCCTCTTATTATTTTTTTAATATCTATAGTATCTATAATGATGTATCTCTTTCATTCATTATATTGGTGATTTTTGACTTCTCACTATTTTTTTTTTTGGTCTCTTAAACCAGAATTTTATCACTTTTAATAATGTTTCCAAATAACCAACTTTTGACTGCTGATCGTGTCTATTATGTCTTTGTTTCCTACTTCATTAATTTTATCAATTCTATTATGTTCATTTTCTTCTTCTACTTTCTTTCGATCTAATTTGCTGCTTTTTTCTAATTATTTGAAGTAGATACTTAAGTTGTTAAATTTAAGCCTCTCTTAATTTCTTATATACCCAATTATGACTTTAAATTCTCCTCTAAACAAGGCTTTAACTTATATTCTAAAAGATTTGGTGTAATATGTTTTCATTTTCATTGAGCTTAAAATATTTTCTAATTTGCATCATGATTTTTTCTTTGACCCCTTGATTATTTAAAAGTGTGTTTTTAAGTTCTCCACCACTTGAGGATTTCTACTCACCTTTTAATAAATTTTTTCTAGCTTAATTCTATCCTGGGTAGAGAATATAACCAGCCAGATTTTAATCCCCTCAAATTTGTTGAGACTTGCTCTATGGCTCAGCATGTGATCAGTTTTGCTAAATATTCTCTGTGTACCTGAATGTGGACATTACATTTATTGGGTGCAGTGATGTATATGTGTCAATTAGGTCAATTAATAAATCAACTTTTTTATTTTTACTGTTTATCTGTTTGCTGTATTAGTTACTGAGAAGATTATATTATAGTCTGCCATTATGATTACGAATTTGTCTATTTCCTTTGAAAATTTTGTTAATTTTTGCCTTATATATTTTGATGCTTTCTTTTTGTGTTATACTAATCTTGTATTTTTATATTTTTCTGGTGGATTAGTTTTTTAGTATTTTTTTGCCAGCTTTATTTTGGATATGATTCACATATAGTACAATTCACCCTCTTAAAATGTAAAATACAATGGATTTGAGTATATTCACGTAGTTGCACAATGATCACTACAATCAATTTTAGAACATTTCCGTCACTTCAAAAGAATTGCATTTATTTTAAATCCCATGACTAATAATTTTGATACATAGGGTCACTTATGGGCCTGTTTCTCTTGACTGTTTTTTTTTTTTTCTTTCTTAGTTTACATTTATTTTGCCCCGTCTCCTGACATATCTGGTAATTTTGAATGAATCCTGGGCCTTGTGAATGAAATATCACAGAGGCGTTGTGTAGTGTTATTTTCTTAGAGAAAATTTCATTTTCTTCTCATAGGCAGGTAGATTAGGGGCAAAGCACCTTGATCCAATCAAGAATTGAGATGATTTAAGCCTGAGTTTCTTCTCTGTGAGGGCTGGTCTAATTTCTAATTTTTGCTTTAATACTAGGATATAGCCTCCCAGGCCTCTCAAATGAGATTCTGGCATGTGTACCAGAAACTTCCTTTGAAGTGTCCTGAAATTCAAATTTTCTCTCTCCAACATCATGAGCTTGCTAAAAAGTTATGCTTAATTAACATGTAAGTTTCTAACTGCTGCTCTCTGCTTTTCTTGTATGCTTTCACTACATATAGTTTGCAATTTTGCAAATGCTTTGAGGGTAAAACCTGTGTTGAATTTCAGAATCACTTCCCTGGAGTTCCCTTTCCTCTGAAACATTAGACCCTAAAGTTCCAGCTAGCTTAATAAATCTGACACCAGTTTTTGTCTCCTCAAGCTAGTGAGACTGCAGAAGGCTTGAGCTGTCACTTTTCCGCTTGGCTTCACAGCCCCACACCTCTTATGAATTAGTAAATACCTCAAGGAGAAAAGTGGCCAGGAATATTGGACTCACCATAATGCATTTTTCTTCAAAATCATGGTTGTTCTTGCTCCAAGACCTTTAAACAGATGGGTTTTTGCTTTGTTTTGTTTGCATTTTACCTAGTTTTTATAGGTGTCTAAGCAAAATGATTGGCCTGGACAAACTATTCCGTCATTGCAAAAAGCAGAAGTCACATTCTATTAAAGATTTGCTGACAGAAATTTTTATGTGAGTTTCAGATCCATCATTATTGCCAATCCTGAAATTTTAACTTCATCCCCATAAAATTGAATCTGACTTGATGCTATCTATCTACACAGAAATTTATAACTGGAAAAGACTTCAGAATATATCTCTTTCTAATCCCCCTGCTTTGCAAGTGACTCATCAATTTAGTGGTGAAGTTGAGATTAGAACACCAGCCTCCAGGCTCTTAGGCCAGTATGTGTTCCAGTACCATTGTGCCTCATGAATAATGCCAACACATTCTCAAAGCTTCATACATACATCCTTCCAAAACTCCTTCGGCAGGATTAAGTATTTTTTAGCTGCAATGACTTGAGTGTGAATGTGCTCTTGAAGTTACACAAGGAGTTTCTACAAATAACCAACAATATCTAGTCAGACCAGTCTCCCAGTGGGAAGTTATCATCCTTTCATCCCTCATCTTTTATTCCAAAAAAACCCACAACCCATATGCCCCAGATAAATGAATGACAACAGCTTCAGGCAGAATCAAGCTAGAAAGCCAAGGCAGGGGTAATGGTTCCAGGACTGGAAAAATGTCCACATCTACTGGTGGGGACTTGGGGAATGAAACCAGAGAAGCCCATTAATCTAAAATAAACTATAGCACCTCAGCCCAGTTTCAGCTAACTCCCCTGCTGGTACTTTTGCTGCTGGCACTAACGGCCGTTAAAGAAAGTTCATGTTTCTCAGGAGGCCCTGCTATAGGAAAGGCATCTTTAATTTTAAAAAGCAGGATAAATCTCTATCTCTCTCTTCCCTTAACAAGTGCTTTCACAGGCCTGGTGGTGGGAGGGGAATTCTGTGGGCGGTGTCTACATATTGCTTTGGTCCCCAAAGACTAAGCATATTAAGTAACTGCTTGCCGTAAAGTCAACATAGGCTCTACCAGAGCTCAGCATTTGGGAGCCTCTCAACAAAACCCTGGTTGAGCAATTTTCAGCATGCCCGTCATGTGACCAGGCTACTCCGTGGTGTGAATGATATCCCCCGCTCAAAGACTTTTCAAGAGCCAGCTATAAAAATACACAAAATTCTGCCTGGTTACCCATGTGAAACTTTCTTTCCCCAGTGCTCCTTTGAGAGATACGGGAATTTGCTTAACCAGCAAGAAAGTCAGAAAAAGGCAGCTCCCAATATTTCCTGCCCTACAGCCAGGGAACACTCGTGGCATTAGGGACCATTCTGTGTAATATACATCAATATGATGCTCCTGAGAAAGCAAAATGAAGTTTTTACACCGAGGACCTAGGCATTCTGACCACGTCATCTTATTTTCAGAGCTTATTTAATATCATAAGTGATAATTACCATCTAGAAATTCGTTAAACATTCAATCAGACAAGGCAACTGAAAGAACTATGGTTACAAGGTTCTTGACTCCCCGTATCTGCCAAAGGAGACCCCAAGAGTGTTGCCAGGCAGTCAAAGAAAGCAAATAAATTATTTTTTAAGATCACAACTTATGTATTAGGAGGTAGAAGCCACAAGAGAATTTTCTGGAAATGTTCTATATTTTAATTGGAGTGTGCGTCAAATGGACTCACGCATTTCTCAAAACGCATCAAATTCTACACTTACGACCTATACATTGCATTGTATATACATTGTACTTTGAATTAGAAAGAAGTTGTGGGGGTGGAAAGGAAAGAAGACTCGCGTGTTCTGGCACGAACAATACATGTCATTCGCGGAGAGAACGAATCAGAAACTCTCTTCAGCCTTAGCAGAGGGACCAGGTGGGAGAGGCTGCCTCAAGAACTGGCAACCAGGCAGTCTATTCAAAAACAGCCCTCCACATGAGGTTGAACTTTCTATCCTCATATGATCCCCTTAATGTATCCGTGTCTTCAATTATCTGTCACCTCACATTCCTTTTCAAAATAAGAAGAACATAAGTATCAACAAATTCAATTATTATGCCCTCCCATCACCAACTCAACTCAGCATTGGTGCCTCTTGATCTCACAGACGTTCCAACCAATTCTTCCCTGCCTGGTAATGACCCCATGGTCCTTGCAGAGTGTGGTTCCTTTCTGGAGTACAGTCGGTTCATCAGAACTGTAAGGAAAAGTTTGGCACCACCAATTACATCCTTCCTTGCAATAAGAAAGAAGTTCCATTTTTAGAAACAACTTCCTGTTTCTTTTCCCCCAGGAATCTCCCTGTGCTTTCTTTTCTTCAAGATTCTAGTTGTTGCCACTAAAGAACAGTTAAGAAAAAAATGCCAGAGAGATCTAGATGTAATGTTCAAATGAAACACTGTTGCTATCTTTCAGAATTGGAAGATATTTTAAAACAACCCTTTCTCGGTATATCTTTTTTTTTTTTTAAAGATTTTATTTATTTTATTTTTTCCCCCCAAAGCCCCAGTAGATAGTTGTATGTCATAGCTGCACATCCTTCTAGTTGCTGTATGTGGGACTCGGCCTCAGGATGGACGGAGAAGTGGTGCCTCGATGCGCACCCGGGATCCGAACCCGGGCCACCAGCATCGCAGCGCGCGCACTTAACCACCAAGCCACAGGGCCGGCCCCATCTTGAACGGAAGTAGTTTTTCTCTGATTTCCTACAGTGACTGAAGGATAATAAGTCATGTACTAAAAAATAGCTTTGGGGTAATTAATAAACATGTCCAAACCTGTTTTTGTTGTGTCTCTGTGTAAATGGTTATAACTTATAATAAATAATTAACGCGGCCCTCATTCCCAATGACACTATTGCCGAGTTGTTTCCTTTCAGAACAAAAGAGACAGCTCTGAAAAGTCAATTCCATCAGCAGAATGCCCTGGGACTCTTTCTGTGGTTCACCTTGCAACTCATTATTTCTATGAAATATTTTCACTCTGAGACTAGAAATTAGGATGCCATTTTGTAGAACAGGGTCTAGAGGCAAGAAGGCACAATGGCACAATTTTACTTCCTACATTTTCCTATTTACTGTTTAAAAAAAATGCTAATACAAAATATGATGACAGAAGGTAGAAAGACTAGTGGATTAAGAGTCCAAAAATCTGTGTTTTGCAATATGCTAGTTGAATGACTTCACGTGAAGAATTGAAAATCGATGATGGTAGTGGTGGGAAATGGTGGATAGAACTTGAGAAGAGTACTAAGAATTAAGTGAACTGGGTTCAAGTCACAGCTGTGCTACTGTTTCTTCATCTGGTAAATTCGAGCATCGTTCTGGGTAGTCTGCTGTGCTTTATCCAGCCCTGTGATTCTGTGCAGAGTGCAATGAATGAGTAAGCTTGCTCAATATTTACTTGTGGAATTTTAAGAATTTTAAATCACAATTTAAAGAATTTAAAATTTTAAGAATTTTAATTCTTCCTATAGTTTGTACGTTTCCATAATAGAGTGACTGTATTTTCATTCCCAAGTAATGGCCGTTCACAGATCAAGAAGTGAAATTAGGAAAAAAGCAGATGGTTTGGCACATCCTCGCCCTTGCTAATACTCAAGTTCCTCTAACTACAGTGCAAGTCTTATTTGCTTAGGGAATAGGAGATCAGCCTTAAGGATCCCAACTGGCTATCCAGTCAAGGTCATTTAGAGGGCAGGGGACAGCCAAGGTAAACAATTCAAAACTCCACAAGCTTATTTTTAGTGTGAAGTATCAACCTACTTTCTTGTTTCTTTCCAATGTGCTTCCACATAATCTAATTCTGATTACTGTGTTAATGAGGGAATTTTGAGGTTTGGCCATTGTTCCTCAGTCTTGCTCACAACTGTCTGGTCCACTAGTCCAAGACATGCTATTTAATGTTCTTGAAATTTTATTCTGTTCTATCTGCAAAACGAGTAGCTGCTTTCTACCCACTATGAATGAATAATTCACCCTGGTGTGTTGACTCTTGTATTATTATTTACTATCTATATAAATAAAAGGATCCAAAGAGAAATTACATATTTGCACATAAACTTAAAACATTAGTAAACAAAAAGCACACAGGTGAGAGCAGCTGTTTACATTCTCCTTTGGGGCCCTAATATAGAACCAAGCAAATAAATAAGAACTAAATGATTTCCCCAAAACTTCAACAGTAGGTGGCACTAAAAATATCTGTTTTCTAAACCTCATGTATCCTATAGTATTTGTTGAATTCCCACCTCCTGCTCCTAGATCGCAGAGCCCTTTACTCTCTATGTGAAGTTAACACCATTGAAGCTAAATAAAATATGTGGCCAGGGTCTTTGTTCCTGTGCCTTGTGACATTAATGAAGCCAAGTCCTATGCTTCAGACAGAACTAAGGATACTTCCTAGAACTTTCAAACTCCTGCCTATTTACAGTTGTGTTCTAAACATAGCAGTCCCCCTAGCTGCCAGGGAATCACGTACAGTACTTGGCAAAGCTGGGTCTGTGGGAGGTAGAGCAGCAATGTGACATATCAGCACGTTGAAAGAGAGAAAGCTGGGGAGTGTGCCCAGGACATGCTCTGCTTCTCACTCCTTCCACAGGAATGTCTTTGTTATAACCCTGTGGGTTATGGCCAATGTAATTTCTGTCATTAGAGGAGAAAAAAAGCAAGGAAGGGAATGAGGAAGGAGAGAGAACTACTTAAAAAAAAATCTTTCATGAGCCAGTCTCTGTGCTGGAACCTGGAGACACAAAGGTGAATAAAAGGTGTGTTTGTAACCTTGAGACTCTCCCAGTGTAATGGTGGAGGCAATATGTGCTCATGACAATCACAAGAGAGTGTGATGAATTCAGTTAGAGCCACATGGTTATTCATTTTGTTCTTCGAACCATATTGAAGGATGAAACCAAATAGTATATCCATTAAGATCCTGAGTTTCAACTTTAAAGTGACATGAGGCCTCAATCCCAGCTCTGCCACTGACTACATGTGTGCGTTTCCATTATTACAAATCCCTCTTGATGTTCAGCATCTTCGTCTGTGACATGGGGGTGGGGACAGGTGTGGCAATAACACCTATGGCATGGGGATCATCGTAAGAACTAAACAAAATAATACATGAAAATGTTTACATAAGGCTTGGAGTACAGGAAGGACTCAATAAAATAAGTGGCTCATTTTATTGGCATTCCCACCTCCACAGGTGAGAAAACAGGCCCCAGAGTCTGTGCCTTGCCCAGGTTTGTAGGGACTTATGCATGGCAAGAACAGGACTTGAGTTCATATCTGATTCTGAGTGCAAAGTCCTTCTCTGTGCACAGGGAGAAGAACAATTATAGTGACTCAATTAAGTGCTATGTCAGGAGAGATGTGCTGCTGTGTTCCAGGGTTCTCTCTTTCCACATTTATCACTGGCCTTTGAAGCTTCTTTCTGCCTTCACCTCAGTGGTTATAGAAGTCCCCAAACATCACACACTATGTCTTCCACGGGACCTCTCTTCATCTGCTCATAAAAGAGCGAGATTTGAGATTGTGCCTAAGGGAGGCCCAGGGAGTCAGAGAAATATGGGTTTTTTTTCTTCCATCAACATTCCATATTCCATAATGAGATCCAGCATGTGAAATTTCATTGAAAACTAGTTCTTTCATTCTTTCAGTGGTCCACCCAGCTTTCTTTGAGTGTTTATTTCAGCGATAGGCACTGTGATAAAGATTGAGGACTCTGGATAAGATAAAGTCCTTGCCCCTAGATCCCATTGAAGGAGTAAAAAGTGAACATGTAAACAAAATAAATCTATTCTGTATTTTTAAGTAGTGATAAGTATTACAAAGAAAATAAAGCAGGATGATAAGATGCAGAGGGAGGGTGGAGGCTGGTGTAGATCGAATGTTCCAGGAAAGGTCTCTCTGTGGTGATGACCTTGAACAGAGGCCTAAATGAGGAGGTGGAGCCAGGCATTTAAATTTGTAGCGGACAAGCAGTCCCAAAAAAGGAAATAGCAAGTGCAAAGAAATATGAACCTGACTTGTTCAAGGAATAGTGAGCAGCCAGTGGGGCTGGGGCGTTGTGAGCAAGTGAGCAAGTGATACAAGATGGGAATCCCAGAGAAGTAAGGGAGGGACCGAGAAGAGCCACTCAGGCCACAAGCCAGAGATTGGATTTTATTCCAAGTATAATGCAAAGTCCTGCAAAGTTTTAAGCTTGATGTGAGTCACATTTTCTACCCAAGTTGTCTCAACTGTAACAACTGCAGAATGGACTGCAGAGGGTCAAGGATAGAAAAAGGAAGACCCAGCTGGGAGACAACGGCTGTAGTCCTGCTTAGATATGCTAGTGACTTGGACCAGAATAGTCGGGTTTTCAAATTTTTCATGAACTAAATCAATTATTTTGTATTAACATTTAAACATTTGAGACTTTAGTTGAATAATTTATAGAGTGGTATTTCTATATCAGAGTTAAGTACTAGAGTCTTCAAGCTTGGAAATGAGGCAACATTTAATCAAAAGTTAAATGAACTTCAAGGTTCTTCTCAAAATTTTGCTTCCAAAAAACCTGCAACTCAGAGAAGCACATTCTGAGATCTAGGCTATTTAAGCACTAAGATCTAGCATTGTTTTGCCTGTGTATTGAAAATATAAATGATGCTAATCCTGCCCTGCCCTCCTTCCTTTACTTTGAGAAACACAGACTCTCCTAGGCTCCACAAATCAACAATTCTAGTTTGACTCGTGTGTGATATCCTCTCTTCCTCTCCTTGTATCTCTCTCTTTCTCTTAGGTTTTAGAAAACATCTACAAATGGTCCCTTTGCCTGAAGAAAAGATAAATTGTGAGGAAAGGTCCATTAAAGAACCCCCATCCATTACAGTGATAGAACACTTTGCAAGCGTTCAAAGAGCAGGAGTGATTGTCACACACCATCACTCAGCCAGTAAGCATATGTGCAAAAAAAGAAATACCTGGTCACTAAGAAACTAAATCCTCTAAATTGCTACTGTTTTTGGCTCCATTTTGAAGAATAAACCACAGAAACTGGCAATATCCACCTGTTGATTTATGGCTCCTACCCACTTTCAAAAGCCATTCAAGCCGCAGGCATCCAGCATTAACTACTGCAGGGATAAATCTGGTCAACGACCTGGTTGGTCTCAGGAAAACCATCATGGTAACAGATGAAGTCCATCTTTTTCCTCAGACTGAAGCAAGAAGGTGATGCTGAGATTACAGGTATAAAATCTTCCTTTTTCTTGAAGGTATTAGCATTTTTCTTCTACTGAAAGACACCACGATATTGTCTACCCTCATTGCTCTAAAATAATCTTAAACCAAGAGGCTTCATGGAAGGAAGTCCAGGAAAGAGTTGAAAGAATACATCAGGTCCCTTAAATTATGTTCTCAATGTTAGCTATAAGTGCACTTTCTAGGGGTTAAGGCCCATAACTATGAGGTACATGAGGGCGTGTGTCTTCAAAAGCATAAGACCCAATAAAGTATCATTTCCTTCTTTCTCCTTACTCTTTCAAACTCCAAATTTAAAAAATAGATTCCATCCAGTGGAGGCAGCAAAACTTATTCTGTGGCTAAACATGACCTGAATAATTTTAGAGGGATAAATACAAAGTCTTCGTCTGGTATCTGATGCCAACAACAGGGCATGGGTAATAGGGTAGCCCATGGGAAAGAAAAGTATTAAAATTGTTGAAGCTTGTAATGACATTTGATGGATTGCCGGAAGTTTTTGCTTTCAAGGTAGATGTAAAATCTGTTTTGGGGTAGGTGCACCCTCGTTGGAGACCACTCCCCCAACTCTTAATATAGAGTGCTTCTAATTAAATGACCTTTAAATCAAGCAGGAGCTATGAATCAGTGTTTGGATACTGCCAGTACCTGTGATTTATTGTGTCAACATGGTGTCAAAGAACATAGCAGTTGGATGGATTTATTTTTTTCTGTAACCTTGTGGTTCCTTCTTCACACATATACATTGCTCATGATCACACCTGTTCTATGAGTGATGTCATGTGCCAGTCATAGTGGATAGGGTAGGATGGGCTTATTAAGCTATGGATTGAGCTATGTTGATATAATTCAAATATCTACTCATTGTCCTGGGGAAGGCCTAATTCAGCCCAAGATATTAATTGTTGTTTAGACTTTAGATCTCCCTTTGCAAGAAAACTATTTGTTCTTAATGTGTATGTGCGTTTTGAATAGTAGCTTTTTATTGATTAGGAGAACTAGCCACATCAGGAGGAATGAAGTGCTGAAGGGTTAGGGGGAACTAACTTTGTAGTTCCGTGTCCCCCCATATGGTGTTATTTTAGCTTAACTTGGCCAGACAGGAAATTAAATGTTGAGTACTGCAATTGCTAGTTTAGACATGGAGGCCAATTTACACCCTTAGGTTAGAGATGAATATTTCCTCTAAAAGAAATTAACATTCCCATTTCCACAAATCCTGGGAGAAAAAAAAAGACAAGTCTTGAATTGAGGGAGATGAGAACTCTTTTTCCCTCCTCCTGCTGACCCCCAGAGAAAGCTGGGAGCCTGTCTTCAAGGCAGAGTGGAAACCACCAAAGCACCCATGTGGGAAGAAGTTAGGTCGGCCCCTGAAACCTGGAGGCAAACCAAAGCTAAGGAAAGAGAAGATCCGTGTGTCAGGGACTCTAAAACGTTGTTCAGGATCCAATTATATTTTCTGAATTGTAGTTTCCTGCTCTGTCAAACCTTGACCTTAACTGTCCTTTTGGGGAATTAATAGAGATGTCTGTCCCAATTGTTAGGGTGAAACAGTACTGAGGAAGGAGATATGAAACAGATGGCTGGTAAAATTGACAAGTGAAAACCATGTGGGAATCGTCAAACATGTAAACAATCCCCTGGCATTCTGAGATATGCTTGGAGAAAGGATAAAATAAAAGACCAGACATTCCATAGTCACTGAGGATGACAACTCAGATAGTTGATATTTGGGTATTAAAGGCAAAGGAGACCATAGAGATGCTTGGTTCCAGAAGCATAGTCTGGAGAGAGGAGTCAACAAAGACGCTAGGGTTCAGTTACTAATAACAGATATCATTTCTTATGCACCTCCCTGCAATATATCGCATTTCCCCAGACTGTCTCATTTGGTCCTCACAAAAGCATGAGGAATAGTTTCCAATTGACAGGAAGCTGTCTCAGACCCCTTCATTGACTCTCTTACATTCAACCTTCTAAAACTCAACACTGATGAAATCACTCAGTCACCAAATGGAGCCAGATATTCTTTGAAGCTAAAACACCAGAGTCCAAATTCTTGCTCTGCCATTTATTGAATCATGACTTTGGGGGATATAATTAACCTACTCAGGTGTCAGCTTTCTTGTCTGTAAAGAGAAGGTAATAGAAGTTCATTGTGAGAATTTGAGATAACACTGGTGCCCAAAAGATATACCTTTCGTTTTTACCTCTCTCCCTGCCCCAAACTCCACATAAAGTGTTGTCTGTCATCTCCAGCAGTGATTCTCAAACTTGTGTTCACCAAACTACCTGTCATCCTTGTTAAGATGCAATTTCTAGTTCAGCAGTTCTGAGCTTCTGGAGGTCTAACAAGCTCCCAGGTGGTGATGATACTGCTGATTGAGTGGTGAAGACCTATGATGTATACGCTCAATACCTTTCTCCAGAAATCATTGTTTGGCCCCAACGTGCCCTTTCATTTCTACCACCTACCCGCCCTTCCTTTCAGTCCTTGGCCCCTGATTCTTACCCCATTAGCTACTGTGGAAACATACTTCATATTTCCACATATCTGCTTTTTTCTATTTTGAATATTTCTAGAATATTCTAAGATTCCAATTCATCTGCTGTCTTATTTGCTGGAAAATACCCTAGTCATATTTAATAATCCAGTTCAACTATTCTCTTAGATAAGCCTTCTGATTTTACCACTGGCAGCAGCACAACCACACAGAGAAATCAATCCTCCCGTGTTCCCAGAAGATTCCATGCCTCTGATAGAATATGAAGCACATTATATTATACTTGGTCATGTATTTTTCATGTCTGTTGACCTTATGCAAACACAGACTCCATGTCAAGGACCATGTATCATTTTTATTTTATCTTTAACATATAACAGTACTTGGTAAATAGTTGTTTATTGATAAATGCTAATTAAAATAAATCAATGTAAATGACATAGCGTAGCTGCCAAAAATGGGAGCTAATTACATTTTAGGGAACACATGTGGAAATACAGTATGTGAAACAAAGAACGTACTCAGTTCTGTATCTGCATTTGGGTTACAGATACACTGGTTAACTGGTATCATGATGAGGAGAAAACTTCAAACTATGAGGGCCACTTGAAAATGGAAGACATTTAGCCTGAAGAAGACAAGATGCATGAAGGAATGTCACTGCCATCCTCAGATACTTGAATATGTATCACATAAAGAGGAATTAAACTTGTTTTCTATGGCACCAAGATCTGGGAATTGAGCCAAAGTGTGCAAGCTGAAGTGCAGCAGTGCTTAGCACACAGTAAGAAACAAATAATAAAATTATGTCTCGATATAAGAAAAAAGTTGTTTTTTTTAAAATAAGAGAAAGCTTTTTAACAGAGATTTCTTAGGAGGTAGTGAGTTGCCAATCCCAAGCCATATCAACCCAAATGACCCAAAGTCAAGAGAATTATTGACTTAGGAGGAAATTCAAGAATAAGAAAAAACTTTCATGAGGCAACTTTTAAAACTCCTTTCAACCTCAAGAGTCTAAGCTCATGAAGAGATGTCATGCTAGTGGGAGCCACCCATTTTTTATCTAATCTCTCCTGGTTATCTCCTGGTCACCAGACCAAGATCTGTTTAGTAGTAATTGTCTGCCAAAGCTGTACCTTTAAGGAAAGTCGTTGAAATTTGTGACTATGAAGACAGGAATTTTGGTGTAATTTTATGTAGGTGTTAACATCTACATCCACTCCACCAGCCAACCATCCTCTCTTCCTGACCAAGAACAGTGAGAGATATGTTTGGGTAGCACACTTAGCAAAATATGTTAACTACATCATACGCTTGTGACTACCCTTAGCAGAGTGCACATGATGGTACCCAGGAACTATTTGCTGAATATTTATTGATACTTTTGAGGAAAGTTGAGTAAAGGTGGAATACTTCTCATTCATTTGCCTTTGGTAAGGTTATACAAGGACCTACCATACTGGTTTTTTTTTTTCCTTTAATTTTGACATGTGTTCTCTGAGTTGATAGAAGAGCACCAATCTAAAAAAAGGCTGATCATTAATCCAACTGAGAAAAAATTACTCCTCATGAATAAAGTAATAATTATCATTCAACATGGGGTCCCTGTTAGGAAACACTACTAAGGAGGCAAGTACTAATAAATATTCTCAGCAGACAGATATTTTGATGGGTGTCCTGGGATTGTGTAACCTCTGGAAATATCAAGTGTATTTTCTTGAGGCATGAGAATTTTCATGTTTTAACACAGAGGGGTGAAAGCTGGATATTTCTCCAAAGTTATGGGTCTCTGAGCCCCCTCAGAATCCTGAGCAGTAAATCTATCACACAAAAGGAAAAACAAGCAATTTATAAAAGCCATTATCATTATGCTGCATAAACGGATCAAAATAACTTATGCAGAGCTACCCAGTAGGTCGAACTGAAAATTGCTAGATGATACATCTTAAGCCAACCCTAGGATGCCTGTCAACCATTATGAAATTTTGTGATTTATATTAGCTATTAAGAAGTATTAGAAAATCTCCAGCTAGGGAAAAGCTGCAATATAGCTAGAGGGGTCCCCTGGACACCTTGAAGACTGAAGGGCTTCTTTTGGAAGAGAAGTCCTTCATGCTCGACAGCTGCTGGGTGGATTCTGTGATAACCTTCCAAATATTTTGCGGTTCACATTCATTTCATGGCTTAATTACTAAATACTGGCTTTTCTAATCATCCATGGTTTGAAGGCCTAAGGAATTCGCTCTCAAGTCCTCTGGTAAATGTTAAGTCTTTGTTGGTGAGTGACAACTAAGGAATAACTCAGATGTCTGAGAGGCCAAGAAAATCAGAGGGAAACAAAGATATAATTTTTGGCCTCTGTAGAACTGCAAATGTTAAAGGGAAAAAGTGCTGATGTGAATATCCTACAGACCCAGCTGTCATTTTCTTGACCCCAACGAAACGTTCTTCAGAAAGCTTGCTTGTTCTGATACTAAAATGTCTTCTTGTCAATCTCACAAAGCTGTGTTTTCCAACTCTTATGAATGCATTCTTATGACTTATATATAGCTCTGCCTCTTGGAATGAAATGGTTGGGTGACAATAATATCATTGTTGTTCTAATGTATCAAAGAATCCCTTCATGAGAAAAGTCATTTTAATAGACTTATATGTCAAGCAGAATAGGCCCGTAAACCATACTGAAGTACTCTTTCATCAGAGCTTAATTCTATCCCAGATCATTGGAAATCCTTCTATGGGAAAAAACGGTCTAAGGCACCTTGAGTCTGGAGACCTTGTTCTGAATTTCTGAAGCAGAAAGAATATTAAAAGTCAGGTGTGAGCCTAAAAGACATATGTACAACATATGGTGGGCTTTAGGAGCCAAGAAGGACCACATTTTTCAATCTATATAATGATGATTGGCAGAGTTATATGCCTGTATTTTCATTTTCTCCTCTGTTTTTCAAAATTTTTAAGAATTTTTTATTTTGAAATAATTTCAGAGGAAGAAAAATTGTAAAAATTGTACAAATAATTATCATATACCCTTTACTTATATTGCCCCAACTTAAAATTTTACTTTTGCTTTATCTTTAGATAGATGATTGATTGATTGATTGACAGATATAGATAGATAGATAGATATTTTTTCTGAACTATTTATGAACACACTGCAGATATTGTGGTGTTGTTGTAGTTGTATTGTGTGTTGTTGTACAATGATGTTGTAGCGTTTCCTCCCTTTGGAAATATTTTTGTTTCCCAGATTTTTGTGACATGGTGCTCACTTGAATTTCCTCCTCCTTCACTGGCTGTTCCATCCCTGTCTTCTCTATTAGATCTCTCAATGTCAGAGAAATCCAGAGTGCTCCCTCTGCTCTCCTCCCTTCTCTATCCACATCTTCTCTGGGTAGTCTTATCTAAGACTCTTCTCTGGGTATCTGTATCTCGTGGAAATATGTACCATTCATACTATGCTCTCTCTTCCCTACACTTCCTACTCATGAACTCGGACTCCAAATCCATCTTTCTTTGGGTGCTAAAGAAGCATATAAAACTGCAACATGGCTAAAACAAAACTATTGATCCTTTTCCTCCAAAATTTATTCCCAGAGACTCTTGAGTCGAGATCTGAATAATAATAAGGAGGAATCCAGGCAAAAATGAAGTTTGGGATGGGATTAGGAGAATGTTTCCAGTAGAAGGAACTCCATCCCTATCGATTAACCTTTCTAAGATTATTTGAAGCAGACAACTGAAGAATTGACAATAACCTTAGAAGATCTTGTCTAATATTACCCGGCATGATCAGCCCTTCTACAGGACACTATAGTTGTTAGAGTTGTAATCATAAGAAATCTCCCTTTATTAAAAATTAAAGGAAATTGAGCAAGCCACAGTTTCGTACATATCTCCATGTCACCTATATTGCATACTGTTTAAAAAATTAACATAATTCAATTTAGATTGCAAAAATGGACAAAATTGCAACACAACTCACAGTTGCTGATACTGAACAAAGGAATGCAATGCAAACTAAGCAAGCAGCCACTTAAAACATCTGTGTATTACTATGCTTCCTACAACATTTTTTTCCTTGTGCACACACAGTCAGTTATCATGTTATAACCAATAGTGGTGTGCATAATATAAATTGTGTTCCTGAATTAATCAATTAAATTACATGTAATTTAGCTTAAGGGAGCACAAACTGTAGAAACAATATCTGCAATTAGCTTTTGCTCCAGTGCTCTTGCTGACAAGGAGATTGCTGTCTCACAAAGCAGCTCACATTTCATTCTTAAAATATTACCTACTATTGTTAATGACTTCTTCATATTAAATCAAGTGCTACCATCCAATAATTTCTACCCATTGACTCTAAGTTCAGTCCTCTGGAGCCACAAGGAAATCTTGTTTCTTCTACAGTTGGCGTGGTATGGAACTTAGGTATTGGTCCAGACCAATGAGATTGATCTTCCTGCCTTCAGTCTCTTCCTAGCATCCCAGTTTCATGACGATAAATGCTAAGTCCATATTTCCCCTTTCTAGTATTCATTGTGTAATCTTTTCCCACCCCTGACTGCAATTCAAGTCTTACTAAAAGCCAAGGACTTGGATGTCCAGTAGCAAAATTAGTTGATTTAGCTCTAAACTCTCACTTTGTCTCACTATTAAGATTCGAAATCCAGTAGTTCTGACCACCTTGAAAGTTACTGTAGCTTTCCCATGGCTACCCCACGGCTAATGTACCACTCTGATATTCTCACCATCTCCATGAAATACATCCTATTCCTCAAGTTGGGAGGCAGTTTTCTTCTCCAGAAGGTCTCAAAGTCAAATTAATTCTTCTGTCCATTGAGTGAGCACAGTTGTTTGTTTGTATGTGTCTTTAACAGCTTTACTGAGGCATAATTGGCATACCACATTTAAAGTGTACAATTTGATACATTTGACATGTGTCTATACCTGTAAAGCAATCACCACAATCAGGAAAGTGAACATATGCATCATCCCCCAAAGTATCCTTGTGCCCCTTTGTAATTCTTCCTTCCCATCCTTCCTAGCCCTCTCCAAATACTCATTCAGCTATTGATCTGCTTTCTAGCACGATAGATTTATTTGCATTCCTGGAGTTTTACATAAGTGGAATCAGTACTCTCTTTTTGTCTGCCTTCTTCCACTCAGCATAACTGTTTGGAGGTTCATCCATATTGTTACATGTATCACCACCTCATTTGTTTTTGTTGCTGAATAGTATTCCATTAGGTGGATATATCACATTTTTTTAATCCATTCATCTAATAATAGACAGTTGGGCTGTGTTCCTAGTTTTTGGATATTACAAATAAAGTTATAAGAGTTCTTTTTATCTATCTTGGAAAGGTAGGTTTGTCAATGATTATGGTTCTCTCAGGTCTTCCAAGGGCCAGTTGATTCTTTTAAAGAAGAGTTCCTTTTCCAAGAACTTAAAACAATCTCCCCAAGGACCTGTGATTACCTGAAACATCAGCTAAGACAACATTCAGGTGTGTTAGTTGCATACCTTTTAGACCACTCTTTCCTTAGGAAGAATTTTCTGCCCTCTGAGAAAATGGGAACTTTCTCTTCCCACAGGTTGGGGAAACCACTTATCTCCTACTAGAGAGCTTTGGACCCAAATCTTGGATGTACATTATTTGCCCTAGAAGGTCTATGGTTCGTCATGAAGGAGGACTCCCAGTAACCTACCTTGATGTGTCAGAATTCTCAAGGTGAATATTCAGCTGAGATTCACACCCTGATTCTCGCTCTAAAAGTAGAAGGGTTTCAGGGAAGAAGAGATTTTCTGATCATCTTTAATTGTATCAGGTTCCTGACTTTGATTAAAGATCTCTACTCCTCCTCACTTCTGCCACACTCTTTCCCTTTTCTCCTTTTCCTACTCCTTTGTCACACTCAAACCCTACTTCAGGCCAAAGTTTCATGTAGAATAAGCTGACAAAGGTTGACTATTGTCAAGATCAATGAGATGGGCATTTCAATTCTATTTCCTCTTCAAACATCAAGTTCTGTTCTGCTGAAAACTTTCTAACTTGGACTAAATTTGTGGGAATACGGGAAATGCAGAAATCTTTCCTTACAAAGATATATATAATAGAGGCTGTCATCTATGGGAACAGTGCCAGGTTATTTGAGAGCAGTTTCTGGGCTATCACATGTTTGGAAATGTTCTCCATCAAGCAATCCCTCTCCTGTCAGATTACATGAGTGACTGCTATTGATACAACTCTGCCCAGTTGAGGGCACTGAGATCATGGAGCAGAGCTAATGGTTCACCTGGAAACCATTCCTCTGTGTGTTCAACAAAATTCTCTCCCCTTGTCTTTGACTTTCAGGCAAATTACCTTTCAACAGCAGTGGGAAAAAGTACCCATCAAAACCAATTCAATTTCTTAAATTGCCACCATTTAAGTTTATGGGACCATATTACAGCTATTCATTCATCTTTCACATTGAAATCATTCAGTTCAAAAAGGGCAGGTAATACCTTGAGTTTTGTTTAGTATCTTGGCTCACTCTAAAGACTTCATCTAGCCAGGAATTATCCCAAATCTGAGAAACAAATGTTAAGGCTCCCAAACCTGGATTCTCTCATTGAGAACCCTGCCCCTATCACTGCCACTCACCCACTCTCAATCTCATTTGTTCCATTGTAATTAACATGATACTGCAAATAAAATGATTAAACCATAACAACCTAAGATACACCTGCAAAAGGTATTACACAGAAAGCCTAAGGATATTACAAAAGAAGTTTTATGATACTGTGCAAATGTGACATCCATTTTATGTTCAAGGAGACTCCCTGCACTAATGATGCTTTCAGATCCTAGATTACCACAGCATCTGGGATGATGTTTCAAGGACCCAGAGTCAAAGAATGAGAAACAATACATGTAGACTAGAGACAACACTGACCTGAGCTTAATGCTTAAAGATTTAATCACTATTCTTTAGACTGTAAGACACTTAAATCCAGCTCAAACTGGTTCAGTCAGGGAAAGAAAAGAATTTATTGGTTCTTTTAACTAAAAAGTTCAAGTGTATGTGGATTGAAGGTATGGCTGGATCCAGTCACCTAAACAATGTTGTCAGCAAATTGCCTCTCCATTTCTCAGCTCTGCTTTTTTCTGTTCTGGCTTTATTCTAAGGTAGCCTTTCCCTTCCTGGTGGTAAAATGGCCACCATCTTGCTCTGAGTGTTCATCAGCAGACACGAAAGAACGTCTCTTTCTTAGTATTAAAATAAAAATCCCAGGTGTCCCAGTTAGCAATTTATTGCCTCTCAGCTACAAATCTAGCCTTCATTGCCCTTCTTGTAATATTGAAACATTTTTCCCTTGCCAGCTGGAATGATGTTATGGTTTCTCAGCAGAAGGTGCTGGAGGGACCCTGGAGAAGTAAAGGACTTCTCTCCCTGGTTCCAGCATGCTTGGCTTTTCCCTGCTCCTATTGTGCTGGGTTGGCATGCAGGACACTCCGTGGAGCTCACTCTCTCAGGTGGCTTCCCAGCAGCGAGATCCGTAGAACAAACTCCTGGGGGCAGCTTCCAGGCCAACTCTGGGAGTGACATAGCAGGCATCCTCAGAGTGAGTTCCACAGGTGCCATAGCTCACTTACTATCTTCTTCCTAGTGACAGCTCCTCAGTGTTCCCATTTTTGGACTCCAACCCCCCTCCCCCCCACTGCAGCTTGATTCCCAGCAAGTTCCACAGCAAATCCTATAGGCAGCTTCCTGGTGAATTTCACAGGTACCCCAACAGTTGGTTCTCTGCTTGCTGGCCATGTCCAACCAACTTTGGACCAGCTCTGGTCTGAGTAACTTAAGGAACCTCTCCACCACCCAGTGGCTACAATCATACTCTTTCCAGTAGGGTCTGAATCCTGGCCTTGAGGAGATTCCTTTCTTGGGTACTCTCCCTCAGCTCTAAGATTTCTTTAAATTTCTCTTTTATCCTTTTTTTGTTAATTCCATATAAATCATTAATAATCCTTTATAGAAATTTCCTGTTCAAATTACCATGTATATCAGTTTCCTGACTGGACCCTGACTGATACACCAGAAATGGTGCTTTTCTATTCAGATTGACCAGGGTAGGCCACAGATCCACTGATAACCTAATATTTGTAACCAGAAAATCACAGTCAGCTCGTTAGCCAAGCAGGGGTCTTGTGTCCTCTCCTAGACCCATGGGCTACAGAGACACCTATACCACATGGACTGAGAATAGGAGAGGGGTGATTTCCCAAAGGTAAATTGTGAGGAATTGATGTGAGAGAGGCACAAACACACAGTCCGTCTGAAAGAGCATTTGCTTAAGCCAAAAAAAAAAAAAAGAGAGAGAGAGACTTAATAATGATAATCCTGAAGCAAAAAACAGACACTTCAACACGTAAGAACAGAGTTGACACGAGTAATATAGGCCTCACGGGGGAGAATCTAGACCAGATAAGAGACCTTTCTTTAACCTCCCGAAGTAAGGTTCTTAGCAGTTTCTAAGAGAAAAGAAACGAAAGACTGGGACCAAAACCATATATAATCTTCGTAAACAATAAAGAGGATGTATTGCCTTATCTAACTAAAAAGTTCAGAATTAGGGAAGAATTTAAGCAATACTTGATCCCTCAGCTCATCAGTATCATCAAAGATACATTTCCTGTCATCTTTTTGCTCTGCTTTTCATAGTGTTGTCTTCATCCTGACCTTGGCTTCCCTTTTATTTCCCAAATGGCTGCTGGCCACTCCTGGGTTATTATGCTTCCTTATCCAGAAAGACACTGAGAGCATCTCTGACTCAGATCCGTGCAAAAGGCCCAATACTCATTTCTGTTTGACCAGCCTAGTCTACAAGTCCATCCCTGAACCATTGACTGAGACCAGGGGCAACGAAAACACTAATTGGCATAGTCTATATCGCATCTTTCATGCCTAAAACCAAGAGCAGCATAATCTGGGATTATGGGAAGGTATAGAATGTATACTAGGAGGTCAACCAACAGATATACCCTATAGGAATTAATTAACCACTCCCTCATTGAAATCTTATACCATCTCAAACAAACTTCTAACACCTGTTATACTTATTGTATTTGTCATTACATATGCAACTCCTCTACTAGACTCTAGGTAGTTTTCTTCAGAGGCAGGAAATGGTGCTTGTTTATATTTTTTCCCTCAGGGAGTAAACAGTAAAATCTTAATAAAAGTTTGAATGAATAAATGACCTTAATGGCATGATGCATGCCAAAGGAGTTTGAACTTTATTCTGTAGACCATAAGGCACTCTTGAATGGTCTTGATAGAACAGAATCATATTCTAAGATGTTTTAAAACCAGCAATGATGAAAAAAAATGGAAACAGGGAAACCAGTATGGAGGCTATCATATTGTCTAAGTAGTTGGTTACAAGACTAATCTATGGCAAAGGTAGCAGAAATGAAGAGTGAGAGATTCTGAGATATTTCAGATGTGCAATAGATAGGACGTGATGATTAGTATAAGGACTAAAGTAGAGGGAAAAGTTCAAACAATTCAAATTTCTAGCTTGGGTGACTGGGTGAATTGACCAAGGAAAAACCAGAAAACAAGAAACAGATTTGTGGGAGAAGATAGAGTTCACTATGTAATCTAGAGAACCCAATACTTATTCATAGATAGTTGAAGAGTAGAAGACATTTATTTATAAATAGCCCAAATATTTTCCCAGGTTCTCTTAAATTAGAGAGATAAATTATGTGTTAATAATTATTAGCTCTATGTATATTATACCAAGAACAGATGGCTCTAATGTGACTAGTCTACACCATGACTTCTCTCACTAAAAATTGGCTTCGTGGGTTTGTTACTTTGATATCTATATGGCCTACTGAATTTCCTGAGACAACTGGCTCTATCAGTAAGAGAATGCACAGTGATGGTTAACAGTCAAATCTGCTGAGGCAGGCTGTGAGCTAAGGACTGGGAGTAGGGGGAAGAAGGGTTGATTTTCCTGCTATTATGCTTTTCAAATCTGAGCGGTGCTGAGTTCAAATCCCTTACCACACTCATTCAGAAAGGATCTTTGCCATGGTCTTCCTGCCAACAGGTAACGACAGAACAATGGCATCAAACGTGCCATCTAGTGGCTAGCTTTTCCCTCCCATCTCTCCGCTGCTCTCAAAAAGATTGAATTGTAGGACTGGGCTTTAGAGCACAAGCTTTGGACCAGGACAGATGTGAGCTTGAAAGGGACATCTCCTATTGATTATCTGTGTAACACTGAGTAAATTTTTTATCCTTTTAAGCCTCAGTTACCTTATCTCTAAAATGAGAATAATAGCTGCTACCTAACAATACCACAGCAGTAAGACTTAATATATGAAAAGGACTTAGCACAGTGCCTAGCTAAGGATAAACTCCATAAATGTATGCTGACATTGCTACTAATATTTTAATTGTAAGATGTAATTTGTAACTCAATCAGAACCCATTCCCATAAAACACATACATAGACTTTACCATGAAGGCCATCTCCCCATCTCCTCATTCCACTTCTCCTGGGACTAACATGGAATATAGCACAGTGGGAACAGATGAAGATTTGAAGTCCCACAGACTTGGGTTCAAACATGTTTTCCATCATTTTTTGGCTCATCTAAAAATTGATGTCAATAATACTTCTTCTTTCCAGGGTTGTAGTCGATATTCCATAAGACAACTGTAGATAGAACAAGTCCATGAGGTTAGAGATTTTGTCTGTTTTGTTCACTGGTATATGCCAAGAATTTTACCTGGTGTCTGGCATGAAGTAGGCACTCAAACAATATTTGTTAAATGGTGTTGAAGTTATTTGCACTCTGCCTGGACCATAGTAGGTTCCCATTAAATCTTATTTTCTTCATTTTTTACTCCTCCTTCTTTAGCTAATTGATGACTTTGGAGTCCATGGCAAAGCAAGAGAATTGTCAGAGATGTTGGGCTTCAATTGTACCACAACAAAGCTGTTGCTGATTTGAGCAATTCTACTCTTCAGATGATCTTCGTTCCACACAGTGCTATTAAAAGTTTTGAATAAGTTGCTACCATTTGGGGTAGTAGAAGATTCCACTTTAATATCCAAATTCTGGTTTCTCCAGAAAGTTTGGAAGATCTGGCAATGTGTAGCTATATTCTCACCAGGCAACAAGGAGCAGAGGGTCTATTCCCTTTAGACAGGGCATGTGTGTTTCCATATACCACAGTCTCTACCACTCCCTATTGTATCTCTGACACTGTAGCTAACTTACTATTCATCATCAACTTTGCTCTACTGATTTTGTTACACCCAAACACCTCTCTCCTTGACACTACCTCCCTGACATATGTAGGTATTTGAGTTTGTTAACCCTGTTCCATAGCTTTAAAAGGGTCAATGAGAAAGGGGCGGGTCAATGCATCATTTTAAGCCTATGGTGGGAGTGGGGATTTAAATGCAAGGTGAGGATCAGGTGGAAGGAGGGGTGAGAGTCATTTCTCTTGCTCTCAGATGTGACGCCATATAGGTATTCTGTAGTGTGCTTCGCATTTTATGATAAACATTTCCTCAATCTGTGAATATTGTTAACATTATAAATATCATCAATGATACCCTAAAAACACTGACATGTTTGGGATATTTCATAATGTTTAAATGAAACATTTTATAGCAGGGACATGTGTAGAAACATCGACTGTGCTTGTGCTTTGGAATTGAATTTTAAATGATTTCATGGACGAGTCTCATCTTAAGCAGCAGTCAGCTATAGAGAAGGTGACAGAAAGCATTTGCTGCTGGGATGACCACGGCTATTAAAATGCCTCAGTCATGGTATTCTTTTCCTATTCTTTGTTTATGTAGGTTAGTGATATGTTGGCTCAAAATTTTAGGATTTATCGTCCTAGGGAAACGAGAAAATACAATCCTTTGCAACTAACTTTGAAACATCTGGGCTTAAGAGGGTGGAATAAATGACAACTACCCAAAATCCAAACAGAGAGAGAGGTAGAGGGAGAGGAGAGGAGAAGAGGGAAAGAGAGGGAGTGAAAGGGAATGGGAAGGAAGGGAAAGAAAGAGAAGAGGAGAGGAGAGAGGAGAAATTCAAGTAGCCAAAAGTTTCAGCCTTCTTTTTCTTAGGTCATAAAAGAAGAAGACTGCAATCAGAAAGGGGAATAAGGGCCGGCCCTGTGGCTTAGCGGTTAAGTGCGCGCGCTCCGCTGCTGGCGGCCCAGGTTCAGATCCTGGGCGCGCACCGACGCACCGCTTCCCTGGCCATGCTGAGGCCGCGTCCCACATACAGCAACTAGAAGGATGTGCAACTATGACATACAACTATCCACTGGGGCTTTGGGGGTGGGGGAAGGAGGAGGATTGGCAATAGATGTTAGCTCAGAGCCGGTCTTCCTCAGCAAAAAGAGGAGGATTAGCATGGATGTTAGCTCAGGGCTGATCTTCCTCACAAATAAAAAAGAGGGGGGGGGGATAAAACAAGTGGAGGAGGAGAAGGGCAGAAAGATGGACAAGGAAGAGGAGGAGGAGAAAATAATTAGCTAGTAGAACTGACAGGAGTTTTATTTTTCCTTTCCTCTTCTCCCTTTTGGAGATTATATAAAAGTAGAAAAATAGAGAAATCAAGACCATAGAGAGTTTACAACATTCTCTTATTTGATGGAAGGTGCTGGCTTATGTCAGCCTAGGAAACCACGGAAACTTGCATTCCGAAGGACTCTCATTCTTTACTTACGATTCTCCCCATAGTGAAAGCTAGCAATAGATAAAATGAATCTTTATTTTCAACCACTCTCCCTCCCTGCACAGAATATAAAGCCTCTTTCCTCAAGACTCAGTGCTTTAAAGTCTTAAACTGACCCACAGACTTGTGGTGGATTTTATTAATGAACAAATAAAAAGGAATGAAGGCTATATCAGGAAACCAGTCATAGATCCTAGCCACTTTCTCCTCTACCATAAATAAAGTTGATATTTTGATGTCCATCTAATTAATTCATTTATCTGTTCCTCATTTCTGAATTCAGGAAGGCAAGAGAGGAATGTTATTTATTGTTTCATAAAACTCCCAATTGGCGAATCAACTGGGAACCTTGATAGATAGTTGTAAGCACTGATATTCAGAGACTGAAACAATCCACAGAGTCCATAGAGACAGGAAGGTTATTGGTTCAATCAGGGTGGGAAGATTAGCTTTAAGCTTCAGTGTTTCATAAACTCAAGCCTCTCTGATTTTTGATCTTGGTAATTTGTAGCAGCTTCTATGGTGATTAGGCAGCTATTTTTTAACAGCCATGGGCTGTGGGGGCCTCTGCAAGTTACCCTGAACTGTTTTTATGGGCATAGATTGGCTTTAGCAGGGATTATATCAACATTCATTCATTCAAATGCACAAATATTTCATAAGTACCTACTAAGTGCCAGGCACTGCACTAATACACCAGTGAACAAAATAAAAGGAAGATAAGGGGAATTAGGAATTCCAGAGGTTGGAGGAGGGTTTCCCACGTAAGATGACTTGGTCAGAGTAGGTCACATTGAAAAGATTATATGAGAGCAAAGACTTGAAGGAGGTGATGGATTGAGCCATGCAGTTATGAGTGAAGGGGGGTGGAAAAACATTCCAGGCCATAGGGAACAGCTTAAAAACAAAAAGGGGGGTGCGGGTGGCAAGGAGGCCAGGGAGGCTGGGACAGAGTGAGCAGAGAGGAGAGTATTGGAGAAATGGGAGATATGAGGGAGAAAAAGTAACGTAGGGACTTGATACAGTCGTGCAGATTTGCCTGAGTGAGATGGGAAGTCATCCAAGGGTTTCATAATCTGAATTGTGTTTATAAAAAATCTTTGTGTCTACTATATAAGAATAGAGGGGCAAGGGTGCTTGCTTTTCTAATAAAGGCTGCTGCATTTATTGCAGATGAGAGATAATGGTAACTTGGACCAAGTTTATCAAAATGGAGGTAGTAAAGGGTAGTCAATTTGTAGATATGTTTTAAATGAACATCAACAGGATTTCCTGACCACTAGGATACAAGTAAGGGAGAAAGAAAAGAGTTGAGGATGACTCTAAAGTTTTCTGCCTGGCCAACTAGAGGAATAGACTTGCCATTTAACGAGGTAGAGTAGGTGTGGGGAGGAAGATCAGAAGTTTAGTTTTAAATGTGAGAAGTTTATTAGAGATCTAAGTTGAGGTGTTGAGTGTAGTCGAGCATATGATTCTAGAGTTCAAGAGAAAGATTGGAGAAGGAAATATAAATCGGGGGGTCAACAGTATATTCATGGGACATCAAGCCATGAGACTGAATGAGATTACTAAAGGGGAAAACAGAAAGTACACACAGAAGGAAAAAAAAAAGACCTAAGCACTGATCAACCTTAATATTTCTGGAAGAGAAGCAAAGAGTTTTTTAGTCTAAGGTGAAACTTACATCGCAAAAGGCAGAGCATCTGTTTACAGATCTTTGAGTAGGTGAAATAGTTTTGTCCTATTGGTGTTGATTCACAGCCAGAGTTATCAACCGGAAGATTATTTAACCTTAGAATTGTTATGCCAGGCATACTTGGGCACCATTAGGTTGGCTGCCCCAAATTCCTCTTCACCTTGTTTTAAGTTACATATAGAACATAAGAGAGGTTGTGGGTTATGTGGGTTTTTTCCCCAGGTTCCTAGAGTCAGCTACCAGCACATGGTTTCATGTTGGCTTTTTTAATGTTTTGGAGCCACAGACTGTGGCTTCAACCAGACAGAGATGAGGAATGTTATGAAATGAGCCAGTCTGAGAAATGGCCTGTAATCTATTAATCTATTGAAAATATAACTTTCATTTGGACTGAAATGGAGGAAAATTTGAAAGACATATCACAAATATAGTGAGCTAAAATGCATTAAAGAAAGCTTGTGCACAAAATGCTTTAGTCTTCAGAAATAGATAGCAGAAGCAGAGCAAGAGAAATTTTGGAATAGTTTAAGTTAATCAGAAAACTTTGGCCCAAGAAATGGAGAAGAACTCTACTTTGAGAAGGCTCTACTCTGAGAAAGGAGACTGGGAAAATATCAAGACGTCTTCAGAGGAAGAGAAGCAAAGCCTTAGAGAGTAAATAAAATTACTTCCCCACAAGAATTTGAGATCCAAGAAAGTACTGACAAGGGTCCTTTTAAAGTTACAGATAGAGTGTCTACTATACAAGCTTATGCATTGTGCCCATGAAAATTGGGCTAGAAGAACCAAATAGCCACAGAAAATGTGGACTGATCTGAGAGGGACATCCTATTAAGAACAACAAAAATTACCTCATGGATAAGTATGTAAGTGTCAATATTCCATACTTATTTTTGGTGGATTTATAGGTGTTTTATGCCTGAGGAAAATTCCTGGGAAAATTACAGAATGAGGACTCCTAAAGAGGAAGGGTGACCATATAATTTATCATCTAAATTGGGGCACTTCTGAGAATGTAAGCGATACTATTAATAACATGTTAGTTTCCTAGGGCTGCCATAAAATATTACCACAAACTTGGTGGCTTAAAACAACAGAAATTTATTTCTTACAGTTCTGGAGATTAGAAGTCTCTGTGGGATCTTAGGGGAGGATCATTCCTTGCCTTTCCTAGCTTCTAGTGGCTCCCAGCAATCCTTGGTGTTCCTTGGCTTATAGCTGAATCACTCCAATTTCTGCCCTACTCTTCACAAGGCCTTCTTCTCTGTGTCTCTGTGTCTTCTCTCTTTCTGTCTCTTAGAAGGACACCCATCATTGAATTTAGAGCCCACCCTACCCTATCCAGGTTGATCATCTTGAGAACCTTACCTTAACTACATCTGCAAATACCCTTATTCCAAATAAGGTCACATTGTGAGGGTTCTCAGGGGACACATCTCTTTTTTGGGGATTACTATGCAACATACTACAGCTAATTTTACCGGATCACTAGAATTAAACCAGGACTGTTCTGGGCCACCTAGTGGCGTATGATCAATCCAAAGAGAAAGCACAAGAAAAATAAGATCTATTAAGGGAAACACGACAGGATAATGACAGAACAAGCCCAGGTCTAGCTTGGAGGTTAGTTGAATGGAGACTTCTCCTGGGGTGGGATTTGCTTACTCAAGGAAGTGAACGAAGAAAAGATTTTGTTGAATAATGGATGCATTTAGCTGACCAATTCTCAATGTCTTCAAATCTCTAACAACGGTTGGTACCAAAAGAAAAAATCTTGAAGAGTATGTTAGAAAAACAAATGCATGAGCCTTTAAAAAACAAGAGTAAAAGTAAAGGGTTTCAGATTCTGAAAACAGTGCTAGCCTTATGGGTAATAGAGAAGGAAAAGAAACAACTTTAAAATATAGTTAAAACATTAAAAACTTAAGTGAGCCATCCCAAAAGGAAAAGGAGAACAATATAGAGAAATGTAAGCCCATGAGGGGTATATATACCTCCTCTGAAAAATATGAGGAGGCGGGAAGAAATGTCTCTGCTGTTACTGAGTTAGAAACTAGTGATTCAAGTTCTTTAAATATATTTTGTGTTTATTTTTATTTTTTAGTAAACTTTCATTTAAGAATTCAATATACAGAAAAGTCTACAAATTGTACGTGTACAAACAGTTCACTGCATTTTCACAAACAGCACAACTGTGTAACCAGCCTCAGAAACTTCCCTTATGCCCTCGTCTAATCACCACCCCCTCAGGAGTAACCCCTCTCCTGCCTCCAGTAGCATATCTTAGTTTCGCCTGGTGTTGAACATTATATAAGTAGAATCCTACAGTGTGTATGCTTTTGTGTCTTATTTGACCCAACATTATGTTTGTGAGCATCTTCCATGTTTTGCATATGTAGCAATAGTTTGCGTAGTACTCCGCTATGTGAGTATTCTTCCGTATATTTATCATTGTTAATGAATATTAAGGTTGTTTCTAATTTGAGGTTATCATACAGCTGCTATGAACATTCTTGTACATGTATTTTGGTGAGTATATGTTTGTATATCTGTGGGTACCCACCTAGAAGTGGAATTGCTAGGTCAAAGGGTATTTTTATGTTCAATTTTAGTGACTACCGCCAGATAGTTTTCCAAAGTGAGTATACCAGTTAAGGGCCAGACATTTGCTGCTGAAAAGAAACAGGATTCCTGAGAAGAGCCTATGGTGGAGGTCTTGGTCCTTACAAGGCCCCTAGAGCCTTAGATTTCAGAATTATCAATGGCAGCTTCACTTCAGGAATTTCTTGAAAAGGATTCTCCAGCTAAAGAGAAGGCAGAAATCTGAAGAAAATGGCCCTGGGAGGCAGAGTTCAGAGACCAAAGAAATTAATTCCATAGCAGGAAACAGTGACGGCAGACATATGGAAGAGGGCCAAAATGCCTCTTTGCCCGAAGTGGCAGTTCTGCTACCAGACAGAGGTCTCATTCAGCACTGGAGAAACTTTGGACTCAGTGGAGGTTGGACACTAAGAAGCTTTGGGTATGTGACATAGCAAATGGGGAGACTAAAGCAAGATGTAATAGCTGGAAGGTGTGATGGGCATGATGATGCATCACTCAGAACCCCATTCAGTGACTGACTTGTTGTCCACCTGCTAGGAGGGCTTTCAGAGGGCAGACAGCCTTCATCAGTCAGCACCTTAAGGGATTGCCTCAGAAGCAGAGAACCACCGGTCCTGAGGTGGCATCCTTCTCTGAATAGTTCACATTCAATGACCAGTCCATTTGGGCCATCTTGACCCAAAACTCAGGACAATTCTTGGTCCTCCTAGTTCCCTGTGGAAGTTGGCCAGTGCTGTCTTGGGCCTATGTCACAGCTCTTCTTCTCCCTCTACCTACACCTGTTTCCTTCTCCTCCTTTTCCACAAGTATTGATCCCCTGGGAACTCATTAATAAACATCCTACATACTAAACTCTGTCTCAGAGTCTATTTCCCAGGAAAGCCAACCTGTGACTGCACCACTTTGCAAAGACAGAAATATCGCCAGTGCCCCTCCCTGCTGCTATAATAAGTATGTCCTGCTAATTGGGGGACTCTTTAAATAGCATCCATACAATGAGAGACTCAGTTTTGAATCATTTCAGTTTCAAGGATCACCAATCCAATGAGAGATCACCAGATGCTGCTGCTAAAAGCACTCCGTTTGTATCTCAGCATCTAGGTAAGATACCCCTGGCTGATACTGAACAGAATAAGGCACTGGGGAGGAGGACTTGGACCTTGATTTCTTTAGACTTTAACTTAAAATGGGAAGTGTTTGATTTCACCCCCAGGATTTAATAATAAGAAGGCGAGTTATATCATTCAAAGTAGGGACATTTTTGTACTGTTACTACTGTATTATTTGTGATGGCTTTGTGCTGCCATTCAGGCTAACAACTCTTGAGCTATATTGGACAACGGAGCTGGGCATGATTTGAAAAGGGAAGTAGAATAGGGAGCAATATTTCGACTCAAGGTACAGCAGGCTTCAGAGTTCAGTTAACAAATGTCCTGTTCTGAACCATTTTAAAGTCTTCTCTTGGTGAAAACTAGCTTGCCCACGAGCAGGTATAGCCTAATGAAGCTGGGAGAAAAATCACTTTATCAAACATACAGCATCATTTGCCCAATGGATTAAGAGATCAAAAAGTTGGTGTTAGGAAGATTCCCCTAGACAGACTCCATATTCTTGTTAAAAAAATGCTCACTAAAATAACATATTTGCGTGCGCTCTCTCTCTCATTTTCTCCACCCTCCACTGCCAAGGGAGGAGAAGCAACTTTTCTGATTGGTGAAAATAGAGAGAAGATCTGAGCATGAATGTCTTGGCCCAGTTTTATGTGGAAAGAACACATTGTCACAGCCAAGAACTGCTTTTGAAAGCAAGCATGGAAACCCAGAGCACTTCTACACATGGGGATGCATTGGAAATAAGGCATAAATTCTGGGAAAGCTTTTTGCTCAGCAGATCCAAGTTCATTCTTGAGTTGATTGTCTCAAAATCAAGGTCTTGGGAAATCTCATTGTGATTAGAGTTGCAGGAAACTTACCAAATATAAAGCTAATGTCTTACCATCAGTTTGATTCATGTGTCTATTCCTCAAATACTCTGAACTCTGAAGGATGAAGAGGGGAGTTATTAACTGGAAAGGAAGATTGGAAGCAAATCAAGGAGGGCCTTAAGTTACAAACAAAGGATTGGGACATTTTTGAGAAGGTTTTTAAGACTATTTGAGGACAGAAAAAGATATTATTGCTGTGGAGTAGGCTTTCCCCTTCAAATCCTTGGCTCTAGGTAGAACAATTTATAACTCAAATGTTCATTTGCGCCTAAGACGTAGATGATGGGCATGTATGCAATTCATTACTCATCCTGCTCTCATGGGTTCACAGGCAGGCGGCTATGTTAAATTTCATGCAAGAGGAGGCAATGTAGAGTTTAATACTTTGGTCCTGAGACATCATAATATAGCTTCTATTCCTCAAAGAACACTGGAGATATTTTTTCCGCACTTTTTCTTACTCAGTTTTGTTATTTACTTCCAAGTTGAGGAAATTTGCCTAAAGACTATTAGAAATTAATAGAAGAATAAGCATTATTGTCAATTTAAATGAATAAATGTCAGCAACATTCTCTTCTGATGTGTACATAGTTTGTTGTATCATTTTAGTGAATATAAAATACTTAGGAGAGTTTTCACATTTGTGTTCAAGATCTGACTACTTTAACCCTGTTCCCTCCCCCACTCCCACTGTTCCCTCTAAAGAACCTCCACCATTAAGTCTCCTAGTCCTGGGATTGTGCACCCTTCACCGTTGGGAAGGGGCATTGCTCCTCGGATATCACATTCGGGCTTTGTACTTGCTGGTCCCTGAGTTTGGAGTACTCTTGACCCCAGACCTTCATATTACTGGCTCTTCTATCACATTCCGTTACACTGTTTTATTTTCTTGACATTGTATGAGATCTTCTTATTTCATCATTTATTCATTTGTTTATAGTGGAAAAACTACATGAGAGAAGAGGTACCACTGTATGCCCAGCCCAGACGATTGCCTGAAATATGTGATGAATAAATATCCCCTGGCCTAGAAAAGGAAATCTTTTTTAGTTTTTTTCCAGTTCAAGATTACAGCTTGATGGCTAAAGAGGAAGACAAGTCCAGTGGTTTCTCTGCTGTGAAGTGCTTAAGGAGTAGTTGGGAAGAGACAAAACTTAAGAAGAAAATCACTGATGTTACAAATCAAAAATTGTAATTACCTAAAAGAGGGACAAAAAATACGTGCTGATAAAGAAATTCATCTACAGACATTTCAGGTTGAACGTGGGTGAGAGAAACTCCCATTTTTAAGGAAGGCCACAGGAGTAGGAACACTAACTCCAGCGGATTGAACCACTAATCCTGGAATTTCAGGCACAAGTGCGGCATTATTCGAGCTAGTGTGTCAGGGAGAGGTGAGTGGAGGGAGAGAAATTCTCTTAAGAACAGAAGGTTAGAGCTGGGTTGCTCTTGTGGTAAAAACTGCTGTGTATGTTGCAGATTGGAAAATGGATGAGAATTCAGCTTTCCCAAACCCTCCTCACAAGGTGGCTCTCATCCCAGGCCTTATTGATGTTACATTTTAATAAGTAGTTATAATAATAATAATAGTAGTACTAGCAATGATGCATAATTACAACGGCAGCTGTTCAATTTCTATGTAAAAGTATTTTAAAAGAGAGAAATTTAAAGTTATTTTGTTCAACTTACTACAGATGAAGTTATTCTCATCTCAGTTAAGAAATCACTTCAGAGAGAATGTCATCAACTACTCTGTCTCTTTGGCAGATAAATTCTTCAGTTCCTTCCGTAACCAGGCACAAAGACGTCCTTGAGTAGCTTATACACAGTCGGCCTTTTTCACACTTCTTGATTTGGGAAACATCTGGAGAAGTCCCTTCACATGCTCAAGAAGGCACTGTCTGCAGAAACAGCACACTTACCATGGACAAGACTCAGAAGTGATGGCCTCCCATTGCATGGTTTGGGAAAGCTGTTTGCCATGGAAAATGTGGTACAGACAGATCGTTTATCATAACCTGCAGCACCTCTTTGCCCTCCAACTCACCTTTAACCAGACCAGTTTGTCCAGAATGGTAGGAAAGCAGTGGTTTGGAACCAGACAGCCCTAGATTCAAGTTAGTCACATTGCATTCAGAACCTCAGTCTCTCCATTTGTGGAATAAGGAAAATAGTCTCATGAGGGTTATACTACATATAAATCTCCTGCTGTATAATTGGTGTCCAATATTGTTCCCAATTGTCATAATCCAACAGGAAAAATGCAAAGATGAAATCATAGTCCTCTTCTTTCATCCATTTCCCTTAGGCAGCCATTCATATTTCTTCTGTCTAATAAATTGCTAGAAACTCCTATTTTAAAAAAATGACAGACTGTCTTTTCTGTTTAAATCACTGAATATGAAGACTGAATTAATTGGCTGCCTTACTCTTCTCTTCTCATTGAACCGGAAATGAGATGCCTTGATTTTCAGCCCCAGTGGATTCCCAAATCTCACTCCCAAACAAAACCAAGGACAAAGACATGAAATGCACAACAAAGAAGATTTGAAAATCTTCCTTTTAGAATCATTGTTAGTGACTTTGTAACTGTTCAAATGACTGGTCAAGCGAGCACTGAGTACGTTCACATCTTGGAAGTGATTTTCCAACACTAGTAAGGTCCTTGGCTTCTTTTGCTTCGGTGTTTAAGCTACTTCAGATTTCTAGCTAAAGGTTTACTAAAGAAATACAAATTGGTGGCATTTAGATTGGTCAATTTTGCAATTATGCTACATACCAGCAGTTCATATGAAAAGTGCGGAGAAAGTGTGATGCGCAGATTTCCTTAAACAAGACTCAGGATCGTGGAAGGTTTAATGTAGAATGACTAAGGTCATGCTTTATCACATCTTTGCATAGCATCTCTTAGTATACAATGCATTCTTACATGCCGAGTATTATTTCACTTAATACTAAAATTGCACTGTGATGAAGTTATCATCAATGCTATCTTCCGGATAAATAATGGATCCACAGAAAGAGTGACATGCGTGTTATCTAATAAATGGCAGATCCTGTATTTAAACTCATGTAAAGATAAAACATATGTACCTACTAAGAATCAGGGGCCTTACATATAATATTTATTCCTCAAGTCAACCATGCAAGAAAGGTGACATACCCTCAAGACATACGTACTCTGCAGAAGCACTGAGATAAGGGCAGCATTCAGTGGATGGATACTGTGGTATCTCATCTACTCAAAGAAACAGTGAAAAAGGCAAACATATCAAAAGTAGGTATGGAATTGGGCCCCAGGGAAAGCTAAATCTAGGGATTTCAATGTTGCCAAGACTTTCTCTGGCTCATTTCTACTTCTTACTGAATGGTTTCATTTTGTGTCGTTGAAGTCCTGCTTCCTCCACATGGTGGACGTCAGAGTCCTCTGAGTCTCCTATACCACAGCTTCACCACTAAGACTGAGATTCATTTTTCTCAGATCCTGTTTGAAAAATCCAGATGAATGACTTATTTGCTCCATTTGGTATAGGTGCCCACTACTGGACAAATTAACTGTGATCAGTGGGACAGGGCCATCTAAGAACATGGAGACTTAATCTGTGACCACATCATTGGAATGAGTGAAGGAATAATGGGTCAAGAAAGGAGTGTTCTACTCTGAGAAGAAGGGGAGAATGCTAGGTAGACAAAACAACAGCTGTCTACCTGAAGACTGTAGCATGTTAGCCTGAACTTCTACCTTGTGGGCCACCAGCCTCATGAATCACTGTCCCCATGTTTATCAAAAGTGGACCAAGCCTGTTACTTAAAGAGAGTGGGGGTGGGGTGAGAGGAGGGTAGCAGGGGAGCTGGGTCATGTTACAGGTACTAAGTCATCTATATCTTTATAACAATCCTTTTTATGGAAGAGGGAACTGAGGCCCAGAGAAGTTAAATAACTTGTCCAGAATTACAGAGCTAATAAGCGAGAGAGGCAGGATTCAAACCCAGGCTGACTGTCTACAGAACTCACACATAACCACTGCCCCCAAAAGCCTCTCCATGAGAATGGAGAACAAGAAATCACTGGGCGGAACAGGGCTGAGAAGCCATTTTTTGAGGCTGTCCTGAGGCTGATGTGCAGTGGTCAAGCAACAGGGGTTTAGGGGCTTTGCTGCTGGCCAGCTGTGGGATCCTGCACAACTGCGTGACATCCCTTAGACTCATTATCAAGAGAACAGACCGGACAAGCGCAATCATTTCTGGAATCTGTTATGCCATACGGTCAACTGCATCCAAAAACTCATGTGGGTGGCATGGCTTAATCTCATCTTCCTAGAATGGAGTCCTGAGGTGAATCGGGGACTATGTCTTGAGATTCTTGCCAGGCTTGCCTTCCAAGCTACATGTGGCACTCACTGGGAGTGGTTAGAGAATCTATTCTCTGGGCACGTGTGTGGCCAATTGCTCAGCCCCACTGTGACAGAATCATGAATCAGGGTTACTGGATCTCAACGAATATGATGAGGCAGGGAAAATCCTTCCAGGAGACACACTCAGGAGAGGCCACAAATGAACCATTGCATTTCTTTTTTTTTTCAAATCATGAGATCATTCCAATTCTTTTACCCTTTTTCACAACTCATGCACTCATCCCCCTCCCAACTCATACACACTCCAAAACAGGTCAATCCTTGTCTTCCCACTCAAACCCCTACTCATTTTTGACTCAAATGCTGATCCTAAGGAGAATTAGCCTGGCCGCTTCTAGCCAGGGAGGTGAGGGGAAGCGCTGGGTGTGGCAAGACAATTTTGATGAACCGTCTGCTGCTGAATAATGCATGTGCTCTGTTTGTGGAGCTAATTAACTGAATTCACTTAATCGAAAGATGGTGCTAAGAATTCTTTTTCTTTTAGAAAGGGCTGAGGAATTGAATAGGAAAATCCTCCTTCAACAGCATGTTCCTACTCTGTGTGTCACCAGGAAGTCACATTAAATGCTCTGAAGGTGCTAAATATATTTTTTCAATTGCTTTTTAGCTTTGTAACGACAAGGATCTAAAACCCTTGATTTGACTTCTCAATAACTTACGGTGAAAGCCCATTGCCAGCATAAGCAAAGTAATTTCCACTATGCCTGTGGGACGGAATGGACGGGGAAGGAACAGAAGGATAGGAAAGGGATATTTCTTTTTCTCTCTTCTCCAGTAGTCTAGTTTGTCACTCACTTTTATTTCCTATTTTTAAATGCTAGCTAGCGAGCATCCAATTCTGCATGCAGCAATTGTTTTCTGATTTCAAAGCCCTGCAAAGCCACATTCAAATAAGAATGGGGACTTATTTCAGTTAAACTCTGGAGAGCAAGGAAATGCAAGAGAGCTTTTTTTCCCTCATTGCATGTGTATTAGTCATCATTCTCTGCTATTTCAATGAACTATAAGGACAAGGCAATGTGTTGATTCTGTCTTCCACCACTACTCAAATGCCATTTAGGGCTTTAATTTTGTTTCTTTTCTGATTTCTTTGTGTGGGATTTGTTTTTGCTGCTGCTGTTATTTTTTGTTCATTTGTTTTCTTTTTTTGTTTTCAATTTAATCTTCCTTAAGTTTTTTTTTTTCCCCCTAAACAATCAATCACTGAATGTTTGTATTCATCTGGAAATATCTCACAGCCCTGGATAACTGCTTAGTCTACTGACAGCTGACTTTAAGAGACAGTGCATACACTGAACTTTCAGTCTTGAAAAACACCAAAACACCGACAGCTAATAACGGAGACCACCAGATCTGCAGGGACAGAAAAGCTAGGGGTTTGTCCTCAGTTTTTCTCATCCATAGTTGTCCCACTTAAGGACAACTTAAGGCTACCTTAAGGCTCTCTGGAAGGCAATTCAAAAGCTTGGGAGACATTTTTAGTGAGCCCCAAGTGGAGCTTTGAGTTCATCTCAGCCCCACTTAAGCCACAAAGAGCCTCAGTCTCGGGCAGCTGTGGGTTTCCCCTGCTCTTGTATCAAGGGGTTATGAGCAATCAGTTAGCTATGCTCTCCCCAGACCTGGGTGGATCCGAGAATGAATGATGTGCATCACGGGGTTATGCCCTTTGCATGCCGCAGACCCAAATTTCCCCAAAGCATGGCCATCACACACTTTTATTCTCAGCAAAAGGCGATATGAACTGAAGATTCCACGAACATCACTTGAGAGGATACAAAAGCCAGATCAAAGGTGGGAATGCTCATCTGAGAAGAGTCGACAGAGGGTAAAAATGATCACATCTGATAATGTCATCTGAGAGGAGAGATGGTATCCTGTTCTTACCATGATCCACTCAAGGGCACCCTGATGGGTATCTACCTGATATGATGTCAAGGCCTGGGAAGAGTCCCACATGCAGCAAAGTTGAAAAAGAAAGGAAAGAGAGAGACAGAACAACCCCATCCATCCATATTGGTATTAATTTAAAACTTCTACAATTTCACTATTAAGAAGGTATTCTTTCCAATTCTCACCCTCCTTGGAGAGAGGGGCCTAGGAGCTCTTGTGAAAGTTGTTAATGACTGATTTACTCTGTTGGAATCAGTGATAGGAGATTTTTGGGCTTCTGGAAGGAGCAGGGCCTGGACTGGTATGAGGCAAGCCAGGTGCCCAGAGAGTAAAATTTAAGGAGGCACTCACTCAGGAGCCAACCGAGGAGGAGAGAATAAAGACAACTGAAACAAGAGTATTGAAAACAGCTCTTTTAGAAAATGAGTTGGGACACCAGGAAGGAAAGGAAAGATAAGAAAAATGAAATGATTTACCCAAAGCATGCACCAAACGGAAAGGATAGATGGTGTAAAACACAGATCTCCTGACTTCCAGTCTAGAGTGCTTTCTTAATTTGCATTCTTTTTAACTCATTGGAATCCATGATTTTTGTTTTATGCTGGTTATTACAGTAATGTTTTGTTATCTCTGCATTTTTTCTGCTTTGACTTAGTTGAAAGAACTATGGCTTTAGGGTAAGACAGATTGGATTCCAGTTTACCACTTACAAATTTATGTGACTTTGAAGAAATTATTCATCATTCCTGAGTCATGGTTCCTCATCTGTAAAATGGGGCTGTTGCTAGAATTAAATTTATATAAGGTGATTTTTATGGGTTTACTCAGGCATTCATTCAGCACAGTGTGTTGAGTGCCTATCTGGGCCAGGTCCTGTGCCAAGAACTGTGGATAAAATAGTGAGCAAAACCAACATGGCCCTAATTTTCAGGCTAGTGAAGCAAACAGATCAATAAACAAGATCAGACTAGATTAGACATTAGTGAACACCTGCTCCAGTATTGGTTTTAAAGAGGTCCACTAGATGCTGACTTCTGTGCGTTCCCTCTTTCTTAGCGCAGGCGTGCAAGAATTAGTGTATAAAGGATTGTTCCTTTTTTATTCCTAGATTCCATTTTTTTCCAGTGGATTAATTTAGCTTTAAACCTCACCAAGTAGACATTAGAGCTTATTGAATAGATAATACGCACATCATAAATTCCCTTACACAAAAGACTACAGTGAGTCATGCTTTCAAAAGCGCCTGAAGATGGATTTATGCCACATGACAGTCATAATGGTTCATTTGGAGCAGTTACACAGTCTGTTGGGTAAATAATGCAAGTTTTATAAATCACATCAGTGCTGTGTTTACACAATAGACTGTAACTGCTCCAGAGGAGCTCAAACAATCTGATACAAGAGTATTTTATAAATGATGTAAATACAGTGCAAGTTGAAGTTAATCAAGTGAAGCAGCCCCAGAGGAGGACAGGTTTGTCAGGGAGACTGAAGGAGATAAGATGAAGGAAATATGCGCCTTTGGTGAAAGTTTATATTAGTTAAATCTCTTGGCTTACAAATAACTGGAGTCAATTTCAACTCCCTTAGTAAAAAAGGGGGTGCAGGGAGGGTAGGAGAACCTTTTAAAAATATACAGCGTGCTTCACAGAACCGAAGTCAGAATGCTGCTATGTTTTAAGGAGGAACTGAAATTAGGAGACAGAATGCTGCAAAAACCCAGAAAGTTTCTCATTTCTGTCTTTTTTTCCTCTCAAAACTTTATTCTACTCTTTCTTTGCAAATTGGCCTTCTCTGCCATCTTGTTCACTTGGCCTCATGGCTTCTGAGTTTCCCTATTACTGCTCCAGCTGCATGTATAAACAGATTATTTGTCTTTAGGTCTCAGTTTCAATTTCCTAGGAGGAAGATTTTCATAGGCTCACCGTGGGTCAGATGTCCCCCTACACCTGCCACCCCAGGTAAGTTATGGCAAAGGGCTGGGAGATATATTACAATCATGGCTGACTGGGGCACATGTCTGTATGTAAGGAGGTAGTTCTCAGAGAGGAGAATTGCTTAAGAACTGGAGAGACAGCCAAATAAATGTCTCCCAGAAGTGCTATAACCTTGATAGGACCCAGAGGCAGAGAAACACATTGTGAATAGACTAGAGATATTGAGTTGCTGTAGAAACATCCCAGTCCTTTCTATATCCAGGAGAGAGAAAGGCTAAGAAACCTACTGGGATGTCACCTGTTTTATGATGACTCAATTTACCTTATAATTTTTGTTTATTCTAATGGAGTACTCATATCTTGGCAGAATGCATTGCAAAACAAACAAACAAAAACAAAAACAAACCCCCAAAATTTGAAACACTAGAAGGACAGGCTTTTTTTTTTGGTATTTCCCTTCATTCTCTGTACCCGTAAAAGGAAACCAATAAAATGTTTATAAATTTCCATACTTTAAATAGGATCCACAGTAGAAATCTGTGCATAAACCAGGCACTTGATAAGAATCACAGGATTAATGTAGGGTTATCATTACAAATGATTACTTATAAATCAATTATAAATTAATTATAAATTAATGTAGGGTTATGATTACAAATGATTACTTATAAAATTCATCAGCATAACCCAAAGTGCCTCAGTACACTGGAACTTTGGGTAGTTCCTATTTTGCCAGGAAGAATTATTGCGGACTATTTTCATCACAACAGTGTTAGGATAGTTCTTCGACTATCATACAACACATATGTTCGCCCCCATCCTCAACCTCAGAGGTAACCCTTACTCTTGGGATGCCCAGAACAAGTACTTTTCTTTTCTTGCCTCTCTCCTTCATTCCCTCTTTCTTTTCTAGGTGGCTGACGATCCAGGATAAGACTTATTTACTAGCTGAGTAGTTGAGCTTGGACATGACACTTTATTTGCCTTATCACTCAGTCCAATATACAAGTAAATGGACTAGCAGGCATTTGTGGAGTGTTTGGGAGACCCTGCTTCCTTCCCTACCATCATGGACATAACTCAGTGTCAGAAATGCCAATCTGTCATTATATTTTTCTAAAAGTTTGTTCAGTTTTTTCCTTTTTTTGAAAATGCAAGCAAGTCTAAGGAAGAAAACAAAAAACCACCCATAATTCCACCAATCAGATGGATGATCAAGGTTAACGTTTTGGCTTATTTCCTTTCAGTTATAGTTATTGATAAATTTATTTTAGTTGAGCCCATATTGTGTCTGCAATATTATACACTGCTTTTATTCAAGTGTTAAACATCTTCATAAATATTTTAGGGGCCAGAACATGCTGTTTTTTATGCATGCTCCATCATTTTCCTAATTACATCCTTATTGTTTATATTTATGTTACTTGCAATTATGTTAGTATATATTACCAAATTATCCTTTAGAAAGAAGATACCAATTAATATTTCTCGCAGATTCATATAAGTGTCCTCAAAAAACCCATTCACGAGTATTAAGTATTGATTACAAATTTTGTAGATAAAATGTCATGTCCTTATTTTAATTTGCACTTCTTTAAATCATATTTCATGTATTTATTAGCCATCTTATTGCTTCTTATATTACTTATATTTATATATCTATATGTAATTCATATCTCTTGACCATTTATTTATATAATGTTTTTCATTCACTATTTGTTTTAGTTGTTTACATAGTCTGCCATTTTTAATAAGTGATTTTTTCAAGTCTGACTATTGCCTCTTCAATTTAAGATTTTTTTTTGGCCTAAGAAATATTTAGGCAATTATATAATCAAATCCATCAATATTTGCCTTTGTAATTTTTTCTATTTATTCTAGGCACACAAAATCCTTGGTATGCAAAGATTTTAAAATATTCTTCTATATTTATGGTCTTAATATATTTTCAATTTTTACATTAAACTATTCAATATATGTGGTATGCAGAGGATACAAATTTATTTTCTTCCCTTAGTAAGCCGAGTTTCCTTGCATCAATTATTAAATTGGCCTCTTCCAAAATTTGTGCCTTGGAACATTCAGTTTACAAGTTTCTTGTTTAAAAAAAAAAGAAAATCCAAGAATTCTATATTAAATAATTTAGCAAAACACTGTACACTATTTCTCCTTCTTGTTACTTCATAATGCATAAATGCTTATTAACATATTAAAGGCTCTGCACGGTTCTTCAATAAAAGAGCCTGTTTAACTGCTTAATCTTGCATTTTTGAAACTCTTTTGTACCACTTTTAAGGCGTTCCTGCACAAAAGAAAGCCAAGAGGGAAATAATACAAAATGGATCTTTCACTGAAGAATACACAGGCTTTGTTTGAGGAGTTAATTAACTCAATTCGAGACGTAAAGGGATAGAGATTTCAGACAGCATTTAGTCAACACTTAACTCCACACCAAGCACATCAAACATCATCTCAGCTCAGGGCAATTCTATGAAGCAGTTACTTTCCATATGTCCATTTTAAAAGAGGTATTTTAGATTTAGGGAACTTAAATGCCTTGTCCAAAGTGACACAGTAATAAATGCTATGATTTGAACTCAAGTCAGAATTTCTCCAGTGCTGACGTTTATTCCCCTGATACAATTCTATCCCTCTGTAAAAATGAGGGCACGTGAACTTCTTAATGGAAAGAATATAGTCTTGCCCTTCAGGTTCTCCAGTCATGAAAGCACCTCCTAAGGCACATTTATACAAAATCATGTGATTATTCAAAAACCTTTCATTTCTAAATAGCAATTTCTGCCCACCACCCAATTTCATTTTTGAGGGAAAAAGTCCTTCCTTCGTTGTGAACTCTGGAATCTCCTGATCCCAGATATGGAGGTGGGGCAAGAACCTGAGGCTGTTTATCAGGCCACACAATGGATCACTGATACAGTGCATTCTGGGCAAATCATTATTAAACAAACCATTGCAGTACTTAGTAAATTGCTGGATAAAGTAAGTCATAGGCAGAGAAAGAATAAAGCCACATCCAACTCCAGAGTCAGGCAGACACTATGTCTGTAAGTAATTTCCCGGTCTGCACCATACTTGATAGATGAACTCCAAGTTCAGTGATTAATGCAGCAACTTGTCCAACCTGGAAAGCAAGGAGTAAGATTCAAGGTGGGTAATAAGCTTAAGGAAGAGGAGAGGACATTGGTATGAGATTTATACTGTGGGCAGATTATTTCACTGCATTGTACACTCTTTATTGGGGTTGGAGGGTGGGGATGGCTGGTTGTTAATTCACATTCACGTTTTTAGCAATGTGCAAAGTACAATGCCATGCACTTAATAGATACTCAACAAAAAATTTAAAACAGTCGAAAAGCATTACAAGGGTCAGGAGTTAAGGGGGAAGATATTTAAAAAAGAACTTAAAGCACTTTATTCCCTAGATAGACAAACTGAATCATCAAAAGCAGATAGATTTATCACTGTTCTACAAGGAAGGATTGTGGCAGAGCTTTGAGAATAACCCACTTCTTGATATTCCGTCCCCTAAAGAAGATGAATAAAAGAAGTTCAGAAAATAGTCCCTTTACATCGACTTTCAGTTGTACTAGAGACTCCAAAGTGTACAGAGTTGGTACTGCACTGGCAGTGGGGGCCAGGCACTGGAGAAAGTTTGGGGAAAAGCTTGGCCCTTCAGTGCCTTCTCCAATTGGAGTGACTGCTGCAGGCATCCCATTGGATGATTGCTCTGACCCGTTAGTGTTCCAGACAGAGAAGGGACTTTCTATAGTCCTAAAATAAAGTTGTTGTTATAGGGGATTTCTTGCCCTCAGCCTAAAGTTTTTAGTCCGTCTTTCTTGCAGCAGATGAGCCAGCATATTTTAGGGAAGTCTCCTCTATTCTCTGGCATTTAGAGTGAAGAGATTTTCTTGAGGACCCAGCAACTGCTAGAAGGTGGCATCTGTCATTTTAAAGAGTAAAGACTTTGTCATCAGAGAGAGCTGATGTGGAAGTTCAGTTCCATCACTTACTGGCTACGTGACCTCGAGCACCACTTATCTAATGTATCCAAGCCTCAATTTCATCTGGTGTAAAATGAGAATAGTAGTGGTACCTACCTTATAATGTTGTTAATGACATTACAGAGCTAGTGTATGAAGAAGGTAGGCCCAGTTCAGGCTCTAAATAAATTATAGTTTCTTTCTTTCTTTCTCTATTGATGAGGATACTTCTGTCATAGTCTCTGTCGCCTTGGAGTGATATCTGTCAGGAAGGCATGAGATGGTTCTCAGGATTTATTGACCTTCATTTAACAGATACAAGTAACAGGATCAACTACAGGGAGTCAGCATGAACTTAAGGCAGTAATGTTTATACAAAACCTATATATTAATACTACCCAAGTCAAGGTTAGTGAAAAGTCTCTTGAAAGCTTAGAAATAATTACCAATGAGTTAAATGGGAATGTGTTCTGTCTCTATCTTCTTCCTCCTACTCTCCCTCTGTCTTAGTCTGCTTAGGCTGTATAAAATATGACAAAAAGGCTATAACAAAATACCATACAATGGGTGGCTTAAACAATAAGAATTTTTTTCTCACAATTTTGGAGGCTAGGAAGTCCAAGATCAAGGTGCCAGGAGATTTGGTTCTTAGTGAGGGCCCACTTCCTGGCTTGCAGATGGGCCACCTTCTCGTTGTATTCTCACGAGGCAGAGAGAGATAAAGCTCTGGTCTCTTCCTTTTCTTATAAGGGCAGTAATACCATCATGGGGACCCTCATGACTTCATCTAAACCTAATTGCCTCTCAAAGGCCCTGCCTCCTAATACATCGACATTGGGGGGTCAGGGCTTCAATATATGAATTTGGAAGGACACAAACATTCAGTCCATAGCACCTTCTCTTGTCCCTCGTCATCCACCCATGCTTGTTCCTTCTCAATGTTTGAGATCCATTTAGTTAGCAAATACTATTGTTATAGAAAAGACAAAGATAAGCATGATTATATAGGCTACTTGGAACTTTTTGTCATATATGAACAGTAGCCTTAATAAATGACAAGAATCTAGATATGTTATCTAATTGCTAATAAAGAGAAGGCGTGCAAACCAAATATTCCAAAATCAAAATCTTTATTTTGCCTATAATGGCTTATAGCTAGCAAATCTACACAGCGAGTCAACTCAGTCATTTAGGAGTATATTTTGCAACTTGTTCGTCCTGGATATTTCCCCAAAACATTGTATTATTTAAAGTTGAATATTTCGTGGGGGGATATTTCAGTTACTGAACTGTCAGGTTTTATACTACAAAGAAGACGTCAGGAAACTTTCTATAAAGGGCAAGATAGTAAGTATTTCAGGCTTTTTGAGTCATACAGTCTTTGTCACAACTACTCAACACTAACATCATAACACCGAAAGCAGCCATAGAAAATACCTAAATATGTGGGCATAGTTGCATTCCAATAAAACTCTATTTATGGCACAAGCTGGAATTTCATATAATTTTACATGTCCCAAAATATTATTCCTCTTTTGATATTTTTTCGACTATTTAAATACGTAAAACCATTTTAGCTCATGAACATTATAAAAGCAGGCAGTAGGCCAGATCTGGCCCACAGGTCATAGTTAGCTACTCCTGCTGTATAGAACATGCCATGCTAAGTTTAGCCTCAGAAATCATTAAGGTGGATGCTGCCAAATATCATTCACATTCAATCATTCATTTTCTGAGCCTCAGTAATGTAGTCAAGATATATTATTTACAGTTAGTAACATGGGAAATAGAAATGGAAGACCTGGATTCTCACTCAATTCTTGTTCTGAGTGATCTTGGAGAAGTCATGTAACCCCCCGGCAGCCCATAAGGCACATATGGAAGCCCCTGACACTGACAGTGAGTGGGTAACAGCCATAGGGTCTGGCCCTGCCTGCCTTTCTAATCTTAACCAATTTCACTCTCCCTACTCCCCACCCATTTCCTACACTTTAGGCATTTGGAGTTCCTTGCTGTTACTCAAATATGCGAAACTCATTTCTGCCTCAAGGCCTTTGTACTTGCTTTTCCCTCTAACTGGAAGTGTCTTTCCCTAGAGATTTAGATAAATGAATCATACACATTATTTAGCTCTCTACTTAAACATGACTTCCTCCATGGGGTCTTCCCTGGCCTCCTGATCTAGACAGCATCTGACACCCACCACTCTGTCTCCTTCTCCCGCTTTATTTTCTACATCAACATTCCTTGATATCAAAATTATCTTGTTTATTTCTTTGGTATCCACCTCTCCTCATAGTCATGAGAACAAACTATCTGTCTGACCCACTGCTAGAGCAGCGCCTGAAATATTGTAGTTACTTTGCAATCATTTGTTGGATGAACATTGAATAATTAATATGCGTCTCTGGGAATAAGAAATCTTGGGGATCCTTATTGTCAGAACCAATTCCCAGAACCCCATTCTAGGATTATTCTCTGTGATAGCAGATATTAAATATACCCTGTCATATAAGGCAAGCTCGGGTAAATGAAGTTTACACCTGGGGGCACAATGCTAATATGTGGCAAAGCTGATGGGTATTTGACCCCTGGTATCAGATTTGAAAGCCCTTTTTATTTTTGCTCTACTATTTGCTGATATCTGATATCTTGTAGGTATGGTGACCAAATTTTCCACCATCAAAAGTCATGGTGTATTTATAAATTAGAATACTACACAGAAGTCAAAAGGAACAAGCTACTGCTACGTACAACAAAATAGATGAATCTCACAGCATTATGTTGAATGAAAGAAGCCAGATCCAAAAGACCCCATGCTGTGTGGTCCCGTTTATATGGAGTTCAACAACAGGCAAAGCAAAATAATGATGATAAAAGTCAGAAGTATGGCTGTTTCTGGGACTGGGAAAAGGCACAAGGGAACCTCATTGGGTGCTAGAAATGTTCTGTCTGTGTCTATGTATACATCTGTGCAAATCTCAAGATATACACTTAAGGTTTGTATACTTTACTATATGCATGTTATACTTTAATAAAGAATCAAAATTGAACAAAAATTGAAACTTAAAGTCAAGATATTTATAGAAACCATGAAATAGAGCAGTTGAAATAAGGGTGGCCTGGAAAATTCAGGAGATGTGGTCCCCATAGTTATAGAAAACCTAGCAGGCCTTCTAGCTGGGAATTCACAAATGTCTCAGTGGCTGACAGCTGACGGGAAGATGAAACCAACCTCTGCCATCTGTCTGAAACCACCTCAAAAAAAGCTGAGCCATATAAAAATTTAGAGAAGTGTCTTGTTTTCTCCTGTCTGTTTTGCCTCAGTCCCACTTCTTGAATTTAATGAAGCACTTTCTTCTCAGATCTGGCTTTTCTCCTGACCACCTACTTTCTCTCAAACAGCGAGGAGAGAAGAGAAATGTCCGTCAAACTTGAATCATGTTTGGCAGGAAAATAAACTTGTTTTATTGCTGTTTGTCATTGAAATTATCTCACATGAAAAAGATTACAGTAAAGACAGCAAGTTTTTTCCTTTTTTTAAATAACAAGTCATAAAAACGTCAAGCCATTTATGCACGGAAATATCCAAGAGACCAAAGGGGCTGTATTATTACAGAAATACCCACTCCATGAGAAGAAACTGGGGGTCTGGATTCTTGAGGAAGAGAACGTTTGTGACTGTGGCAGGGTTGAGGTGGGGAGGGACAGTCACTTCCAAAATGACCTCAGGGTCCTAAGAGACAAATTATGGTTAGGCGAGCTCATTGAAAATCTTTGGTACATGACATTTCTGCTGATGCCAAACAGAACAAGATCAGTTCCCCCAGTGAATGGTGCTGAGCGAGTCCTACATCTGGGCGCTTTGGCATGCCTGGTAAATGAAGTCATCAGAGAGTCTAAAGAGAGTTATGTCTAAGGCTGAGGCTTGTTTATGGAAAAATGAGTTTCAGGGCTTGGCTTTGCTTAAGTACAGAGTCTTCTGGGCTGAGGGTACACTGGTTATTCTTTACAAAGTAGTTCTTGTCCTCAAGAGCAAGTGTTCTGATTCCGGGCCTCAGTGTGGAGCTCAAAGGTCTGGCCTATCAGTTTTCTTCATTTCCTGTGGGCTCGGCCACCACCCCTGTCTCAAAGGGCAGCTTTTAAAACTACGCCCTCAGCTCCCTTGGACGCTGGTACCTCATCCGAATAAGGAAGCCAAGAAACACATGAAGTGTATATGGGCTGGAAGCAGAAAAAGGTGGCAAGAAACGACGTGGCTGTTTTACAGCATAACTAGCCTCATTCATGCCCCTGTCCACATGCATAGACATCCTGTAAAATACTGAGAAACAGACAGAGGTTTTTGGACTCAGAGACCATAGGATAGCTTGCTCTTTAAATTTGCTCCTGTGCAATTTCTTATTCTCACGTTATTCTCTAACAGAAGAAACTAATTATTTATTGCCATTTTATGCCTTCATCAAGTGCATTATGTAAAACTAGGACAAGATGGTATAAAAATTGATAAAGACCTTTAATTATGTTTCTTTGCCCCAAGTATCTGTGGAGACCTCAGCATTTCCAGAATAAAATTGACATGATGCTGGGGGACTTGAACTACTGATGATATTTGAGAAAATAAAAGAATGGACTAAAATTTTATCAGGAATGATGAGGGCAGCTGTGGCAGGCAGGATTTGGAGTTGTCTATCAAATGTACCTTGTAATTTATGGTCTCTCATTCCCTCTTCTTGTCTTGGAAAACTTTTCTGCTTTCTCCAAGGCATGCCTGGTGAAAGCAACTCTAAAGAAACTTCCATTGCTCTCTGTCCCATTTTTTAACCTCTTTAGGTTTGTAAATAACAGGAAATATTTTTAAGAGTGAGGATGAGAAAGGCGTAGAGGAGTTCACATTGTAACACAGTCAGGCTATCAGTGAGAATCACTACTCCTGTGGGGCACATCTTGGTAATCTTTCCCCATTACCCTTACTCAGTTATGTATTAGATCACCAAAGGAGGGAACATGTCTGAGAAAGGGAAGATTTCTCCCTTCCCTTACTTTAAAGCACATGAGGGTACCCAAGTGAATCAAAATATCTCCTGTCCAGGGAGGTCCACGGCGTTGGCAGACCCAAGGAGGTCTGGCTAGGGGTGTGTAGGGGACAGAGTTCATTAGGCTCATCCATGCTCCCTGGCACGGACTCTGGCCTCCCTCTATTCATCATCTATTCGCTTCACAGACATTTTGTTACTATTGAAAGAATCCTGTTTTCAATACTTGAACCACTTTGAGGTCCCAGGGTTTCTTGAACAAGACAAATGTGGCTAACTATAATTAGGAAGATTTTAGTGTCCTTGAGACACTAATGAGGTATATGGGGCACAGGCAATGTGGTGCATCGATCTTATCTCAAAGGTATTCCTTTTTGACTGCAACTTATGTAAGCCAAAAGTATCACCTATCCCAAGCTAGCACTGCACTGTCTTCTAAAATCAGTGCCTCCCAGCACAACTCCATATCCATCCTATTTGAGAGGATAGTAAAGAAGAACTTTACTAAGTAAGATGCCATGACCTTTGGCCTCTGTCTCAGGCTGTCCTTATCCATCTTTTCCTTTCTCATAGAATCTTGGGATTTTTTTCAGATGCCCTCCATAAGCACTGGAGAATCTCAGCTTTACCAGATACTTTGACCTGTGGGACCATCCCCCAGGTTCAGATATAAAGATCCAACAACCAGTGTTGAGAATGGAAGCACTTTTGGCATTTGGAGCAGAAAATTCTGTCATGTGAGACTGTCCTGCACATTACATTGGAAGATTATAACATCTGTCTTAGTCTGCTTGGGCTGCTATAGCAAGATGCTAGAGACTGTGTGGCTTAAACAACAAACATTTATTTTTCACAGTTCTGGAGGCTGGGAGGTCCAAGATCAAGATGATGGTGTCTGGCGAGAGCCCTTTTCCTGGTTTGTAGACAGCCACCTTCTCACTGTGTCCTCACGAGGTAGCATCTCTGCTTTCTCTGGTGTCTCTTCCTCTTCTTATAAGGACACTAATCTCATCCTGGGGGCCCTATCCTCATGAACTTTTCTAAATCTAATTCTCTCCCAATAGCCCCATCTCCAAATACCATCACATTGGGGATTAAGGCTTCAAGATAGAATAAATGTGGGGAGGGACACAAAATTCAGTCCATAGAAACAGCCCTGGTCTTCGCCCAGTAAAAGCCATTAGTGACCCCAATCATTGTGACAAATTGAAACACTAACACACATTTCCTAATGCTCTCAGCAGAGAACCACTAGATAAAAACAAACAAACCAACAAAAACCTTAAGACAATGGGAGAGATTGTTAAAATAGGATGGCTTTGTTCAGTATATGAGAAAACACATCCTGGAAAGCTATAGCATTGCAGTCATGACACTTGACACCACATCCTTCTATTAGAAGCCTGGAATACTCCCCCAATAATGAGTTATGCAACCATTTCTTATCTTAGGCACCATGCCAAATACTAGCAGTTCAAACATCAGAAAGATGTGGTTCCTGTTCTCAAGAAGCTCATAATCCAATGGGAGAGAGAGCTACAAATAAGTACATACAAGGAAATAATGTATTCTCAACAATGAAGACATCTGAGAAGGACAAAGGAAGCCAAACAGGAGTAGGCAGTCAGGACAGACGTGCCAGAGCTGTAAGGATGCCATTTGAGAGGCTGTACACGTGGTATAGAGGGTCTGACATATTGAGCAATTCTACCTGGGTTCAAAGCCCAGCTCTGCCCCTGCTAAGCTGTGTGACCTTGGGTAAGTTCTGAATCTCTCTAGGCTCAGTTTCCTCATCTGCCAAAAGGGGAGACTGAAGGTTTCTGTCTTGGGGGGTTATTCTGAGAAGCAAACAAGTAGAAGCACACAACAGCAACTGGTGTGTAGTAAGTGCTTGATAAATGTTTATGATGATTTGGGACTTAAAGGATGAATAAGAGCTTGTTAGGCAGACAAGCATCAGAGAACAACTGAGAGAAAATTCCACTCATGAAGAGTCTTGTCTGTGTACTGATTGCTCCAAAGCTTTTAGAAGATCCAGTTTCTGATTCTGTCTGCCTCACTTATAAGAGGTGTGTCTTAAGCAAAATCCTTACTTCTATAAACCTCAGTTTCCTTGTCTATAAAATGGAGATAATACCACCCAACATTAATAGAACTAGTGATGCTTTGAAAACTCTGAAACCCCCACAAATGTAAGAGAGTGGTGACTGCCCAAAACACAGGAAGCCACTTAGATGAAAAAAGAATAAGAAGGTAGAGACATTTTCTCACTTTTGATACAGACAAATTACTTTACTTCTCTGAGCCTCCATTTTCTTATCTGAAAAATGAGATTAATAACGTCCATTTTGTAGGTATCTTGTGAGAATTCAAAGAGGTTATTTATACAAAGAGGTGCCCCAAGGCTGACCCACAGCAGATGCAGTAAATGTTCATTTCCTCCTTCCTTTTCCTTCCTTTTCTTCCCAACTTTGAGAAATTACTTGAAACAACTTCAGGAAGAGCTGGTGCCTGAGAGCATTAGGTCCAGTGTTCCCAGGCTGCCAATGGAGGCCACCCTTCACCTGGGTCATAGGGGACATAGGAGGAACTGCCAGGGCAGGCTTTCCACACATACTTTGCTCCTGGCAATGGGTATTGAAAGTTGACGGGACACTTCACAATGGCGTCCCCAGGGTCAGTCTCGGATGGCTCTCCCACAGGGGGTTCCCATAACTGGCAGCTGCAATTGATTCTAACTCAATCTGTCTTACACAGAAGTGCAAGCAGCTCACAAGAGAAAGAGATATGAGATCAAATGACTTTCTGTGCACATGGGAGAGGAAGCCAGAGCATCTGCTGTTCCCAGCCATGTGGGCTTATAAAACATGCCCTCAATCCCTGCATGTGTGTGTCGTGTACTCAGGGGAAGCACAGTGAAGTGAGGAAGACAATGTCCAGGATTGGGGCTAGTCAGGCCAAGGCTGCCCTCTGGCTTTATTTGTGGCTTCTCATTTCCCCAGGAGGCTGGATTAGGGGCAGGGGGCATATTTCTGCTATGAGAAATGCAAAAATAGGATAATAGTGAAAGGAGCCCCAAGAGTCTCTGCCACTTATTTTGTGCTCTTGAGTGAGTTGGGGCCCGAGCTTTCTCCAAGGTAGACCAAGAGGTTGTGTTTAGATGTTCTAAGGTTGCCTCTAGCTCTTGTCTTCTAGGCTTCTGTGGTGCTAAATCTCTGTGTCCCTCACACTCATGAGGAAATGGGATCTCTTGGATGGACAAAAATTCTGATTAATACTTATTATCAGTAGAATGAATAGCTCATTAACAAGTTTTAAAGAATTGGATTGCACTTAATTCTACCCGAAAGGACAGTGAATCTAATCCATGTGCTGAGACTTGGAAGGTCTTGGGGTGGTATTTTATGCCTTCATTGAAAACATGGCAGTTGAGACCCCTGAATGGGGAAAAAGACAGGCCTGGGAGGGCACCCCAGCTCTGCTTTTTCCTGGCAATGTGAACCCCAGCAACTTGCTCAACCTCTCTGAGTCTGTATTCCTCGGTTGTAAAGTATAAGGAATAATAATAATGTGAACCTCATACGATTGTTATAGGTTTAAATGAGAGGAAAATATATAAAGCATATAGTATATGGCAAATAGTAAGCATTCAATAACAATTAGTGGTTAATACCATTATTATTGCTGTGACCATCTTGTCCACCACCAGTGCATCAGTCCTGGTCCGGATATTTCCATGGAGATAAATGGCTTCACCATCAAACTCAAAACCTCTGAGTCACCCTTGATTTCTCGCTCTCCCTCACTCCTTTCCCTCTGCTGCAACACTGAATTGCAGCAGCAATTGTGCTGCAAAAGTGTGTGCAAAAGTGCAGCAGCACTGTCTTGCTTATTTCATCTAAATATCCATTTATCTCTATACTACCTCTTGTCTAATCCAGGCCACCACCTTCTCTTTCTCTCTCCTGAATTTCTCTAAGAACGTCCTAACCTATTTTCCACCTCTGATCTTACCCTTCATGAAAAAGCTACAATGATCTTTCTAAAATTCGTGTAGTAATATGTATTGCTCATGCTAAGAATTTATTAATGGCCACCCATTGCACACATGGTAAAACCCAAGTTCCTTAACTTGGCTTTCAAAATGATCTGTGCACCTGTCCAGCCTGACCTCTGCCCTCTAATCATTCTCAATTTCCTTTGGCCCCTAGAAATCCCCAGCTGCTCTATTGCTTAGGCTGTTCCCTTCTCCTGATGCAATGGTTTCCCCTTTTTTTGTTCCCGACTAGGTGTTGTTGTTAGTGCCATCGAGTCAATTCCAACTCCTGATGAGGACCCTGCATATAGCAGAATGGAACCCTGCCTGGTCTTTTTGCACCATTCTCTCACCTTCCAGTGCTATATCAGACAATGTTCCACTGCTATTCATAGAGTTTTCATGGCTAGTTTTTTCAGAAGTGGGTGTCCAGATCCTTCTTCCTAGTCTGTCTTAGTCTAGAAGATCTGCTGAAACCTGTCCACCGTGGGTTACTCTGCTGTTATTTGAAATACTGGTGGCAAGGCTTTCAGTATCACAGCAATATGCAGCTGCCACAGTATGACAATGACAGATGGGTGGTGTGGTTCCCTGATTGGGAAACAAACCCTGACTGTGGCAATGAGAGCACAGAATCTTAACCACTAGACCCCCAGGGCTGGCTTGCACCAGGTAGCTCCAGCTTATCTTTCAGGGCTTGGCTTCAGTGTCAAGTTTCTGGGAAGGCTTTCCTTCTCCCCTCCCCCTCTGGAAGAGCTGCTACTCCTCTGAGTTCCCACAGCACACTCAGTCACTGATTACAGCACACACACCTTTGGACTGTGCTTGCCTGATTACTTCTTTGTCTCCTGTACCAGACTACTAGCTCCATGGGGAGAGATCACGTCTATCTTGTCCAGCTCTGAGTCCTCGGAGTCTAGAACAATGTCTGATGCTAAGTAAACATTTTGAGGTTGAACAAAGATACGAAATGTCTCTAGCTGCCTCCAAAGATTTTGGGGTCCATCTCTCTCTTACAGAGCCTGAGGGTCCCCAGTGTTGTGTCACTGCTGTAGTCAAGAGCTCCTCTCCACGTCCAAGTAGAAAAGAAAACAGAATAACTGTGCCGAGGCAGGAGGCCCCACATGCCGACTCTAACAATGCCTCCTCCTCCTCACCTACTCAGAGAATGGAAAATAGGCCAGGATTCAAGGCCTAGACTTGGGTGACATAGAGCTATGGCTCAATGAGCTAATATTTCATGAAATACAACAATTTTGTGACAAGGATGTTATAATTATTTCTACTTGACAGAGGAGACTGGGGAACAGATTATTGTTTATTCTCCGTAGAGATCGAGTCACCAGTATTAATGAGACTCTTCACTCCCCTCGGTACCTGCAGAGCTAAAGGGAAGCCCACTAATGCAAATTCTAGGATGAGCCAGTGTCTGCGGTCCTTGCTGATCATCTTATTTCCCAAACATCTAGCTCTTTCCAGAAAAGGCTATACCAGCAGGGACTGTTGGTAGATAATATCAACCCTCGATCCCACCTCCTCTGGATTCAGGGTTTGGAACCCCTAAACTCCATCTGTTCAGCTGTGTGCCTTTCAGTTATGATTCATCATAAAACTGACAGATGTTTAGTCAATGTTTCTCTACAAATGACCCAGAATTCTTCTCATTCTTCCACAGGCAGATCCTGCTTCAATAGTGACTTTTCTTGTGTGTCATTTGGAAACTGATACTTGTACCACATGTCACACCAAAACCTCTGCTTGTGAGCACTGAATATATATTTGCCAATAGTCTTGGAAAGTCAACAGTAAAGGAACACCTGTTCTTAGGCAAAATGGCACCCAAGAACTCTACTTTCATGTCACTCCATTCCTTAAGCTGTTGAGGCTCTTATTCTGTGACTGTGAACTGTGCCACACGCCTCTGATTCTGAGAATGTAAATTAGAATATGAGCAAGCATTTGTCAACTACAGAATCATCTAAAACAGATGCTGGTTCATTTGCTTTTTTTGTGTAGGCTGCCATAATCCCCCTAGTTTATAACTAGCTTTAGTATATAAGAGCTTTAAAAAAAAAGTTATTTGAGGGTCTACTATAATCCCAGAGCTGTTCTCAGCACTTTGCATGGACTTATCTCATTTAATCTTCACAATAACCCCATGAGGTAGGAAATTATTAATATGCCCATTTTACAGAGGAGAAAGCTGTGGTGTAGAAGGCTAAATAACTTGCCCAAAGTCAATAAAACAGTAAAAAGTGGAGCAGATATTTGATCAAGGGGCTACTTGATTCTGGCACACAAACTCTTAAATTCTCAACATTCTCACCTTTACAAAGTGACGATTGTGAGTGAATTCTATTAACTTTCTCTTCAAAGGCAAGCACACTCTCTAGTTCTAATTGTTTGTTTCAGATATACACTTTCTAGGAGTTAAATAAATTGAGTTCCAGTCCAGTGTAGACATGCAATCTGACTTGGCAGGCAGCTGAGCTAAGCAGAGTATTGAAAGTTATATTTCTTTGAATACCTACTGTATTAGTGTGTTAGGGCTGCCATAAAAAAATACCACAGACTGGGTGACTTAAAAAACGAATATTTATTTTTTCGCAGTTCTAGAGGCTGGAAGTCTGAGTTTGGGTTCAGTTTGTCAGCAAGTTTGGGTTCTTCTGAGGCCTCTCTTCTTGGCTTGCCAATGGCCACCTTCTCACTGTATCCTCACTTGACCTTTCTTCTTTGCACATGCATCTCTGATGTCTCTTTGTGTGTGCTAACCCCTTCTTCTTGTAAGGACACCAGGCAGACTGCGTAGGGCCCACCCTAACGGCCTCATTTTAATATAATCCTCTTTAAAGGCCCTATCTTCAAATATAGTCACATTTTAAGATACTGAGGATTAGAGCTTCAATATATGAATTTTAGGGGGACACAATTCAGCCACAACATCTACTAAGTAGCTGGCACTGTGATGACATTTTGGAAGATAATTCACGAAGGTGAATGAATCAGGGCTTACTTCCCCTCTGCAATGGACCTACTGGTTCCTACATAACAAAGTTACAGAGTATAAGGTGAGATTTGGCATATAAGAAATACAAAATAAGGGGTCGGCCCCGTGGCTTAGCGGTTATGTGCGCGTGCTTGGCTACTGGCGGCCCAGGTTCAGATCCCAGGAGTGCACCGACGCACTGCTTCTCCGGCCATGCTGAGGCCGCGTCCCACATACAGCAACTAGAAGGATGTGCAACTATGACATACAACTATCTACTGGGGCTTTGGGGAAAAAAAAAAAAAAAAAAGGAGGAGGATTGGCAATAGATGTTAGCTCAGAGCCGGTCTTCTTCAGCAAAAAGAGAAGGATTAGCATGGATGTTAGCGCAGGGCTGATCTTCCTCAAAAAAATAAATAAATAAATAAATACAAAATAAAATGCTGGGAGACTTGAGGAAAATGAGAGATGACTTCAATTCAGAGGGTAGGTTAAAACATGCTTCATTGGGCCGGCCCTGTGGCTTGGTGGTTAAGTGCGCGCGCGCTGCAATGCTGGTGGCCCGGGGTTCGGATCCCGGGTGCGCATTGAGGCACCACTTCTCCGTCCATCCTGAGGCCGAGTCCCACATACAGCAACTAGAAGGATGTGCAGCTATGACATACAACTATCTACTGGGGCTTTGGGGGGAAAAAATAAAATAAATAAAAAATCTTTAAAAAAAAAACATGCTTCATGATAAATCTAGCATTTGAGAAAGTTCCCCCCGAGGATATGATCTGGGGTGAAGAGGTAAAGGTAGATGATTTCTGTCTATGATAGTCTAAATCCAAAGAAACAACAGGATAGCACAGTATTTACTCATATTTTTCTTTTGTGACTTTTTTCCCTACCCTTTTTTGAGGTGAAGTCAAAGTTATTGGAGTTCAAATTTTTTAAAGGAACATAATAACAAGAAGATGGTTGGCAAGTCTTGGGTGACAGTTGTAGATGGTTCTTACTCAAACCCCTTGACCTTTTTACCCCTCTCCAAGCCTTTCAAGCTATGTCACCAGTCAAGTAACCAATAGAGGAAAAGTAAGTCTCACCTGGAGCCAATGAGGAGCATGAGCCATCAGTGGATCCAACAGGTTAATAAACAGGTTTTTCAGTCACATCCCACATTGTGCTTTTCAAAGAAGTTTGCCATATTTGATCCCCATACCAACAATACTGTGAGAGGCATGTTTTATAAGAATGTGATGTTTTTTTTCTTCACTTGCCCTATTCTCCAGCCTTCTCTGTCCTGCTCAGTGCCTTTGGGAGGCTGAATCCTAAGGACACGCCATTATTTGCATTCTTTGCAACTCGTACTAAGGCAAGGATTTGTGACTTTCAAATAGAGGGTGACATATTGAAGACACCCCTCTTTTTAGGGTCTGTTTTAGGGGTAGAATTTGGATCTATGTGCTGATTCATATATTTATTCTTTACCCTCCTAATTTGTTAATCAATCTTCTAATCCAGTTAAATGATACTAGACTTTTGCTATGACAAATAACGGAGCAATGAATAATGCACATGTTGTTAATTGTTGTACACATGTCATTTCTCACATATAGAAGCAAAACAAAATTTGTAGAAGTAGAATCATAGGTTCAAACTTTATGCCATTTGTAATGCCAAAGAATTACTGTATTTTTCTCCGTTAAAGATGTAACCATTCACACACATACATTGCAATGCATGAGCATGCCTGATCCCACACCCTTCCCAAAGGTGGGTGTAATCAACTACCACATTAGTGGGAAAGATAAAAAATGGTACCTTATAATTTTAATTCAGATTTCTCTTATTACAAATAAAAATGAGCATTGTCCCATAATTTAAGTGCCACTTGTATTTCATTTTTTCTAAACTATCTATTTTATTCTATTGGGTTGTTCTTTTTCAATCATTCATAGAAATTCATTGATATGAGTTGCAAATACACACACACATAAACATATATATTAGTTTTTTATTTGTACTTTGACTTGTTTATGGTGTTTTGCGATGTAATTTTTTACATGTAGTTTAAAAGAATTCCATTTTTATACACATTTTTAGGAGGCAGTATATTATTGTGGTTGAACATTTTCTTTCCTCCCGTTCTCTTTTGTCCATCTTCTTTGCTCCTCTCGCTAGCAATTATTGAAGATTAGCTCTATGGCAGGCTTTCTAACTTCATGTGTAGGCTTTTCTTTGCTACACCAGATCACATAATAAATCCTGTTGGAAATTTGGTGGAAATGTGAAAGGGCACAGCTGCAAGAAAGACCCAAGCCAAGATTTACAAGAGTAGTGTGTAATAGTTTTGACAGAAATTCATCGAAAAACAACAGGGTAAAAATCACTTGGAAACGAAAGTCACAAGTGGTCTTAATATGATCCATGAAGTGAACATCTTCAACATTTCTTTCAATCGTTCCTTGTACATAAACAACTCTCTCTCTCTCTTTCTCTTACCAGGACAATGTGCACTTAGATAATTATATGCTTGAGCCTGGTCATTTTAAAAGTACATATTTAAAAAAATCTGAGAAACCAGGTAAATTAGGAAGGCTACCATAAATATGTCATTCTAGATTGTTTGCTGGTTACATTTATTTCAAGTTGTAGATGCTCCTCTGGTTAAAGCCAGTCCATATATATATATATCATATGAAAAGGAATATACATTTATATATATAAAACATAGCATCAGTCTACAAAATCACCAAGATTGAAAATAATACATGTTTGATGGTGACAGAGGTCAAATAATGTGGGCTGTCACTACGAATCTTTTTTATGAAGGAGAAGACCTACTTTTTTTATTATATAGAGGAGAAGTTGGCAAAAGTTTTCTGTAAAGGGCCAGATAATAAATATTTTCAGATTTTCAGATCATACAGTCTCTGTCCCAACTATTCAACTCTGCCATTGTAGTACAAAAGAAGCCAGAGAAGAAATGTGAATAAATGGGCATGGCTGTGTTCCAATGAAACATTATTTCCAAAAATAGACACATCGCTCATGGGCCGTGGTTTGTTGACCCTTGGTATAGAAGGTACGTGCTCATTTCAATGATGTTTGCTTGCAATATACTCCTATGCTAGATCTTTTCTGTCTGCCTCTTCAGATCCACTGGCCATCCTTCTTCAGCCTGCTTTCTGTAGGTGAAATTGACTTCTGTGGATCCATCCTTGGACAACCTTATCCCCTGGCTTCTGTTTGAGTTTGGCCAACCAAGAGGCATTGTTAGAAAACTAAAAGGCAGGAAGAAAATGAGAACGAGGTATGTATTCTCCTGGCTTTCTCTATGCTGGGTTAACACACTGTTGGCTACCAAAAGGTCACATCTCCAGTTCGAGTGGCTTCTTACAACTACAGCTAGGCTCTCAGGGTTCTGCTTCCTGCTCTCACCCCTTGTCCCTTCATGCTTTCGGGTGTGAAGGGCTTCCTGCTGTTGCTAGCCCCTGAATAGTCCCTGTTGGTTTCCTTTAAATCAAAGTGATTCCTATTCCCCTGTCAGTAAATAATCCCTTTAGTAAATTGCCCTGAATTATCCCATTTGAATGTGCCATCTGTTTCCTGTCAGGAACTTTGATTTACTATATTTTTCTTCAAATAACTAAAACATTGTAACATCAAGATGCTGTTGTATGCATTACACAGGTTAGTGAATTAAAAAAAAAAAAAAAAAACCACTACTTTATTTCATCTGACACCAAAACAAGGCACCTAGCCCTGGTCACCTGGTCACCAGGTTCTCCCTATTTTATTTGCTCTTGTTAACACCCTTCAAAGGCTACACATCATCAACAGCAAGATCTGAAAACCCTTAGTTGCCCAAAACACTGACAAGATTATGCTTCCCCCTACCTACCCCATCCTGCCATATGTAATTCAAAGACAAAAACAGTGTTAAACATTACACAAGTGTAGGAAAATCCAATGTTTTGGAGGAAAAATAACTACTTTTATACTTAAAAAATTTACAAGCCGTTTCAAAATAAAATTATTGCCCTTCTGATTCATTGGTGTCTTAATCATATGCTTGATCTGCCCATTGGGAAATCCAGCATTGCCCTGTAGCGTAAAGGCCAAACTCTTCATCACGGTGAGTTAAGAATTCATGATGATCTGGTTTCTGGCTACCTCTCCACCATCATCTCCTACTATTCCACCCTCCATGCTTTGTGCTTCAGGTGCCTATGGTCATGCATCTGCAATGGGAACTGAAGTCTTTGTGAATGGGGACCCCTGGAGTTACACAATGTAGTGATCCTGTTTCAGCCATACTTAACTGTATTTTATCCATTCCTAGCACCATCCCTTACACACACACACACACACACACACACACACACAATGGAAGTTCAAGTCTGTGATTTTGTTCATGCTTTAACATTATGTAGAATGTTCCCAACACCCAAGCCCTGTTCACCAAGCTAATTCATGCTATGGTTTGAGCCTCAACTCGGACACCTTCTCCTCCAGGCACCTTCTCCTGAGTGCCTCAATCCTTTACTCATCACCCCTGCAGACCTCTAGCAGCATAGTCCACACTGGTCGACAATCATCTTTTGCTCTCCCTCTTTACCAGTAGACTGTAAGTGTCTTAACAGCAAAGATTAACAGCAAAGATTATTTCTTTTTCATCTTCTGTTTCTTTGGCTTGATGAACTCAATTATTTCAAGTTCTTTGCAATATGGCATCCTGACAATCATAATACAAGTAGCTAAAATCATTCCTCAAAAATAGATGAAACTGTCAGAAAGCCCTTAGCCTTCTTCCATTCTCCCTTCTCAGCACAGGTGTCTCACTCCCAATCCCCAGACACTCACACACCAGGTTTTCCCAAGGCTTTCTCTAACAGAAAATATCTTCTTGGATTTTCTTATGCCTAGTTTGAACAACTGGCTCAAGACTTTGCTATGCTCATTAAAATTCCTTCTTTCTTTGTAGCAAACTCTGGCACTTGATTTGATGAATCTAGCATTTCCAAGAGGGTGTGATATTTTAATGGTTGTAATTCATTTTATTTTTGTAATCTACATAACTAGCACATCAAATCAGTAATTTCATAGTTATTACTGCTTAGGAGGAGGCTAACATTAGGAAGAAAATGAGTTAGTTTGATAAAAATATTAAGTAAGAATACAGGTAACATACGAATGTGGCAAAAATCAAAAAGAAGAATCCTCAGTTATGCCAGTCAGTTCTAAGTGCCAGTTTGGTTTGGCTATTGTACCCAGTTATTCAGTCAAACAGTAATCCAGGTTTTGCTGAGAAGGTATTTTATAGATACGATTAACACCTACAATCAATTGACTTTAAGTAAAGGAGTTTATCCTCTACAATCTGGTTGAGGCTGATTCAATCAATTGAAAGGCTTTAAGGGCAAACTGAGGTTTCCCTGGCAGGGAAGAAATTCTGATTGTAGACTGCAGTGTCAACTTCTACCCAGGAGTTCCAGCTTGCTCTTCCTGAAGTGATGGCCTGCCTTATGGAATTCAAATATGTATAGCCAGCCCCCACAATTGCCCCTTGCATAAGCCAATAGATAGATGACTGATAGATAGATATCCTGTTGGTTCTGTTTCTCCGGTGGAACACTGAGTGATACATCAAATGACTGAGGTTTTGCTTGAGTTTCTCACTGCTTAGGATAACTGCATGTTAACTCTGACCCGGAAACAATGCTCAAAATCAGCACTTGCCTTTAGTGTTTAGTATTGTTGTTGTAAACAAAATTTGAGATATTGGTATTCACACCTTGATAAGATGCCTTTGCTCCTTTCCTGCTTCCACTTCCTCTATTTGCATTGGCTTGCGGACTGGCCATCCCTGCCAAATGTATCCACTGGAATCAGAAGAGCAATATATTTCAGCTGACATATATAACCTGACTCAGTAAAACGGTACTAGTACTTATTACTCATCTGTGCTGTCAAAATAGAGGTATTGCTTAGAATCCTGGGATCCTAGACTAGTTAGACTCCACAAAGCCCTTGCATCTGAATCATCTGGAGTTTTTTATTAAAAATGGGATTTCCTACACCCCCATGTCAGTTCTACTAAATCGTAACGTCTTACAGAGAGCCACAGGAACTTAATTTTTACAAGCTCACAGCATGATACTTATATGCACTAACATCTGAAAACCAACGCCTGAGGAGTTTCCTAGAGGGCCTGCAGAATGATTGTAGCTTTATATTTTTTTAATTTTGGGATTCTGTAACAGATTGTATTTGAGAAATTTCTGTTATACGTATAAGAATCCCAAAGCTTAGAACCCACTGAACCAGTCTGTGGTAGGTTGAATTACTGACCCCAGTTCTCTCCCTGTACCACACCTTTGCCATGACCTCTTCATGGATAGAGTATATTTCCACACTCCTTGACTTTGGGACTGGTCATGTGACTTGCTTTAGCCAATGGTGGGGGGCAGAATTGACCTATAGGCCCTCATGTAAAGCATTATTGTGGTGATAGCTAAATGATACGTAGTCTAATTCTCTAATTTTATAGATGAGGAAACTCAGGATCTAAGAAGCAGAGTGACTATTCCAAGGAGCCTTAATCCAAAGGAATAACTCAAAATGGTAGGACTTTTAGGGCAGGCCAGAAGACGGACACATTGAGAAAGATGTTTTTGACATTCTTCCTTTCAATCACACAAAGTAGACTAGCATCCTCAAGTCGATGTACCTTTGGAGTAGCAGCGTTGGTCCCTTCTAGAAAACTTCACCATATCATGCTCAGCCGAGGAAGCAACTAAAGTTCAATGGGACCACCTTATGCTCTGCACGGTGAGGACTTGGTGTCCTTCCACTTCCTCTGCTAACTTCAGCTCAGTTACTCTCAAACAATCATGCACGGCCTGTTGGAATGAAAACAAATGCTATTAAATGCTATTGTCCTGAGCATAGTAATTTTTTTTAATGCCAACCATTAAAATGAATGCATCCAAATACCTTTATTTAATACTCTAAGAAAGCATCTTGCCTACTGGGCAACTACCGATGGTAATTAATTTGACAGGGGAAGATGAGAGCAGAACTGTTTATTATATTAGAATCCAGTTAGGACTCAGACTTGGAATTGCTCTCTAAGACTCAAGAGTGTCCACACCAAGTGATTGACAATATGCTATAGAAGACGCTACAAAAGAAATCTACATACTCATGATAACCTAAAAGACAACTTTTTAATGCCTGCACATGTCACAGAGCCTAGTTCTTTGGATTACCACAATATTTCTTGGAAACTCTGTTTTGCCAAATATCTGGAATTCAGGCCCAAGCATTCTCCACATTCACAGCCACATGGTGGGCTCGTGCTAAATGGAGATTAACATTGCAGTGTCCTTGCGCAAGGCTCAGTCTACACAATGTTTAAAAAAAAAAAGAAAAGATAAACATGATTCTAGGCACATTCCGTGCCTCATCTCTATGGCCCAGTTCCTGTTATCCATCAAGTAGGTTTTAAAATAGTCCACGTTTTTCAGTCCCGCAAAGTCAACAGTACTGGAAATTTGGCAGGTACACTTGTTTAAACAAAGCTCCCAAGTTTTCTGCTGGCAGGTGTTTCCAGAGTTCTTGGAGCACAATTCTTTGGATAGGATATTAGCCAATATACATAGCAACAGGGAAAAAAAAGTGTTTTCCTTTACCACAGTGGAGACACCGAAATGCCTTAGATGCAAAGCTGGATATTCAGTTCAGGGGCTTATTTTGGCTCTACGTCAAGGAATAAACAATAATAAAATCCCACATCTCTCTGTCCAGACCTCTGATGGGCTTCAGAGTGGAATAGAGCCGCTTATCAAACTGGCGGCGTGTGCTCCCCAGCCATCTCTGTACAGTTCGACCCAATAAGTTTGATTTTTCCTTCTTTGTCAATTCCCTCAGCCTCCCGAATGTCCCATTCTCAAGCTTTCCAGCTAATTCTGCTTGAAATTGAGGCTGGGGATGGTAGGTTTGAAATTTAATATGATGAAGCAGAGCAGGTAAGACTTTATTTTTCCCCCATTAGCCCCTAGGCATTGATTTTAGTTATTCTTAAATCCAGCTTTCCAAAATTGAGACCCGGGACTGCTTTAAAAGCACATGACTAGTTTTATAATCTCTTCCTTGCAGTGGGGCCAATTCATATTTGCTGCTTTTAGATTCATCCCCTGAGCTGTCCAATTAAACACGACGTTGGTGCTGGGACCCCACAAGAGAGAAGTAATCCCTTGTCTCTCACCCTGAACTGAACGAAAATAAGTAGAATTTTTTTTTAAAACAAGACCAAAAATTGAGAGGGGGAAATATATGCATGGAAGGGAAAGGTTTTGGAGACAAATTTTTAAGACTCAAAGGAAGTCAAAATGTTTCTGGCTTAGAGGGTACTTAATGGTCATTAAATTGTAACCCAGTGAAAACTGAGAGTTGCAAATTCTGCCTACACAAATTTAGCATATTAGGCATTACTAAAAGTTATTTTAAGTCATTTCTTCTTTAGTTTCTTGCTAGTGGTGAATGAGCATAGGATGTAAGTTCTTTCATTCTTGTTTTAATTAGCCTTATCTTGAGGTTCACTTTATGCCTCCATTTGTGTTATCCTTTTGCTTCATCTCCCACATATTATCTTATCACTTAGTATTTTTGGAAGCTTCTTTACAAATTTCAAAATGAAGATACCCTTTATGGATGTTCTGGATTTAGAATTGGCTCTTTCAGTAAAGAGTCATGGATATAGCTGAGGATCTTATCTCATAAAATCCATCACTTTCAAAAAAAAAAAAGAACTGGTCATTCAATTGTCAGAAGGAAAACCAATTTTTTCTTCACGTTAACTGTAGCTACGAAAAGAAACCATATTGGTCAGACCCTGAGTTTTTCACCTCAGGAAGACGTTTGAAGGAATTAACAGTGGTTAAAAATATAGGCTTTGCTCAGACAGACCTGATTTCAAATTCCCACTTTGCCACTTACTTGTAAAGTCTTTAAAAATGAGGTTCTTAATTGAACAATGGTTGAATCCTGACACTGCCTCTTTCTAGCTGTGAGATTTAGATCAACTTATTAAACTCTCTGGGCTTTGCTTCCTCAAGGGTAAAATGGGCAACATGAATAGACACGGTCAGGAAAATTAAATAATATATGTCAAGGGCAGAGCCCATAAAAGCAACTCAAGATGAGAACAGCCACAAACTTCGAGAGAAGTATATTTGGCTGCAAACTTGACATCACCATATTTTTGTTTTAACTTTGGTTGTGTTTTATCTCATGAGTGATAAATAGTTTTTGTAGGAAAATTGGAAAATATAGAGAAGTTAAAAAAAAGAGAAAGAGATTGTTTAATCACTTAGAGAAGCATCTGCTAGAAATAATTACTATGGAGAGTTTGGTTAAATCCTTTCAGACTTAATCATGAAACATCCGGGTGACACTATATTGCTCCTCAAAGGCTTCATTTCCACCTTGAAGAGTTATCTGCCTGCTCCCTCTGATGAAAGTGAGTTAAGAAGGTTATGAGAAAATTGATTTCTGGGAGATAAATCAGGAGAAAGGATCCTGAGAAGATTTTGGAGCAAATAAACTTTTTTGTTTGTTTGTTTTCGCAAATGAAGACATGTTGTGAATTCCAGGCAGGATATTGTTTCGTGCCAGATCATTTTTGGAAGAGGCAATAGGGCTAAGCCAGAGTTTCTCCTGGAAAGATAACAGGGCCTGGAGGATCCCTGGTGGGTAAGTTTCAGTAAATATGATAAATCAATATTATCTTTACTGTTAACACCCAATGACTGAATTGGACAGGATTGATTAAGTAATAACTTTTCTTATAAGGCGCCTCCCTTTTCCCTTGAGTAGTAGAAAATTCTTGGCTATTTCTGTGGTGTTTACTACCAAAATATCTGAACAATGATTTTCTAAAAGTTTCTCCTAAAATCCATGTGTTAACAATGTTTGTCTGTACTATTTAACATATTGCTTCATTACATTTGGAACATTAATAACACAGCTACAACTTTTGGGGTGCTCTGTGCCTAAGTCCTCCAAACCCCATTTTAAAATCAATCAAACTGAAACTTAGAGAGATTAAGTAAGTTGCTCAAGGTCACAGAGTTAATGAGTAGTGGAACTGGAGTTTAAACACAGGTCTACCACAGTCCAAAAACCATGTTCTATTTATTACAACACGTTGTACCTTATTGTGTGTATACACACACAAGCCCATACACGTTCCATACCACTCACCAGGACATAACGAAAGCAGCTGCTGATGACGTGCATAATTATGGAAACATTTGAATGTAGGAATATGCTTTGCATGGGATTCATTTGGCATGGAACACTATGACTCTGAACTTATAATTCCATTGGGAACTTTGCTAGGATCTGTGTGGCACAATTAATAATTTTAATAAGTTAATAAAATCCATTGATAGTCAAGATTCTTTACATATACATGAATATTATATTTGCATAACCCAGAAAAAGAAAGAAAAAAAATCAGTGAGTTCTTAACAGGCTTTGAGATGATTCCTATAGGACATGTAGTCTTGGTATTTTGGAGGAGATGACCACAAATAGAACCTTCAGAAACTGCAGAGTGAGCACAGGGTCTGCATGGGAAGCGAGGGAGAATGAGGTTGAAGTGAAAAGATGACACAAAATTGTTTTCAGTGACTAAAAGCTAAACCTTTACTTTTTTTTTTTTTAATCCTTCGTAGGGTCTTCAATCCCTTAAAAAATGTAGTGAATGTCAAAAGGGAACTTCTAGAACCACATGAAGTTTATTTCCTCTTGCCCTATGTCCTCTTTCCATTGAACTTCTATGAGCTTGGGATTGAGGAAGAAGCCTTATTAATCAGTGGAGATGAAGGCAGGGGTGGGGAACTAATGTTTATCTAGCACCCACTAACGGCCAAGCACTCATCTGGGTATTTTATATACCAAAGCCCTTCCAAACACCCCTGCAAAGTAGATATTAGTATCCCTATCTTCCTGTTAAGAAACTGAGGCTCAGATAAACTGAATAACTTGACTATTTACCCCATCTATTAAGAATCAGAGTTAGAATACCAGACCAATTCCAAAGCCTTTCTACTGCATCATGAAAAGAAGAAGTAGGTTCTGAACTTAACTTCCCCAATTTCAAAGCCTTGGTGAGATTTAGTTTTAACTGTGTCCACTCTACTAATATCTGAGATGTGAATATGTATCACATTCTTTGGGTAAGGATAATCATTTATCATTTCAAATTCCAGGTAAAACCCCAAAACATATTCTAGCCCACACCTTGGAGTAAAAGAGGTTCACACAATAATAGTAAAACCATGTATCTCTGGTTTTGTGAGAAATAGAGCCCTCCTTATATTCTTTCCATAGAGTTTTGCAAACGTCTAAGGTGTTTGAGATACCCACATAATGAATTGTCTTCTTATGACGTTAGGTGTTGGCCATGGTCGTTCTCTTTTGCTCTATCTCATTGTGATGGTGTCTTTGGCTCTTTATACTATCCAGAGAGGCTGCCTGTCTCCAGTGCCCACCAAATAGGCCCTCATTGCTGCTGATGCTGCCAAGCCATCATCTCGAATGCCACCAGTGCCATACTCTGTCTCTGCCCACGTTGCCAATACTAATGCTGCTGACATATTGAGATCCCAAAGCCCAGTGAAGCAACTAGTAGGAAAAAGTGGAAAACAAACTTTGTTACTTGTTGATATTGCATATCCATGGGCCCTGGGCTAAAGGACCATCAGAGTGACAGGCCCAGGTATACTCAAGACCCCCACTCCTGGGCCCACCTGGTGGCACAGCAGTTAAGTTCTCGTGTTCCACTTCGGCGGCCCAGGGTTCGCCGGTTCCGATCCTGGGTGCAGACCTACTCAACATTCATCAAGCCATGCTGAGGTGGCGTCCCACATAGAAGAGCTACAACTGTACAACTATGATACACAACTGTGTACTGGGGCTTTGGGGAGAAAAAAGAAAAAGAGGAAGATTGGCAACAGATGTTAGCACAGGGCCAATCTTCCTCAAAAAACAAAAAAGACCACAGCTCTTCTCAACAGAACCCACCACTCTTGAACCAGGCTGTCTGCGACTGCTTTGTCTTTCATTAGGATGTGGTCTTTCTTAGGAGGCACCTCATTCCTTCTCTTAAAGACTGGCTCCAGGTATTTGAGACCCTAGGGATAATCTCAGCTTGGGGCCCACCTGGGATCCCCACTGTATACATCTGTATGTGGAAAAAGTGGTTCAGGGAATTTACGGGTTTGTTCAATGTTCTCAAGCTTCTTAGCAGAGATGCAACCAGAGTTTGGATATCCTGACTCCCAGTTTAGAAAAGTGTTCTTTTGTTCATACGTGTATGCATTTAATAAATACATATTGAAGGCCATTTTGTGTCAGCCACCATGTGACTATTTGCCACAATGTATATGACACATGCTGCACCTTTAGAGCTCACACTGTAATGATATGATAAGTCCATTCTAAGGGTGTGATACGTCCTCTGTAGGGGAAACTCAAGGTCCAATGTGAGTTCATAGGAGGGGCTCCTAACCTAGGAAGGGCTCCCGAGATGAGATGAACTTTAAGCTGAGCCTGAAGGACAAGCAGGAGTTGAAGGATGACTTGTAGACAGTGGGCTGGGGAGGTGAGGGAGGGTAGGCATTTTTGACTGAGTGAGTCAGAAGGTGGCTGAGCTCTAAGCTTTCTTGCCAATAAGTTTATATTTTTTTCTTTAGAAGTTAAATGAATATCCATTTTCTTTTTCTTGGTAATAACATAGAACTTTAAAAACAGCAACTCTATAACATACAAGTTCCCTTGTGAATTTATTAGAATGAGGGAAAGAGGACAAGAGTTTAATTTATGAGAAGGGTAGAGTTGGAAGCGAGATTGTGACTTCAAATAAGTTAGGGAAAACCAATGTAAAATAACCCTCAGGAGTGGATCCAGTTTTTATTGGGCCTGATATTTATACAACGTGAGGGACACTTTTTAAGAAAAATAAAGCAAAATAAAATCTTACCTTTGTAATTTTTTCAAAGACACATGATTACCTGAACACATGGCAATTTGGGAGAGGTCTTGTGAAAATGAAGAGTACTGAAGTTGAAGCCTCATGATAAACCCTTTTCTAATGACACTAGTTCAGAGAGAGTACCAACAATAATAATAAAATCAATCAACCCTTGGGCTAAAGGCACTTGAACTCCGTATTTTCTTAATTTCAAAACTTACCCTATTTGAGTGGTCTGGGGCAGTTTGGAGAAGGCAAAGGGAGATGGGAAAGTAGTAAAGATTTGTTTTTCTGGCGTATGTGTGTTTACTTATAACTAATCTGCTGAGGGGAATTTTTCATGGTCAATTTTAATAGACTGTGTTCTAGGAAGATTTCAACACCTTCTTAGAAAACAATGGCCGCATAAACCTGAAGTGAATAGCCAAAGAGGACGTGGTCTTTCAGCACTTCTGTCTAAAAAACACTTCAGAGGAACTTCCTGTATTAAGGTAAATGAACAAATAAATCTTCCTGTGGAGACACAGTTCTCTGTGTTTCTCACAAGTGTTTCATTTGGAGCGCAGCCCTTCAAGTGTGGCCTGGGCAGTGGAGTGGGAGAGAGGAGGGGACAGGAAGAGGAGGATGGGATCTGGAAAGTAATGTACTGTTAAACTGGCTCTCCAGAAGAAAAAGAAAAGCCCTGATATATATGCCAATTTCTGTGGTATAAATACTCTTACTATGGCTGATTTCAATCAACTCATCTGACATCGCTAACGTGGAGTTGGGAAGACATGGGCACAAACAGTTCTTGCAGGTCAGTGAGATCCACTCCAGAAGAGAGATCCCTGGTTGATGCTTCCTTGTGGAGCTACCAGAACAGACCTTTTGTTTAAAACGCATCTCAAATGTGAAAAGCAGGTGTCTTGCTTTGCCATCAGCACCAGCAATAACATGCAGAGCATAGATTTCAGGTCCCATATGCTCTTGAGTTAATTTTGCTGGATTAAAGGAGATTCAGACTCTTGTGAGTAGAGCAGGCCAGGGTTTTGTGAATTCCAGATGAGATCCTGGCATCTTCCTCATCAAGTTCTGCTATTAGCAACTACAGCCTTCAGAAGTAGAGGCTGCGGAGGGAAAGGCTCAAGCTTAGGGAAAGGCACATAAATAACAAGTGTATCACCTTTACCACCTTGAAATATAGTTTAATTTTGGTAGAATGTGGTAAAAGAAATGTTTCCAACACAAAATTTTGGTTGATTGGTGGGTAGACATCATTTATCTCTATATTAGGAGTACGTATAACTTGCAACATAAATGTTTTTAATAAATTGTTGTGCACTCTCAGTCTATTCCTTCCTTTCTTCTTTTCTTCCTTTCTTCTTTCCTTTACATTAATTACAAGGTTCTACGCTAGTTACTGGAATAAAACGATGACTAAGAAATATAGGACATGGTGTCTACATTGAAGGAGCTCATTGTCAAGAAGGAGACACTCATGTAAACACTGCCTAAAGTACTATGTTTCAGGAGCTGAGAGAGAAGGCTAAGCTGAGCACAAGGCATGGAACGAATGTAAATTCTGCCTGGAGTAAGGGAACAATGAGGGGAAATCAAAGCAGAATTTGTAGAGTCATAACACAGAATCTTAAAACATGAGAAGCCTGATGACCAGGAGTGCAGGACAGTGTGTGGATGGTATGAGAAGGGACAGGTGGCAGTCCCTCAATTTGTCAAGGCAATGCAAGGACTTCAGCCTGCCTGGAGCTTTGGGGACAAGAACTGGAAATGGCACTCTGTGTACGAAGATGCCAGGAGAAAGTTTATCATGGAAAATTTTGAAAAATATGCCAAGATATTGACATTTTATCTTGCCAGCATTGAGAAGCCATTTGTAGGTTTTTAACTGAGGAGTGATATAATCGTTTCTGGATTTTATTTCGTTCTGAAGGATCACTCTAAGGCTACTGCGTGAAGAATGGATTAGAGGATAAGAAGCTGGGGCAATGAAGGCAGTTAGACAATAGTGTAATAGGCTCTGATGATGCTATTGACCTTGGGGTCATCCTCATAAGAGTGGGTAAAGCAGGAGTTTTAAGGAGACAGAATAGTCTGGACTTTGTCACCATTTTGATGTAGGGTAAAGGAATGGCTTAAGTTGCCTCCCAGGTATCTTACTAGGGGTGAGGGGCAGGGCAGGTACTTAACTGAACAGTGATGAAAGAGTGGACATAAGCAGAGGTCAGAATTGAAAGAAAGACAACTAAACCCTGGGAAACTTAAAGAACAAAGCACAACAAGGATTATGTTATAAAATACTTTGAGATATCCAGGATTTAAGGTACGATAAACAAGATGACGTCATGTATTCTTGTAGTAATTATTAATTTACAAAACACTTATGCATAAGATCTCACTTTGATTTCGACCCTTACGTGCACTCTATGAGAGAGGCAGGGATGGCTATAAACCTAGTGTTACAAAGTATAGTAAACGGAATTCAGTGATTGAGAGGCATGGTCAAGATCACACAGCTATAGCGGAGGTAGAGTGAAGAGTCAAATTATGTATCTCAGTCCTAGTGCAAGAACAGGAGGACAGACTGAATGCCCTGTAGAGCTTCATTTTCCTTTTCCTTTAGAGATATTTCTGCCATTGGCACAGTGTAAGATATCTCCGGCATCTGGTTTGTTGGGCAATTTCTCCATCAGGTCCCCACGTTGCATCAATGGAAACTTGAAGGTCTTATTTCAGTTGCCTAAAATATGTCCAAGCTAGTAAGGCCTTGACATTCCTAAAGCTGGAATGATCCATTACCTTAGAGGGTTCTGAAGTATTGGCCATCCCATTTGTCAACATAAGACCTGAAACTGAAGAGAAAGAGGCAAATATACTGTCATTTTTTCCTTTTTGTGGAAAACGGAAAGCAAAACACAGAAAATCTGCCCTTTCCCTCAGGTCAAGTGACAAACACTGACCCCTGACATTGGATTCAGAAAGCTCCAAAATAAACATGGAATGATGTAAACCTGGAGAAAAGAAGCCAAATTAGGAACATCAAACTGTCTGTTGCCTGGAAAAGGACAGCTTTTCCTACTACTCTAAATGGGACAAAGGAAGAGAAAATTAGGTTACTTAAAACTCAATTATAAATGAAATAGCGAAGAAAGTAGTATGTTTTGCGGCTTCTCAGAAGATGGGATGTGGTTGGAAGATCTGTGTAAATGTTAGCTTAGCTTTTGTAAATTCTACCAATATGCGTCTTCCTACTATGCTTACTATGCTCTTTGCCCATTGGTTATACTTGAGGGAGAGGTTGCCTCACATATTATTTAAACAGATGGAGAAAAATATATCATGATTCTTCTCTCTTCTCAGAACAGGGAAAAATCCTCTGATTTGTTTACACAGCTAAGCTTAGCCTTGCAAGTGGATGTTGCCATTCCATACACCTTCAATTTCAAAGTGAAGTTAAAAAGTAATGGAGTTCAGAAAAATTAACAGCGTTGCACACCACTGATCCCTGCTCCTCCTTCTTAAAATGCTTTTTTCTCTTGGTGTCTGCAACACCCTACTCTCTTGGTTTTCCTCCTATCTTGTAGAGTGCTCCTTATAAAAACCCTTCGTTGGGTCCTCCTCCTCTTACTGATGTCAGTTTGAAGTTGCACAACTCAGCCTTTCTCTCCTTTCTTCCTTACTCAGACCTCAGGTGATTTTACACAATCCCGTGCTTTAAATAGCCTCTCTATTCTAATGAATACCAAAATGACATCACTGACTGTGATCTTTCCTATGAAATCTGTATTGGGACAACCAACAGCCAACTTGACATCTCCACTTAGATATTTACTGGCGTTTTAAACTCCACATGTCCAGACAGACTCTCGATTGCCCACTCACTTCTGTCCCCAAGCTCACGCCCACTCACATCCTCCCCATCTTTGCAAGCAGCATTCCCATATCACATTTTTCCAGCCATTTAGGGCAAACCCCTAGGAATTCGCTTTTTGATTCATCTGTTTCTCTAACTTCCCACTTCCCATCCATTAGCAAGACCTCTCTGCTCTACCTTCATAATACTTTCCAAAGCCAGCTGCTGTTCATTATCTTTATCATTTCTCACATGGATCGTTGCAATCACCTTCCAACTTGTCTCTCTGCTTTCTCTCTTGTCTCCCTAAGCCTATCATCCCTTCACCCAAGTTATCTTTTTACAATTTAAATGAAATCCCGTGATCCTCTTGGAATAAAATCTGTACTCTGTCGTGATCTTCAAAGTTCCACATGATCTGGTCTCTGCCTTCTTCTCTTATCTCATCCATATCCTAACACTCTATGCTTTGCTTGCTCTGCTCTGAACACACTGACTTTCTTGCAGTTTCCTGTATATCCAGGCACTTCCTACTTCAGGGCCTTTGCACATGCTGTTCCTCTCCTTGAAATTTTCTGCCTGCAATTCTTTACATAGCTCAACTCATGTCATCCCTCAAGTTTTGAGCTAAATGTTACTTCCTCAAAGAGGCCTTTTCTCAACACCCAACCTTTTTACTCTACATGATGTGCTGTATTTTTCTTGAAAACACTATCACTACAAAAATTATACATATCTGGGCTGGCCCCGTGGCTTGGCGGTTAAGTGCATGTGCTCCGCTACTGGCGGCCCAGGTTCGGATCCCGGGCGCCCACCAACGCACCGCTTCTCTGGCCATGCTGAGGCCCTGTCCCACACACAGCAACTAGAAGGATGTGCAACTATGACGTACAGCTATCTACTGGGGCTTTGGGGGAAAAAAAAAGGAAGAGGATTGGCAATAGATGTTAGCTCAAAGCAGTCTTCCTCAGCAAAATAAAAGAGGAGGATTAGCACGGATGTTAGCTCAGGGCTGATCTTCCTCACACACACAAAAAAATTATATGTATCAATTTTCATTAGTTTACTATTTCTGCTGTTTCTTTCCTCCTATGTTAGTAGGGACCATGTCTCTTTTGTATCACCTATGTATCTTCAATACCTAAAAAGGTGGCTGACAATATAAACATTACGTCACACTATATAAACATTAGATGAGTGAGTTAATAAATGAGTATGTCTATAAAATTCATCCCCTTAGTAAACAATGCTTTTTTCACTTCCAGTTTGCATAAAATAAGCAGTGTGCGTGTGTGCGTGTGTGTTTCCTCAAGCTAAAATACGAAAATTATTGATCTCAACATTTACAGCAACCTGAGAACTAACATAATAAGTTTGGAGAAAATATCTCCTCCAAACATTGGCTAGATGATATAAACATCTACTACTGCTGCTGTCAATATTAGCAAGTGAAGAAGTATGGAACAACCTTCTCCAGAATTTTCTGATAAAGCAGATATTGACATTACCTGATATGCTTGGGTATATCCCTTTATTCTCTCATTCAATAAACAGTGACCAGGTGCCTGCTATATGCCAAACCTGTGATAAAATCAGAGACGTGTGGTTGAAAAGACAGGCAAGGATATTCCCTCATTCTGCTGACAGGGAAGCCAGATATTGAAGAAATAATCACAAAGGGGTAGAAAAATGTGAGAATCATAGAATACTACACGAAATCATTACACTACATTTAGAGATGGGAAAATGCCGCTTACAGAAAAAATATGGCTAACTCCAAGCCCACCACTGGTTTATGGCAGTCTTAGGGCTTGAATCTCAACCTGCTATTTATCAATTTTTTGCTCTAATTAAGATGACCTACATCCTGTCATGTCCCTTCACTGTAATTATTAATATCTCCCTCCTTTCACTCTTAGATGAGCCCTGGTTTGGATAACACCGCATCCTAACTCTCTCACACTGCATGTACTAGAGCAGAAGACATGAAGCTAGAAGGGGCTGCCACACCCATCGGTTTTGCTAGAAAACTAGTCTTATCCCTTGAATGAAAATTGTCATGTTTGGGGTCCTTTGATTCTAAAAATAGTTATTTAGACTAGAAATCAATCCTGGAGAATCCAGCCACTGACGAGATGAGAGAACACTGCCCAAGAGGATTTTAATTGGATGGGGATTAATTGATCCTCTTTTCCAGTTCTAAGCTTGAGATCCACATAGAGAAGCAGAAGTAGTCACAGTAGAAGCAGAGAGAGTCAGGAGAATGGCAGAGACAATAAAGTACAGCAAACAAAGTACAGACAATAAAGCTGCAACAGAAACACTTCCAAGGAGCAGAATGACCAGGTCGCTAGGGCTGTTGCTCTATCATGAAGATCAAAGAGTTTTTTTATCACTCTTGGAAGCTTATTGTGCAATTACTAACACTTTCCTTGGTTTCCTTATCTTCTTATATTTCTCACAAACTGGAAATAGGTGGTACATTTATAATACATGTATCCTCTGTCTTTCAATGCCTCTCTGTATCAGGCAGATTGGGGACCATCCAGGTCCTCACATGTTGTATTCTAGAGTTCAAGACACATTCTACAATATACACAGCATAGATTAAAGAATAGCCATTACTGGGAAAATTGACACAAGATAATGTCAGCTCAGGTCCACTTAATCCTCACATTGTCCCATAAGAGGTTTGCCTAGGCCAGGACACTGCTGGGCCTGAAAGGTGGATCTACATTTAAGCCCACGAGTCTCTTCTTCTTGGGGGTCTCTGCAGTGTAGACAAGCTACTGAGAAAGCAGCTTGATCCATGGGGAACACACAGGCTTCTTGCAGCCAGGCATTCTGAATTTCAGGTGGCAGCTGTTGTCTGGAAATATTGACAGTCCAGAACATGGAGACTTTGGAGACATGGGATATTGCATTCCACCCTGGCAGGGGAGAGACTCCTTGGTCCCATAAGAATCTGAGCTTGGGTTCAGACCCTCCCTCTGGGAGAAAGAGACGGAGCAGACACAGCTAGTCCACCCTCCAGATAATGCAAAATGACCTTCCATGGTCTGCTCATCTGCTCATTGCAATGGACACTGGCTAATATCTGCTCTGATTATATATCTACATACCAAACCATGAGGGATAATTTATGCTATCAAATTGGCCTACTCTAGAGATGTGTTTTTTTCCCTCAGAGCTCCTTTCCTATTAAAATTTTGTTTGGATTTGGGCTACAGTGTCATGGAAGGAATTACTCCACAGCAATGAACTGTTTTGAGTGCTCATCCTTACTTAACCATTTCGTGAACTTTTTATTATGAATTAGTTTTTCAAAAATTTTTTCAACTTAAAAAAGTTTAAGACATTACAGAAACCGTTAAAATCCCCTTTTTATCCTCTTTCAGTCTCATTTTCAAACCCCCATTCCTAAAGCAACCACTATCTTGAATTTAGCATTGATCTTTGCATTGCATTTTTAAATATTTTTCTTTTTATTTACACAACAACAATATAAATTGCTATGCTATTAAAATTTATATATAGGGCATCATACTGTGTGTATTAATCTACTTTTTTTTATTCTTTTTAAAATTTAGGTTATATATTAAAAGAAAATCAATAAAATGACCACCCATGTGCCCACAATCCAACTTATTGAATAGGACCATCCTTTAGAAGCCCCCTATGTGTCCCTACTGATCTTTTTCCCTACCCTTCCCCTGAATGTAACACTAATTTTATATGTAAAATTCTCTTCCTCGGGGCCAGCCCTGTGGCATAGTGGTTAGGGTCTTGTGCTCCGCTTCGGCAGCCTGGGGTTCACAGGTTCAGATCCCACCCGGGCGCAGACCAATGCACCACTCATCAAGCCATGCTGTGGCGGCATCCCACATAAAAAGTAAGGGAAGATGGGCACAGATTTTAGCTCAGGGCCAATGTTCCTCATCAAGAAAAAAAAAAAAATTCTCTTCCTCAACAAAATATTAGCAAATCAAATACAGCAATACATTAAAAGGATCATACACCACAATCAAGTGGGATTTATTCCAAGGACACAGGGATGGTTCAACATCCACAAGTTGATCCATGTGATACACTACATTAACAAAATGAAGAATAAAAGTCATGTGATCATCTTAACAGCTGCAGAGAAAACATTTGACAAGATTTAACATCCATTTATCATGAAAACACTCAATACAATGGATATAGAAGGATCAACACTGCTTATATTGCTTGAGGTAATAGAAGGTATCACTCGACATCTGTCAGAATGGCTATTATTAAAAAGACAAGAAATAAGTGTTGAAGAGGATGTGGAGAAAAACGAAAGCTTGTACACTGCTGGTAGGAATGGAAATTGGTGCAGTCACTATGGAAAACAATATAGAGATTTCCCAAGAAATTAAAAATAGAGATACCATACGATCTAGCTATTCTACTTCTGGGTATTTATCCAAAGAACATGAAAGCACTAATTCGAAAAGATACATCCATCCCTATGTCCATTGCAACGTTATTTACAGTAGCCAAGACTTGGAAGCAACCTAAGTGCCCATTAACGGATGAATGGATAAAGAAATGTGATATATATACACAATGGAATACTACTCAACCATAAAAAAAGAAAAACCTTGCCATTTGTGACAACATGGATAAATCTTGACGGTATTAGGATAATAAAAATAAGTCAGATGGAGAAAGACAATTATTATATGACTTCACTCATATGTGGAAGATAAACAAACAAACAAACACATAGAGAAGGAGAATAGATTGGTGGTTACCAGAGGAAAAAGGGGCAGGGTTAGGGCAAAAGTGGTAAAGGCACACATACATATAGTGATTTATGGAAACTAGGCTTTTGGTGGTGAACACAATGCAGTCTAAACAGAAGTTGAAAAATAATGATGTTCACCTGAAATTTACATAATGTTATAAACTAATGTGACCTCAATAAAAAAATAAATAAAAATTCTCTTACTCTTCTTAAAACTTGCATCACATATGACTGAACTTCTATAAATATGTTAATTACTTCTGCTTGCTTTTGCACTGTATATAAATGAAGTTATACCAAATGCATTCTATTTTAGAGAGTGATTCATGTTGATGCATGCAGCTGTGATTCACTTATTTTTAACAATATGATGTAAAGAACTATCCATGTTGATATGCAGATATGGTTGATTCATAGTCAATTGTGTGTGTGCATGTTTAACGGAATATGAGAATCTTTGTCTTTTAATACCAAAGTTTAATTCATTTACATTTGCTGTTATCACTGATTCAAATGTGCAGTACTCTATTAGAATATATCAGAACATTAGGAAAAAAATTCCAATACAAAACACTTATAAATGTGAGATAAAATCTATAACATATATTTACAAAGTAAGAGTTGTACAAATAAGGGAATCACAAATGAGGGCCATGTAACAGGCTTGGGGCACTTTTACTAAGCCCAGTTCATCAGTGCTTTCAAAGTCGTTTCTGGATCATAGTGTATGACCCCTGTCCCTGTGAGGACATGAGAACACCATCCCCTTCAGGTACCTGGGCTGCGAGGTTTCAACTCCCTCTCACACTCTACCTTTGAGTTCTCTCTTCAGTTTTGGCATCTGACGATTTGCCATTCTTTGTTCTGATGATGTAGTTGAAAGATTTCACACATGTTGACTATATATCATTAGGGAAAAAATTACTTATTCAGCCTTTCTCTATGTTCAAAGTAGAATAAGAAGTCTTCCATATTTTCCCAGTCTGCCATAATAATGAGATATCTGATGTGATCCTTACACAGACCAGGCTTTGTTAAGTACAGAATGCTACATCAAAATGTAATTAACAAATTTCTTTGTGGTATTTAAAATGTCTTAAAAACTATTATCACTTTCAATTGACCTCTAAATAAGCAAAAATATTCTTTGAGATTTAAAAAAATATATTTATATCCAAAATATTTATCATATATATTATGTCCAAATATGATATATATGAAAATAGTGTACACAATATAGAGTGTTACATATAATATGCACATATTATATATATTACATATAATATCCACATGTTATATATAATAAAATTATTTAAATAATAAACACAAATATTAGAGCTAATTTTTGTGTATCATGGCAATACTTATATTTTTGTTCCCCTAAAGTACCCAAAAGATTAAAGGGATATATTTCTATCAATGTCTAAATACTACAGAAAAATATGAAGCCAAAACTGTTTTCTCTCCCTCTATAAATTTTTTTCAGAATGAGGATACGATAAACAAAGATTGAGTTCAGAAATAAATTTAAATAAAAATTCTTATTCTTTTATTTCTATTTGGTTTTAATAACTCTACTTCTAGGCTGAATTAGTCACATCAGAACAGTCACCTCATATTCAGTAGAGCATTAACAAGTATTTATGATACAGATGTTATTCACATTGCCCTCAAGTGACCATCAGACTCACTTTAATTCCTTAAAGAAAAAGTATTACAAAATGTGGGAGGAATAATGAGTCCTTGCCATGGCGTGATATGAGGAGGACTACTAAAAGACATCTTTTCTCAAAAATATCTCCCCTTTATAAATCTGGGCCCTAAAATTCCATTATTACAAATTCAAGGTGTTCAGTTAAAGTTTTCTCAAGTGTCAAATAATTCTTAAAGGTTAAAACACATTAACACGTCTTAATTAACCATTAACATCTTAAAGTGAATTAGTACAGAAAGCTTTTCAAAGTGCGTTATTCCTAAGCTTGCTAGTATCAATATGCTTTTTAAAAAGTTTTGCTTCTTCAAAAAATTAAACATAGAATTATTATCTAATTCAGCAATTCCACTCCTAGATACATACCCCCAAAAAAAGAAAATAGGTAGTCAAACAAAAACTTGTACACAAATGTTCATAGCAGCACTATTCACAATAACCAAAAGGTGAAATCTGCCCAAATGCACATCAAATGATGTACAGATTAAAAAAAGTGGTATATCGATACAACGGAATATTATTCAGCCATAAGAAAGGAATGAAGTACTGATACGTGCTACAACATGGTTGAACCTCAAGAACATTATGCTGAATGAAAGAAGTCAGACACAAAAGATCATGTATTATATGATTACATTTATATGAGATATCCAGAATAGGTCAATCCATAGAGACAGAAAGCAGATGAGTGGTTACCAGCGGCCAGAAGGAGGGGCAATGAGAAACGACTGCATAGTGGGTACAGGATTTCCTTTTGGAGTGAAGAAAATGTTGTGGAACTAGATAGAAGCAGCAGTTGCACAACACTGTGAATGTACTAAATGCCACTGAATTGTACACTTTGAAATGATTAAGTGAATGTTATGTGAGCATTTTAAGGACTCGCAGAACTTCTGCAACCACTTAGATTTGTTTAACTCAGAGTTTCTCAAATGCCTGGATCACAGAAACCTCAGCGCTTTGTATGTGTATGTGTGTTTTGGGTCAGGTTCACAGAGAGAGAAAACAAAGTAAAAATCAGATACGTCCTGATAAGATCAATGAGGAAGGCAAAAAGAGATCCACAGTAGGGATCCCTTAAATATCAAAGACAGAGCAGGATAAAAAGAAAAAAGATACAGAAAGAAGTGGTGGATAGTAGCTAAAATTCAACTGCAAAGTAACATGGATAATGTCAGTGAAGTGAGGATCAGGAGATTGGTACCCACAGGTCTTAGATCAGGTTCTCCAGAAAGTAGACTCTGAGATGGAGAATTGTAAGTGAAAATTTTGGGAGAATCCCCTAGGGATCCACATCTGTAAGGGGTGAGGAACAAAGGATTGGAGGGAGGAAGAAGCTGAACTGTGGTGTGGAACCAGCAAGGACCTCAGCCAATCCCAGGGGAAGCTGTGGTGTTGCATAGCCCTTCAGAGTTGTCCAGGCCCTGTACCTCTGCACCAGCTGGCCAGGAGATGCTGGCTGCCCCAAGGGTATCAACTTGATTGAGGAGGACAACTCTCACAGAGTGACTCATCTGTAAGTCAACAGAAGGAAATACTCCAGGCAGCTGAGGGATCAAGCATCTCAGTCCTGAAGTGGGAATCTAGATGCCACACCATAGCATCCACTATACTAGGCCACAATTTTCTGAAAAGTGGCCAACATCCCATAGAGGTGATTCCAATAAGACCTCTTCCCACACCCACACATCTAAGGAAAAATACCTTCAAGAAATCTACACTCAGTGATTCTGAGTGATTTCCTTCCTATCCACATCCATTTATTTTTGTTGATACAGCGTGCATTTTCACTTTGTGAAGAAGAGGAAAAATACAAGTCCATTTTCTAGTAGAACATCGTCTGTAGGAGGTTAGCCCACTAAGTTCACATTAACCTTCCTCCAAAAAGATTTGTTACAAATTAATTATTCTCAAATTGAAATGATAATTTATTGCTGATATCCTCAGATGTTTCATAATTTACATCAAATAATGCTGCTTGTTACTTTTGGTCCCTGTCCCTTCCATTGTGGTTCGCCTACCTTCTACATTGGAATCACTTCAAGAGAGGAGGCGTGATAGTTAAAAATAGAGGTTAGTGGGTCCCACTCCAGATGAACTAAGCCAGAATCTTTGGGAAAGAAGCACAGCAATCCATCTTTTATATTTTATGATGCTTATGGATATAAATGTTGGAAAGCAACTATTATAAATTCTCTAATCTACTCTAGTTTGAGCCAGATCATTACGGACTCGTGGGCTTACGGTCCATCACACTGGCCCCGGTAACTCTTCTTTTACTTAATTGCACTTTGGCCAGATACCAGGAGCTGACACTGTGGTGCATTGTATGAAACTCCTCTGTAGTTTGTGTCTACATTTATTGTTGGGATGATGTTTATAACATTACGTTACATGGTGTCCTCTCTGTAAAGACTCATGGGAGAAAATTCTGATCTCAGAATCGGAGAATTGTTCATCCCTTGAGCAACTAGGTGGTTTTAACATTACAAATAGTGTGATTCACACACCTATAATGTTTCCTTCCTTTCATTGGCTAGCAGAAACTTAGAATCAAGTTTTTGGCACACCCCTAGCAAACATGCATGACTTCATAGTGTGATCTTTGTGTCCTGACTCATCTCTGCTTCTACTGGACTTTCTTGACTCATTTTCCTCATTTATTTGCTATTTCATATGTATCTTAATAAGTTGCTTTAAATCCTTTCTGGAATATGGCTGGGTATAAAAAATCAAATGTATCCCAACTATTAACAAGTAGATAGGCATTCAGCAAATCCAAGACATCAATGAAATAGCTTAACAGCAAAGTATCCCCTGCCAGTATATTCTAAGTGCTTCTGCACAAAACTGCTATGTGAAGTAATTCTAACAATGTTATAACCAATTAATTGGATAGAACTTCAACTTTTGACACCAAGAACTGGTCTAACAACATTCTGTGACTTGGCACATCAGTGGACATAGTAGAAAATAATAGGCCCTGTGCATTTCCAAAGAATTATTGAGGGAGGAATTTAGAAAATGTCCTACAACTTTAATTCTCTTTCCTTTGCCCCTAATCTTGTTTGCTTATGCATGCTCAGGCATAAAAATAATAGAAAGCTTACAGAACCCCAAGATTTGATTTAAATGTTTCTGGCTCTCTGAGCATTTACACACAGCAAATTCCCTCTTTTCACTCAGTTGAAATTCATGTGTTACACTTTGCAATGGGATGAGGAAATTCCCAGCAAATGTTGGTTGCCATGATTCAGTTCACCTTGAGAAAATAAAAGTTCAACTAAAAATACTTAGAAGCTCAGAGTTAATACACTACAGATGAATTTGCATTTCATAGCGGGTATTAATGATAAGAGCATATTATAATTAGTGCTGGATGTTTCCTAGAGCTGTATAAAGTATCTGAGTCCACCAGAAATGAGTTCATACCTCTAATGACTTAGGAGTTAATGAATGAATCATGACACAGCTCCCTTCTCCTACTTTTACTGAAGTAATCTTGGGAAAGATGGAAATAGCACAGGCCTCTGCTTCCGATAACAGATAAGGGAAGGAAAGATGGAGCCCTGGAAAATCATTGGGGCTGCTAGAATCAGCCCCCTATAGCAATGGTGGGTGATATATCACATAGTAGTTAAGCAGGCTCTGACGTTAAATTTCTTGGAGTTAATCTCTGGCTCTAACGCGTTTTAGTAGGCAACATTGGGACACTCAGTCTTTCTGTGCCTCAACTTCTCTTTCTGCACAGTAAGGATAATAATACTATCTCACAGTGTTGTTTTGAGGATTAAATGACTTAACCTATAGAAGGCTCTCAGACCCAGATGGTAATACTAGTTTAATAAACATTATCCTTGATTTTAACTCCTCTCTGGATAATGCCTTGAGACACAGATTTACCTGCATTCTTTATTAGAAGATTTGACAGGAAGTTCAGCCCAGGGGGAGCCATTACCACCATAATTGCCACTAGCTCCATCCATAATGGAGGATGCCAGGGTCAACGTGGTAGACAAGGTCAGAAAGAATCAGCCTTGTATGCTTCACTTGTGTGTTTGGGACTTTATCCCAGAGACAAACAAGGAAGGTTGCAATGGGAAAAATAAAATTATCACATTTGGTTTTCAGAAGGATTTTTTGTACGTAGAGAATTGTTGATATGAGTTAGAGAAAAAACACAAAGTAAGAGTGGCTTAAACAAGATAGAAATTTGTGTATGTGTATTTTAGTGTGTGTGTATGCGTGTACATTTCCTTTTCTTTCTTTCTTTCTTTCTTTTTTTGCTGTGTAAATGAAATCCATTTGTGCCCAGTCCCAGGCTGGTAAGGCAAATTCTCAAATTCATCCATGCCCAAGACTCCTCTATCCTGCTGTTTCTTCATCCTCAAAATTGTGGATTCCACTTCAAGAGATGGCTATGCAAGATGCAGGCATCGTATTTCCATTCCAGGTATCAGGAAAAAAAAAAGACTATGCATCCTTCCTTTAAGAATACTCCCTGGAGGTCTTGCATGAGACTTCTGCTTACTTCTCCTTATCTGAGCTTAGTAACGTGGTTATCACCAGCTGCAAATGAGTGTGGAAAATATGTTTTTATTCCAAGTGAACATGTAATTTAAAATATTCAATTATTTAGTAAAAAAGAGAAAGATGACTCTAGGCAACAACTATTTAGAATCATTTGGAAATGGCTGTTGGAGATGTCAGAAAGCTAGACCTTATAGGACCAGCTTCATACAAAGGGAAGAGTCAAGGAATGCCCCAGGTTTCTGGTTTGGGGGAAAGGATAGATAGTGGCTTCATTCACCAATCTAGGAAAACTAGTTTGTAAGACCATGAATTCATGTCTGAGCATATTAAGCTTGAGATATTTGTGGGACAACCAAATGGAAAATATATCTAAACAGTTGTATTTAAATTTGAGGAGCTCAGAAGGTTAATTCTAGCTGGGGATACAGACTTGAGAGTCATCTGTGTAGCAGATTGTTAAAGACAAGGGAGTGAATGAGATAGCATCGGCTCCACTTTGCTTTTCTTATTATAGACTAAGTGAGTAAGAGGATGTGGCTGGTAAAGGCAATATCCCAAAGGCTCTGGCTGTGACAGACCCCATGTGGCCACTCTGAGGGCTGAGGGCAGGGGTAACTCTCCATATCTTCACACAAGCTGGAAGGACTAGAATGAAAATAGGAAGCATAGTAAAGACAGAACAAGTAGAAAAGGGATTCTCTGGAGAGTCTGTGGATGAAGAAGAGTTTATTTACAATGGAATGAGGTTCCAACGGGTCACAACAGAAAACTTAAGGTGGAGGTCAGGAGGGTAGGAAGGAAGAACACTGCAAAATTATATGAGAGATAAGAGCTGGCCAGAGAGGCCCACATTACTATGGGTGGCTGAAGATGGAAACGTGAGTGTCATGGTGGGATTCCCTGTTCCTGAGTCTTAGCAACTGCTAATTCTATAGGAAAAGGATTTTCTCAAATGATTTGCTGGAGATATGGCTTTTTACGTAGGTAAACCAGTGTCTTAAATCCAAGTATAGTAGTTGAGAACTGATAATTTCATAATCTGTGGTCCTGGACCACAGGCTTTAGCCTATGCTTAGTGCTGCAAGGGGAGCCAGGATGAGGAGTAATACTGACTCCTAAGGATGTGGAACCGGAGGCTGTTTGCAGGGGTGGAGCCTACTTGACCAAGTGGTAGAAGGAGAGATTTTCTAATTTTCCCCATTCCATTAGCAGCAATCTTCCATGGCTTGGAGGTATGTCCTCAGTAGATAGCCATCAGCTATTTATGAGGATTCCTTTAGATCAAAGGCTGGGAAACCGGAGCCCAAAGGGCCAAACTGGGCCCAGCACCTGTTTTGGGAGACACTTTCACGGAAACACAGCCACCACCATTCCTTCAGTATTGTCTCTGGCTACTTCAGCGCTACAAGGGCAGAGCAGTAGTTGTGACAAAGACTGTACGGTCAGCACAGTCTAAAATGTTTACTATTCGGCTCTTCACAGCCAAAGTTTGCCAATCTCAAATTTGATAATATACACAAAGCACTTAATACAGTATCTAGCACATAGTAAGTGCTAATAAATTATAAATGTTTTTATTTTTACTTTAAAGCCAAATCTTGATTGCTAACATCTCTGTTATTGGCAATTTGATTTTAGACGTTCTGCAAAAGCGATCCATCCTTGCTAATTTACATGTTGTTGGTGGTAAAATTTTCATCTCCCTCCATTTTATCTAAAGGCATGTATATATAATTTCAGCCATATGGATCTTTATAAGTATGGAGATCATGCCTAATTCAACCATATGGAAATTATTTTCAACTTAAAAACATTTAAAACCAACAGATGATTTCATCTCTTGTATATGCAATTATTATGAGAGCCAAAATGTCCTACTTTTGGATGCCAGGACAAATGAATTCAAAGGGTTTTTTAAAATCACTAATACTGAGTATAAAAAGGGAAGTAAAAGTGAGATTCAATTACAGTGTAATATTAATGGTTGTTGCATATGAAAATTAAGAATGTGCTAGAATAGTAAAACAAAACAAAATGAGACTCAGGGATCCTATGACCTATTTTCCATTTATTTTAAGCACACGATCAAAAGATTTCAGCATTAAAATTAAAATGCCGTGATATGGTAATACACTAAATGTTAACTCAAATGATGTTCAGAGTTTGGTGGAAAGAAATTTCTTCTGGAGAATATGGGAAATACATCTATTAAATATATTTTGTTAAATTTAGTGGGAATCAACTATAGAATGTAACTTGAGACTAGGTGGACTGAGTTGACACCTCATAGAGAAATACCAAAAACTGACTTATTAAATGAAAGGTAATAACAGCACAGCCCCACTGCAAGGAGGCTCCAGTGTTGAGCTCAGGTAGTGATGGAAAAGGAAATGACTAATGTCAGAAGTCTGGTTGTGTTGTGTTCAATCCTTAGCATCCTGAAGAGGCAGAGAAGTTCATGTCTCATGAAATCTCAGCCCTCAGCCAAGGTCAAATTTGAAGCAGTCATAGGTTGTTTTCAATGCCTATCCAGCAACTCTTTTAGCATGTATTTACCTTCTCATGAAGTTCTTTCCTTTCCCCACAATGTCAGTGCTGTGATGATGAAAATGTTCCATATCCGCGCTACCCACGTGGTAGCTGCTAGCCACCTGTGGCTCCTGAGCACTTGAAATGTGGTTTACGCAACTGAGGAACTGAATCTTTTATTTTGTTCATTTTTAGTTAATTTAAATTTACGTTTAAATAACCACAGATGGCTACAGTTACCATATTGGCCATCACAGGTTCTAAACCGAATAGGTTTCAGATTATCTTTAGAGCAAAGAAGAATGCTGGGGATTTTTTCCATAAATGACATTGATTCATTATTGCTTAAAAATGTCTCCTAATTATATAGGAGACTCGCCAGATTTGACCCACTACACTCTGTATCTCTCACTACCTCTCATCCTTCAAAACGTACTTATCCTGTGTCCCATTTCTGAGATGCTTTTCTTCCAGTCACTTATTTGACTAATTAACTCAGCAAAAAGGAGTCAATAAAAGAGCAGAAAGTATCAAGAGGTAGCACCTTCTCTCCAAAGACTTTTTCCGTCAGTTTGGCCCAAAGATAAATATCACAAGTTTTTAAGAAAAAATAAATCATTCAGGTTAAGATTGAAAAATTCATTTAGAAATTGTGAGAAATTCTTAAAACATCGTATTTGTGAGAATAAACATATTTAGCATGATTCAAATTTTGTTCATGTGTATAATCTTTGTGTCCAAATTTTTGGACGCAATGAAAGTGTTACAATTTTATGAAAGTCGACAAAGGAATAGCAGGACAAAACTGACTCTCTATTAAAAGAACTTTTTAGAAAATCTGTAAAACAAAAAGAAGATTTATATAGCCTTGGATTTATTTACTTTTCTCAAGTAAAAGCCTGTTTCTGTCTATTGTGGTAATGCAATAAAAAATTGTGTCAACTCCATCTGTGACTAAAGTAAGTATATCCCACAAATCTACCACCAAAACATCATCTTTTCAACAAGCTTTCTGACTAATAGATGAGGAAATTATTTTCTTCTTTTTACTGAGTTTGTTTCCTCATCTCAAATGGAGATCAAACACCTGAGCGACCTCCCTATGACTTAGAACCCAGGGGACACACTGCCTGCTGTCACTGAGAAATTGTGAGAGGAAAAGATGATTGTATCTTTAAGCGAGTTTTAAAGAGTTCACCACATGGCATTGATTTTTATCCAGTTATTACATTTATGTTTTAGAGACACTGCCATATTTCAACAATTGGGAAGAATTGGCCCACATTCCTCAACTCACTTCTTAGCTACATCACTGTTTCCCTTCTGGGTAGATCCTACACAGAGCCATCTCAGTCTGATAGTGGAAAGTGACTTCCCCAGCCACTAAGTCCAGCCTTGGGAGAGAGAAAACTGCATGCTTTGATAAAAGAATAAGAATTTATTCTATGTGGCTTCCACCAGATCTGGCTTAATCCCCAGTGATAATTTTATCTCAGACACTTTGTTACAATTTGTTTGCTGTCATGTTATACTTTCAGTTGTCTATATTCTTTTCAAATTTATGTACTTAAAATTTTTAAACAAAATTCTTAGGGTTAATGAAAAATTAAATTAACACTTGATATGTACATATGAAAGGAATATTTAAGTCCTTTTTAATATTCGAGGGACACTATTAGTGAGCATTAAAATGAAGGCAAGTTTTAATAAACTTAATATTAACAAAGAAATAAATTTTGATAAAAGTTGCTGCCTTAGTTAGATTGAGGTGACTTAATAAAAGATAGAAGTGCAGTTAAATATTTTTTTAATTACCATCAAAAGAAAGATGAAAGGGAAAAGGTATATAAGCACAAGGAAGTAGAAGATAATTATGTCAAGAAAATAAAGTACACTAATACTGCAAATTATATGTCCACTTTTTCAATTTTAAAATTATCTAGGGGCTGGCCCAGTGGTGTCGTGATTAAGTTCACTCACTCCACTTTGGTGGCCCGGGGTTTGCAGATTCAGATCCCAGGCGCAGACCTACGCACAGCTTATCCAGCCATGCTGTGGCAGGCATCCAACATATAAAGTAGAGGAAGATGGGCACTCATATTAGCCCAGGGCCAATCTTTCTCAGCAAAAAGAGGAGGATTGGCAACATATGTTAGCTCAGGGCTAATCTTCCTCACCAAAAAAAAAAATTATCTCTTCTCACCAGCACTTGACACAGTGAGCCACTCCTTAGCCCCCTACCCCTTTCTGGGGAAACTTGGAAAAACTCTATTTTAGAGCCTAGAGCTCAGGAGGTGAGAAACCTCTGACCTCCAAGTTAACCTAGACAGTCAGAAGACTTTTCACCTCAGGAGCACAGGTGAGGTTTATAAACCAGATATATGTTTGTCTAATCATGCATCAGAAAGGGATTTTCTGCCAGTAAGACCTGAAAAAGGCATTGTTATGGGCTGAACTGTGTCCCCAAAATTTGTATGCTGGAGTTGTTTGGAGAGGAAGAAATTTTCCTCCTAGAACGCTTCTAGGTTCTTCTGGCTGGTCCAGAAATTAAATTGACATAAAACAGATTAACAGGAAAAAATAAAATTTAATTTTGTACATATAGAGACCCCACATACATGAGAGGTTCAGAGGCAAAAAGGTAAAATGAAGACTACATGGGTCCGACCCCATGGCCAAGTGGTTAAAGTTCCACATGCTCTGCTTCTGTGGCCCGGGTTTGTGAGTTCGAATCGCGAGCAAGGACCTACTCCACTCGCCAGTCATACTGTGGCGGTGTCCCACGTATAAAAAAAAAATAGAGGAAGATTGGCAATGGATGTGAGCTCAGGGTAAATCTTACTCAGCAAAAAAAATAAGTATATATATACACGCCGTCTTGAGCTAAAGAATAGGATAGGGGCCTGAGGCTTCAGAAAGGAGAAGGGTAATTCACAAGACAAGAAGAAGAGCAGATGTTCAGTAATTAGAGGTTTGCCCTGCCATACAAATAGGTCATAAAAATTTATTTCTGGTAATTATGGGCAAGGCCCCAAATTTAAGTTCTTTAAGGGAGAAGTAAAAGTTTCTCTTGAGACCAAAGGGTCTCGATTGCCTTTAGCTCAACTATTCCACATGCCAAAGTGGCACATCTTGGGGATGTTCACATCTATTCTGAAGCCCTTCAGAATCCTAACCCTCCATACCTCAGAATGTGACTGTGTTTAGAGATAGAGCCTTTAAAGAGGTAATTAAGGTTAAATGAGGTCATGAGGGTGAGTCCCAATCCAATATGACTCGTGTCCTTAAAGAAGAGGAGATCAGGACACAAACACACAGGGAGGGAAGACCATGTGAGGACATAGTGAGAAGGTGGCCATCTGCAAGCCAAGGAGAGAGGCCTTAGAAGAAAGCAAATCTGCTGACACCTTGATCTTAGACTTCTAGTCTTCAGACTGTGAGAAAACACGTGTCTGCTGTTTAAACTACCCAGTCTGTGGTTCTTTGTTATGGCAGCCCTGGCAAAATTATATAGGCACCTTTCCAAAATTTCTAAATCCAGTTGCTTCCTAGATCCTACACAGAGAAGAGTAGTTAAAATGTGTCCTCATTACTATGAAAAGAAGAAATATCATCAACCCATGACCTGACTTCTACAAGTCTACTGATGCTGATCACAAGAATTTCTCACTCCGCTTATAACACAAGATCTTCCCCAAGCCAGATCTGAGGCTGCTTGCTCACTTTTGTACTTTTAAAATACCTACCAAATGAAACTAAGTAATTAATAACAGATGGTGAACAGGAGAAGTAGAGTAAAAGAAACAGCTATCTCCCCATGGAATTGTGATCAAGACCTCTTTCCCAGATGAGTTTGTAGCAGAGGAACTACTCAAAAGAAGCAACTGAGGAGAACTTTAAAATGTGAGCTCTATGAAACAATCAACCTCACTTCCTGGCACTTGTGTCTTTGTCAAGCAACAGGAACACCAGAATCGCCCTAATGGAACGGAACAATGACCTATTTATTCTGATATCCTGTCTCCTACTGAGACTTATGCCAGGTTCTTTTGAGGAAGGGCTAAACACCACATATGCAGCCTATTGTGTACCACTTGATCGAGGATGGAGTGGGGGCACTTTGGAGAGTGTGGGAAGGGTGGTTTTCTTCCTGAGCATGTGGGATGTGTAAACAATATCCAGTCATTTGTCCCCCTAATTTGCATTTCTAGGGACCTTGGTTAGCAGGGCTTCCGAACTGCAAAAATATGCTGAGAATGGTGACAATGCACACACCACTATGTATTTTATTATTTTCAACCACCCTTTGGTTTCTCTGTGCTTTGCCTTCTTAATTATCCAAGACGATCACACTACCATCTTTTCTAAGCTTTTTATTTTGACCTAGGGTAAATGTTATATATTCAATTTTCTACTCTTGCATGTGGAATACTAATTATTTCTAGTAACCCATATTGATTATATCCATTGAAAATTATGATCTCTAACTTTACCTGGAGCATCAAGACAATTATTCTATTTATCTCTACTTGATATTTACTTTGTTGCACAGCTGTTGGAAAAAAAAAAAAACTATTTTCACTCTAAAATGCTTTGAAAACCCCAAATGCATCCTTTCATTTCCTACTATTTGCATTATTTTGTTAGAATCTAATGTTTACTCAATGAATTTTTTTATTACATAATATTTTATATCTATTCATGAGGTTTCAATACACTAACAATTTTAATTTCCTAACGGAGTTGCTGTATATTCTTATAAGAAGGAATTTAAAAGTCTCACAACATATTCTCATTATATCTGGGTCTCTGGTTCAGTTCGTTGTTTATAGCACTAGCGCTGTGAGGCCCTCAAACTATACAACGTGAAATGTTTTCTATGGTAAGAGCTAGAAGAAGATGGACAAAAGCTCACAGGAAACACTATTCCAAAGCAATTTTCTCTGAAAAGAATGCCGTCACTGAAGTGACAATAGGATTCATACGGGAAAATGTTCCATTAGAAGCACTAGAAACTGGGGCATATTCAGAGTGCTCTCCAGAATAGCCTGCAGAGTGGATGAAAAATCACTAGAGAATGAAGGGGCAAGAGTCATTCGCATTCCATTTGAGTTTTCACTTATTCTGGCCAATCTCCTATTGTATGCTTCTGTAAATTTGTAAAAATATATTTTATATTATTTTCATTTTATGAGAGTAATTTTATTAAACTCAATGCATGCACTGTTTCAAAATGCATAAAATAGAAAACAATCTGTCCGTATAACCTGAAGTTTATAATAATGCAAGCTGCTTGGGGAAATATCTAAAAAAGAAAATTATATCATATGAGATAAACAAAAAAAGGAAAAGACCAACAAATGAATCCTATTTGACCAAATCATCCATGCTACAATTGACAGTCCTCGCTCTAGGCTACTTTGCAGAAATGGTGGAAAAGTGGTGGATCCATTTAGCGATGTAGGGGAGGAAAAATCTTTTTCCCTTTACTTTCCTTGGTTCAATGGCTGAGGCTCACAAATCAAACTAATAAAAGACAGATTAACAAGAGAAAAACAGTTTCAATTATATATGTACTCACCAAATTTCACAAAGAAACATGGCTCCAGGAGACAGCCAGATGATTGAGGCTTTATACCACTTTTGGCTAAACAAAAAAAAAGAGGTTTTGGTCTTCTGGGCAGGGGAGGCTAGTTACGGGAAGGTGAGGGGAAGAAATGTATGATAAATAAGGGTTGTCTTGTTACACAAATTAGAGTCTCTCAGGTGATAAGAGCTGTCTCTCTTCCCAGTACAGAGACATCTCTACAAATGAAATTTCTTTTAGAAATGGAAATTTCCTTTATAAAAGGGGAAATTTATACTTTATTTTTAGGCACTGAGGGGGAGGTCAAGAGCTTTTCTGTGTCTGCTGGATCTCAATTGCCTTTAGCTCAAAATTCTCCTTATGCCAAAGTGGCATGTTTTGGAGTGGCGCCCTTCAGTGAAATATTACCGTAAATTAATGAATGTTAAATCCATCACTGCCCACTCTTCTTGTCCATTCTAGAATCAATAGACTTCGTTTTATCCCAGGAAAACTAAATGATTTACCAATATAATCTGCTAAAAAGCCTTTTGTTTTATAACAGGAGTTGGAAAAAGTTTTCTGTAGAGAGCCAAGTACCAAATATAGGGCCAGGACTGGGGTAAGGCAAGTGAGGCATCCAAGACACAAAATTTAAGCACGATCTCTCTCTCAGGGTCGTGCAGGATGCTGAGAACGCGTGCCTACTTACATTTTGCACCCTAGGCATCTTACTCACTTCACCTTGTTACCACACAGAGGGAGTTCTCTGCTTGATGCACATTAAAAAAAAACAAGAAAACAATTATTATGGCATCAGCTTTTGAGAAAAGAGAAAGCTTTGTTTCAAGGTCAACCAGCAAGCCGACAGTAGGCAACACTCTCAAATCTGTCTCCCCGATCCAGGGCTTGGGACAAAATTTGTGGGATATAAGGGCAGGGTGGTTTGAAGTGTGGAGATAGATGCTTGGAGGCAAGGAGAAGAGAGGCAATTTATGATCTGTGCAAGTGTCAAGCTTCATGGCTCTTCATAGGACACACATTCACAAAATGGTGGTGCTAGCGTGATCTAAGGGTGGAGTTTTCAGCCCCGTGATGTCAAAAGGGTCACCTATCAGGCATTTGCACAGGCCCAGTTGATAGGTTAGTGGTCTTAACTAGCCTGAACTGGGCAAGAGGTCGGCTCTCAGTTTCTAAAAACCAACTCTTAATTACTCTGTTGATAAGATGGGATCAATTCAAACTGTTCCTGGTGGGCCCATGGTTACAACTCTGGTCCTGACCCTGAGTAAATCTGCAAGGCTTTACAGGACAGATTGTCTCTTGCAACTACCCAACTCTGCCATTGTAGCCTCATAACACTATAGACAATACTAAATGAATGGGCGTGGCTGTGTTCCAATTAAACTTTATGTACAAAACAGGCAGTGGACAGATTTGGCCTAAGGGCTATCATTTGCCAACTCCAGTTTTATGGGAATATTTAAAATGAATATAAATGTTACATTATTTGATTTGCCCACTAAATTTCATCAGTATGCAGAAAAAGTTTTATGCCAGCACAAGACATCTATTAAAAAATAAGTTTCTAGAATATCACTTGGACTTACATAACACTGGAAAAATGTTCCATAACTGGGATCCAAAACATCACAGATTTCTGGATTAAGACATGTATATTTATTTTCACACCTTTTAAGATTTCTTTCTTTCCTTTTTTTTTTTTTTCTGGCTTTCACCTCCCCCCGCAGTCCACCTGTCAAAATGCTACTCATTTTTTAAAAGCTAAACTTAAAAATTTCTTCCTTTATGAAACTTGTCTCTCTTTGTCTCACCCCCCACATATAAACTTACTCACACTCCCTCTATGATGATATAGCCTTTGGTTTGGAATTCTATACTAAAATCTTCAAACTGCCTTGGGTTATAACTAGCTATACATTTGTCTAATCCTCACTAAACTATAAAGGCAGAGCCCATCTTGAACTCACCTATTTTCCTAAATACTAAAGCATATTGCATTCTCGGTGGTCTTTAAATATATATTGAAATAAAGTGAATTGATATTTTTGCATTAATTTGTTCTTAAGGTTTTGTAAAGTGTCACTCTTACAAGTCTCTCTCATACCACGGCACTCCAAAAAGAAGAGCCTTGAAGCCGTGCGGGAAGCCTATGTGGCAGTCTCTTGGCTCTAGCCCATGATCACAGCCCACAGTTTATATTTTAACAAGCTGATATACCACCCACCAGTTAATTATTATACTCTAATTTTCTGATGCTATGTAACTCGTAATGAGAATATTCTGAGTCCAAACATGCTATCCTTTATTAGAAAAAGATTAATTGCAAATGATTTTTCAAAGTTATTCAACCAAATGCTGTGACAGCTGGGATTTTCTTCATAATAATCCAGTGGGGCAGGGGAAGAAGAAACAAGAATGGTCATGAGTTGATGATTATTATATTTAGGTGCTGGATATACAGGGGTTCTTGTACATTTGTCTCCAGTTTTGTGTATGCTTAAATTTTTCTAGTAAAAAATAATAATAATAGCAGCAATTCAGCTAAAAAGCAAAGCCATTTTAAAGTCTGCCTTTGCCTTTGACAAGCACATTTTTCTTTAGAGGCCAATCCACAGGGAAATAGAAAGGAAGAGTAAAGACAGAGAGAGAGAAAGAGAGAGAGATGATAGATAAAGTATTTCTCATTGGACTCATTATTCTGACTTTTTGATTTGTCTTGCTCTAATTCCTTCTAGACCTACATCCATTGATCAGTGCTTATGTTCACAGTTCTGGTAGTTTTGTATTGTCTTAGCAAAAAGCAGAGTAGTGTAGCATAATGGGGGAAAAAAAACATTCTCACATTAATACTAGCTAACTATTGAGTGCATAATATAGACAAAACAGTATTCAAAGTGCTATGTATTAATACATTTAATCCTCCTGTATAACAATCAATGAGTTAAATTCTGTTTATTACCCTATTTTAGAGAAGATATTATGTAACTTGACTAAGGACTCACAATTTGCAAATGGAGGAGCTGGGATTAGAATGCATGCATCTGGCTTCAGAGCTCCTATGTGTAACCGTTATGTCATATGACAGAACTTAGAGAATTTACCAGACCAAGCCCAAATTCCCATTCTTCAGTGCCTGACTCTATTTCCCACCTTCTAATCACACCTCCTTAGATTATGGCTTTTGCACTTTTACAACCATCTCCATGGACTGCTTCCTGTCAAAGGCTTGTAGGTTCCCTTCAGTACTAGTCAGTTTTGCTGCAGTAATAAAGACTCTAAAATCTTAGTGGTTTACAACAACAAAGGTTTATTCCTTGCTTGTGGTATGTGTCAGCTATAACTCGACGGTAGCCAGGCTGTAGATCTGCTGCATTCAGCGACCTAGAAATGAAGAGAAGCTCCTATGTGTGCCATACCTGTGTTCATGGCACAGAAGAGCAAGAGATCTGATGGAAATTTGTGGTGCCTCTGAAAGTTCTTGTGTGAACATCGCATACATCACATCCTCTCACATTCCATCGGCCAAAGCATGTCATATGGCCAAGCCCATAGTCAGTGAGGCTACTCTTCTCTTCTCCCAGGAAGCACAGCAAGATATATGGGAATAGGCAATTATTTTCTTACAAAGAAAAGGGGAGTAAATAATTGTGCAAAGTGATTTAATCTGCCTACTTCCTTCCACTATCCATCTATTTTTCAGCTTATTTACTCCATCAATATTCTTTGATCATTAAGTACTGATTTAACATGTCCCTAGATTCCATCATTATCCATTCCCTAGTTCAAGGTTTTTAATCATACAAACAAGAGTCTTCAGTGTTCTTAAATCCAACCCTCTCATCTTACAGAAAATGGAACTTCTTGTTCAAAGGCATACCAATACCTCAAGGATCAATGGTTACAAGAAAATAGGACTCCTAAAATGTCATCCAAGGCATTCTCCATGGTTCTTCTCAAGATAGTGAAATAAAAATCCATTGGTACTCAGACATTCGGTGACCAAGGTTACATTTGGAACAAAGAAGAAGGTATTATTTAGGATTACGTGCAACATCAAAGAACATAAACGCTCCTACACAGTCTTAAACAGCAAAGGGGTTTATTTTTCTCATATGATATAAAACCCCAAAGTAGCCTGTCCTGGGCTAGTCTAGTCAAGAACCCAAATTCCTTCTAATTTTCTTCTTCACCTACTTATGCAATTTCCTACTTCGTTCTTGCAGGAAACCAGCTGCATACCTGGCCCTGTGTCTGTGTTCCTTGCAGGAAGAAGGGCAAAAAAACAAAAGATGAAAACATGTGCAGTAGCCTGCTCCCTTTAAGGTTGATAAGATAGCCTATCCAGGACCACTACCTGTGCAATCCTGTTTATATCTCATTGGTCAAAGTTGAGTCATAGGGGTATCCTTATTTTCAAAGAGGTCTAGGTCAATATCTTTATTTTCTTCAGTTTTTGTCTGGGAATAATTATAGAGTCACAAGAAGTTGCAAAAATCTTACCGAGATGTCTCATATAGCCATTACACCACTTCCCCCAATAGTTACATGTTCCACAACTATAATACACTATCAAAATTAAGAAATTTACATTGACATATTACAATTAACTAGACTAGACTACCAGCTCTACTAAGATTTCACCAGTTTTTTTAATGAACTCACTTCTCATTTTTTATATGTCTGTGTGTAGGTTCTGTGACATTTTATCACCTGTATAGATTCATACAACTATGATCACAATCAAGATACAGAACAGTTCCTTAACACAAGGGAACTCCAGGACATGGGTCTTTTTAAAGACATACATTACATGAAAAAAATCAGGGATTCTGCTAGGAAGAAAGAAGGGAAATCGATTTGGGGTAAGCAACAAGCATTACTTGCCACAAGGGGCAGCTATTTTAAGGACAGGGAGCTTTCCATGATCTTGGAGGTGTGAATAGATTCCATCCACCTCTATTTTTCCTTCTGACACACACACTCCTTTTGTTCTTTAGAAATCTCTCAGAAAAATTCCATACAATTTCATTTATCTCATGTTGTAGGGCTGTAATGACCCCACTGAGATGTGGAATTCATAGTTATAAGAAATAGCAAATGTATGTCTGAGTTGATTACCACTAAAACCACCCAAGAGACCAAGGAAAGAACAAAGGGTTTTTGTTGCTATTGTTCTAATGGGAATAACTCCTTGACACAGGACTTAAAGGCAACAAGCATAGGGAAATGAGAAACCCAGAGGGTCTCAAATTGCATCATGTTTGGATAGGGGGCTGAGAGTAAGGGTGACCTCTTAACTAAAGGCCAACCATTATTGGCAGTTCAATACCAGAATTTCCTGAATGAAATCCAGCAATTTGCTTACTGCAGGACCTGAGGAACATTCCTTCTTGTTGTCTAACATGAAAATTCTTAAAGTGCCAATAAGGAGGAGAAATGAATATGAAGAAACATGTAGAGAATATGCATATTCATAGTGGGAAAAATATATCTTCCAGAAAGTACAAACATATATAACAAAATAGGATCATCTATTAAGTGCACTTTGTTTGAATTTACTCTGTTAAAACAAGGGCGGGCTTGATCAGATGTGGTTGATTTGTGACTAATAAAGGCAATCTCATGTCATTCTAATGATTTATATAATATTTGTCCTCCCTACAATGATTAGGTATTGAGGAGTCTGCTGCAATCCCTACTAATATAATTAGCAACGGGTTGCTCAGATCCTGGGGGAAATGACCCCAGCCCAAGTAATGAAATAGCTACAGGGAAGGCAGTTTACTCTCCTGAGCCCATCCTTTTAAAATGGTGCCTTTTCCACAATTTTTGAGGTAGTCTTTGACATGATGGTAGTTAAGATGGATGATATAAGATACAAGAGTAAGGAGTATGAAGAGAAGGATCAATCTATTCAATATTGGATTGAAACCTTAATGGTCAAACTATGAGACAGCCAGCAAAAGTATTCGGAGGGTGATATGATTGTTATGTACCAGTTCCCCAAGACTGAGTTATACAGGCATCATTCCACTCATCCCCCAGCTCACCTTGGCCCCAGTTCTAGGACCTACCCTCAACAGCTAAGAGTGAGTGACGCATTTTTTTATGTACTCACTTCCCTTCATGTTAGAAATTAGCTTCTGACCCAAAAAGATGTTAAAGACCAGAGAAAGCCATAGAGCTAATAAGGCCTTCTCAAGTTTCAAGCACTAGGCAAGTAATGTACATCAGTGAAGCAGATCAGCGTACAACAATTAGGTATAGTGAGGACTGTGCCTAAGAGTAGCATGAATATCCTAACCAAACACACTCAAATTCACCATAAAAACATAACAAACAAAGAAAACAAGAATAAACAGAATGGTATGCTCACTGGATAGTGTGAGGGGCAAATTTATTCTGGGATCCTCCACTATGAGACTTCTACCAGGTAAAAGACAAATATGAGACCAGTTGCATTCTTCCCAACTCCCCACTTTTCCTTTATTACATAGCTGAAATCCAATTTTCTGCCTTCCTCATGGTTTCTTCCATTTGTAGGCATTTTTGCAATGGGTTCAACCTTAATATTTTATTATCAGTCTCTAACACAGATGATTCACTTTTCAGTTGACCTATAAAGTCTGAAAATTGGCACAGTGATTAGTCTTGCAGTTTGGATACAGAGCTGTGATCTCTGGTTGCATCAAATAGCTTCATGTAGGTAACAGATGCCTAAACACATAACCAAGTTCTAAGGGCTTGAATTCTCTTGTGGCCCAATTCACAGAAGCGAAAGCAGCGATAGCCAATCTTAACATCAAGAAATCTTGCATATGGTTTATAGTACAAAATAGGTTTTATTGATACTAAGAAAATATTAAATGATTAATAGCTCAATGGTTTCTGTGGTCAAAAGTCCCCAAACACAAATTTTTCCTGAAAATATTTGAGCTATTTTTCATCCAGCAGCACTTGTGAGACTGTAACCACAGGACAAGGAAGAGAACTCGCCACCCCAAAATATGTCTCTTTGGCATAGAAATTATTTTAGGCTGATTATTTTTAAGAAACAGTAGACAGGGAAAGCTCTGAAAACCTAGTAGAAGTTACCCATTTGTAAGGGAAATTTACATTTATGACAGAAATCTCCATTTGTAAGGGTGCCTCCCTTTCTGGGCCAGGAAGGAGAGGATGACTAAATCTCTAGAAACTCTTATCAATAGACAAGGCAATGACTTAAATCCATACAACAACTTTACCCTTGCTTTCTGTGCTGACTTCATCTTAACAACAGAATGTTAAGGCTATTTTTCAGGGGCAGAAGCCAGCCAGGAACATGCGCAGAAGAGAAAATTTTAAATTTTGATCTGCCAATTGAAACTCATCCTGGCAGCGCTTCCAAATACCAGCCTTCCCACCCTGATCCCTTAAACATTACCCCATACCCTGGATCAGGGAGACAGAGTTGAGAGCCTTTCCTCTGTCTCATTACCAATCGACTAAGTGATAAACTGTTTCTTCTCTTAAAGACTGGGGTACCATGGCATTGGCTTCTGTGTGCATCAGATGGACAGCCCTTACTCGGTAACAAGACTGAAAAAGGACTATGTTCACATGTAATCATGCAGTGGCACATGTCCCAGGTTGGACCAAAGGGTGTATCCTTGATGTGAGAGGTTAAAGATGACAGCAAATTCTTCACTGTCTTCCCATTGGGATGTGGAGTCGAATCGTTTTCCCCTTGGATCTACATTGACCTCTATGTTTCTTTGAATAATAGAATGCAGTGGAAGTTATATTCTGGAACTTCTAGGGCTAAGTCTTAAAACGTCTTGCAGCTTCCACCTGGGTATCTTGGAATACCCAGTCTGGGAAACTTGAGTCACCATGTGAGGTCTCTGACTGCACAGAGGCTGCCAGCTTGGGTAGGTCACGCATAGGCACTCTGTGTGACAGTCCCAGACTTCCAGTTATCCCTCCCAAGGTGCCATGCATGTGAATAAAGCCATCTTAGGCCCTCCAGATCAGCTCAGCCCAGCCACCAGCTGAGTACCAGTGGATGACCCCACTCAATGCCTCGAGCAGCAGAAAAATTGTCCATATGAGCCCAACCAAACTCCTAACCTCGGTAATTGTAAGATATAATAAAATGCTTGCTTTTTAAAGCCACTAAGTTTTGGGCTAATATTTTATGAGAAATAGAGAACCAGAACCCTGGAAGATATATATGATGGTGTGATACCATAATTTATAAGATATATATATTTAGTCTTTACCCATGGTTCCTGGCTCAGAGCTCCCAAAACTCTTGGAATTTCCTGAGTAACAAGAGCAATGGGAGCATCTTTTGTTATAATATTTGGTCTCTTGTCCTCAATTCCTGAAAACCTTCAGAACCACAAAGGTGAAATGGGTGTTTTGTTATTCATAACAAGCCCATTCCCACCACAACTGAGTTTATGTCAATAACGAAACTTTTGGAAAACAGCTAAGGATGGGGGCTGGCTGTCAAGTGAACCAACCATGAATGAAGGGTTGGAACTTTTAGCCCCACCCCTGATTTCTGGGGAGGGGAGAGAGGGTTATAGGTTGAATCAATTACCAACAGCCAGTGATTTAATCAGCCAAGTCTGTGTAATGAAGCCTCCAGAAAACCCAAAAGGACAGGGATGGAAGACCTTCCAGGTTGATGAACACACAGAGATTCTGGGATAGTGGTGCACTCAGAGTGCATGGAAGCTCTGAGCTCTTTCCCCATACCTTGCCCCAGGTACTTCTTCCATCTGGCTGTTCCTGAGTTATATCCTTTTATAATAAACTGGTTATCTAATAAGTAAAATGTTTCTCTAAGTTCTGTGGGTTGCTCTAGCAAATTAATCAAACCCAAGGAGGGGGTCATGGGAACCTCTGGTCTACAGTCAAAGGTCAGTCAGAAGCACAGATGACAACCTGGACTTGTGATGGGCATCTGAAGCAGAAGGCAGTCTTGTAGGACTGAGCCCTTGACCTGTGGGGTCTGACACTATCTCCAGGTAGACAGTATCAGAACTGAGTTGAATTGTAGGACACCCAGCTGGTGTCAGAGAACTGCTCGGTGTGGGAAACCCCCTCCTCCCATCCACGTTAGAATTGGGTATAGAACATTTTACATGGTTTGTTCAAAGCCCTCAATAGGATAATAAAAATTTAAATAGTACTTACTATGTGCCTGGCACTGTAACACATGCTCTTCTCACAAAACTCTTTGAACTAAGTATTAATATTATTATCCCTATGAGGAAACTGAGGCACAGAAGGATTATGTAACTTGTCCATGGTCACTCAGCTAATAGGCAGCAAGGCTAGGATTCAAAGCCAGGCAGCCTGGCTTCAGATTGTGCTCTTAACACATACTGAAATCATAACACTCTTTTTAAAAAATTAGATTCCATTTATTCAGACTAAGCAAGGGTTATCCTAGTGTGCTGCATAAATCCTTTTTAGGTGGTCTATCTAGGCAAACTGTTTGTTCTCCTCTGCTTCGCTTTGGGTTGTGTTGATGAACTCCAGGAAGGACCACACACTCCAGTGTGATGCTGCAGGCAAATGTTGAGGAATGCCATACCACAGAGCCTGAGTACATCACACAATGCTCTGTTTATAAGGATCCTCAGGAAAAAAAAAAATCCTTCCTGACATTAGGATCAAGAATAGCTACAATTGTTCTGAACAATTGGTTGGCTTTGAATAACTACTACTAGGTTTAAAAACAAATATATAGCCCCACTACAGAGGATCTCAGGTTATGCATTTCCCTGTCTTCCTCTCTCCAGGCTCTATTTTATGTTCTAACCCTTATTCCCTTTTAAATTCTGTCCTAATTCTTTTTATTTAGTATGTCTGTAATTTGTGAATACTTGTAAGGTTTTCTAAACAGATTTTAGAGTAAGACAAAGTAGATATCAATCAATTAACAAAATGATGAGTAGGAAGGCAGTTTTGAGTACTTATGCAAGTTACAGAACTTAGCGTTAGGTATTCTGATCTTGAATCTCAAGAATGTGTGTGTGTGTGTGTGTGTGTGTGTGTGTACAAATTATACCATAGCTCACCCATTTAGAAATTCTAGAATATTACTAAAAAAAAGTTCCTGGGAAAATATTCCACTAAGAAAAGATGACCCAGAGAGGAAGAAAGAGGTTTATTGTAGACAACATCTGTTAGAATGTTCTCAGGTAAAAGAAACAAAAATACTGAACTCAAAGACACTACTTTTATTTAACAAGGAGTCTGGAGGCAGCCCCTTCCAAGGTTAATTCATCAGCTCTACAACGACAGCATGGAGACTGACATTCTCTGGGACTCTGCCCTGGGGTGGTAAGGTGGCTGCTGCCCCCTGCTACACCACTTCCTCATGTGATTGCTTCCAAAGGCAGGAAGCAGGGGGCGGCAGGAAAGACAAGAAAACTCTCCTCAGATGCCCTTCTGCTTTTATTATGGAGGAAAAATTCTTAGAAGGACCCCAGAAGCTGCTTCTTACATCTCCACATTCAAAACTATATGCCATGGTCATTCTTGGCTGCCAGGGAATCTGGGAAAGGCAACATTGACTTTTTCATCCTTTATAGTGGAAAGCAGGAAAGCAAAATCGGGGCTGGGAATGGTTGTTAAGGAGCCAACTATTGCTGTCTGCCACAAGAATTCAATAAAAAATACTGGCGATATAAAATATAATGGGGAGAGAAAAGTCAAGATGGCGGCGCAGGCAGACTCTGAACTCACCTCCTCTCGCGGACACAGCCAATTTACAACTACTCATGCAAAAATTCCCCTGAGACAGAACTCAAAACTGGATAAGAGGAACTCCTGCAACAATGGACAATCCTAATTGAGGTGGAAGAGGCAGAAACTCCCTTCTGGAGAGAAAAAACGCCGCCTTCACAAGCTGCCAGCTTCACGGCCGCCAGGAGCAGCTCACAGGTACGCAGCCTCCCTGGAGGCGCAGGGCCCTGAGCCGGGGAGCGCCCCCGCTGTGGGCATTTTGTGGACCCAGCACAATAGAGACAGTGGCATAATATCTGACTTAGCCTGCTACTAAAACATTGGGAAGCACCCCCAGAAAACCCGGTTCACAAAGAAATTAAAACCGGCTCTTAAAGGGCCCACACGCAAACTCACCCATTTCAGAAAGCAACCTAAATTCACCAGAAAGAAAGGTGCACGGTGCTTTGGTGAAAAGAGACTCACCTGATAGGCTCTGAGTGCATCTTCGTGAGAGGTGAGACCTCTCCAGGGACTGGGACATTGGCGGCAGCCATTGTTGTGGCCTGGTGTGAGCGTGCTGACACAGACGCCATTGGAGTTCTCCCTGGGGCCTGCTAGCCCAGGTCTGCCCCACCAACTAGAGCACAGATTTAATCCAGCTCAGCCAGGGCAGGCAGCCCACCCTAGAGACTGGCCCCACCCAACAACAAGCCCTCGGGCAACTTGTGGGCCTGCATAGATTGGTGACTGGATTCTCTGCAGCCTGGCAACTGAGCCCACTTCAGTGGGGCAGGGCGTGCACAAGGAGCGGGTGGAGAGTGTGGGGCGGTGGTGGAGTGTGTGGGGCTCCCGCCATGGAGAGACTGTGTCCACTTCAGGAGGTTGGGGCGCGCACACAGGGCAGGACTGTGTTGACTGTGTGTGTGGACCTGTGGGCAGCAGGGCTTGTCAGCTGCAGAAAACTTGTGCTTCTTAAAGACCCACATAGGGGGTTTGCCCCACCTTCCAAAGCCTGAAAACAACTGGGTGCTCCCATGCCTGATGCCAGCCCCACCCAGCTGCAATCCTCAGAGAGCTGACAAGAGACCTAAAGGCTAGAGGTTTATAGCAATTGTAAGGCCCTGAGTCTAACAACCTGCCACGCTGGGGCCTACTCACTTAAAAGAAAGACTGCAACACAAATGTGGTATTAGAACTTGCAGCCAACTGTGCTGGGGCTCCCCACACCTGATAAAGAGACTGAAGGGCCCACAACAACTACAAGCAGCTGAGCATTACAATAGCTGGTCAGGAGCATAACTCGGCCTCCCTGGGTGCCTACATGGAGAGCAAACAGGCCACAACAGAAGGACACACATAGCCCACATAGGGGTCACCCCTGGAACATTGAGAACTGAGGGAAGCACACGGCAGGCCTCCTAAGCCATCACTTACATAAGGTCACCTATCCAAGAGCAGGAGACGTAGCTGACCTACCTAATACATAGACACAAGCACAGGGAAAGAGGAAAATGAGGAGGCAAAGGAATACATTCCAAGTAAGGGAACAGGACAAAACCCCAGAAAAGGAACTAAGTGAAACAGAAATGAGCAACCTACCCAACAGAGAGTTCAAACAAAGAGTGTTAAGGATGCTCACTGATCTGGGGAGAAGAATAGATGAACTCAGTGAGAATGTCAACAAAGAAATGGAAGATATAAAAAAGAACCAATCAGAAATGAAGAATATAATACTGGAAATGAAAAATTCACTAGAGGGACTCAAAAGCAGAGTAGAAGATACAGAAGAACAGATCTACTAGCTGGACAAAAGACTAGAAGAAATTACCCAAGCTGAACAGGTAAAAGAGAAAAGAATTAAAAAGAGTGAGGACAGTCTAAAGGACCTCTGGGACAACATCAAGCGCACTGACATCCGTGTTATAGGTGTCCCGGAAGGAGAAGAGCGAGACAAAGGGGCGGAGAATCTATTTCAAGAAATAATAGATGAAAACTTCCCTAACCTAAGGAAGGAAACAGATATCCAGGTACAGGAAGCACAGAGAGCACTAAACAAGATAAACCCAAAGAGGCACACACCAAGACACATCATAATCAAAATGTCCAGAATTAAAGATAAAGAGGGAATCCTAAAAGCCTCAAGAGAAAGACAAGTTACATAAAAAGGAAACCCCATAAGGCTATCAGCTGACTTCTCAGCAGAAACCTTACAGGCTAGAAGAGAGTGGCACGATATATTTAAAGTGCTAAAAGGAAAAAACTTATAGCCAAGAACACTCTACCCAGCAAGGTTATCATTCAAAATGGAAGGAGAGATCAAAAATTTCCCAGACAAGCAAAAATTAAAGGAGTTTGTCACCAAGAAACCAGTGCTACAAGAAATGCTAAAGGGACTGATTTAAGGGGAAAAGAGAAGACCACAAATAGGAAAAATTATCTATTTCCATGATAAGAGGGTAATGGATACAAATGCACAAAAGAGAGGTTAGATATGATATCAAAAACGTAAAATGAGGGGTGAGGGGAGTTAAAGAGTAGAGCTTTCAGACAGAGGTCAAACTAAAGAAACCATCAATTCTGTATAGAAGGAGAAAGGAACAGAGAAGGACTACTAAAACACTGAGAAAAAAAAGTTAAAAAATGGCAGTAAGTACATACTTATCAATAGCTACTTTAAGTGTCAATGGATTAAATGCTCCAATTAAAAGGCATAGGGTGGCTGATTGGATAAAACAACAAGACCCATATATATGCTGCATACAAGAGACACACTTCAGACCTAAAGACACTCACAAACTGAAAGTGAAGGGATGGAAAAAGATACTCTACACAAATGGCAATGAAACGAAAGCTGGGGTAGCAACACTCACATCGGACAAAATAGACTTTAAAACAAAAACTGTAAAAAAAGACAAAGAAGGGCATTACATAATGATCAAGGGAACAATCCAACAAGAGGATATAACACTTGTAAATATCTATGCACCCAATGTAGGTGCACCTAAATATATAAAGCAATTATTAACAGACACAAAAAGAGAAATAGACAATAACACAATAATAGTAGGGGACTTTAACACTCCACTTACACCAACGGATAGATCATCCAAACAGAGGATCAATAAGGAAACACTGGCCTTAAATGACACACTAGAACAGATGGACCTAGTAGATATATACAGAGCATTCCATCCAAAAACCAAAGAATACACATTCTTTTCAAATGCACATGGAACATTCTCCAGGATTGATCACATATTAGGCCACAAAACAAGTCTACATAAATTTAAGAAGATTGAAATAATACCAATCATCTTTTCTGACCATGACAGTATGAAACTAGAAATCAACTATAGGAAGAAAATCAGAAAAGCCACAAATATGTGGAGATTAAACAAAATGCCACTGAACAACGACTGGGTCAATGAAGAAATCAAAGAAGAAATCAAAAAATACCTGGAGACAAATGAAAATGAAAATACAACATGCCAGAATTTATGGGATAAAGCAAAAGCAGTTCTAAAAGGGAAGTTTATAGCAATACAGGCCTATCTCAACAAACAAGAAAAATCTCAAATAAACAATCTAACAATGCACCCAAAGGATCTGGAAAAAGAAGAACAAACAAAGCCCAAAATCAGTAGAAGAAGGGAAATAATAAAAATCAGAGCAGAAATAAATGAAATAGAGACCAAAAAAAGAAGAGAAAAAATTAATAAAACCAAGAGCTGGTTCTTTGAAAAGATAAACAAAATTGACAAACCTTTAACTAGACTCACCAAGAAAAAAAGAGAGAAAGCACAAATAAGTAAAATCAGAAATGAAAGAGGAGAAATTACAACAGACACCTCAGAAATACAAAAGATTATAAGAGAATACTATGAAAAGCTATATGCCAACCAATTTGACAATCTGAAAGAAATGGATAAATTCTTAGAATCATACAACCTTCCAAAACTGGATCAAGAAGAAATAGAGAATTAGAATAGACCAATCACCAGTAAGGAGATCGAAACAGTAATCAAAAACCTCCCCAAAAATAAAAGTCCAGGACCAGACGGCTTTCCTGGTGAATTCTACCGAACACTCAAAGAAGACTTAATACCTATCCTTTTCAAACTCTTCCAAAAAATCGAGGAGGTGGGGAAGCTCCCTAACTCATTCTACGAAGCCGACATTACCCTGATACCAAAACCAGACAAGGACAACACAAAAAAAGAAAATTACAGGCCAATATCACTGATGAACATTGATGCAAAAATCCTCAACAAAATACTAGCAAATCGTATACAATAATACGTTAAAAAGGTTATGCACCATGATCAAGTGGGATTTATTCCAGGTATGCAGGGGTGGTTCAACATTCGCAAATCAATCAACATAATACACCACATTAATAAAATGAAGAATAAAAATCACATGATCATCTCAATAGATGCAGAGAAAGCATTTGACAAGATACAGCATCCATTTATGATAAAAACTCTGAATAAAATGGGTATAGAAGGAAAGTACCTCAACATAATAAAGGCCATATATGACAAACCCACAGCTAATATCATCCTCAATGGTGAAAAACCGAAAGCTATCCCTCTAAGAACAGGAACCAGACAAGGATGCCCACTGTCACCACTCCTATTTAACATAGTACTGGAAGTCCTAGCCAGAGCAATCAGGCAAGAAAAAGAAATAAAAGGGATCCAAATTGGAAAGGAAGAAGTGAAACTGTCACTATTTGCAGATGACATGATTTTATATATAGAAAACCCTAAAGAATCCACCAAAAAACTTTTAGAAGTAATAAACGAATATGGTAAAGTTGCAGGATACAAAATCAACATACAAAAATCAGTTGTATTTCTATACACTAACAACAAAGTAGCAGAAAGAGAAATTAAGAATACCATCCCATTTACAATTGCAACAAAAAGAATAAAATACCTAGGAATAAACTTAACTAAAGAGGTGAAAGATCTGTACAGCGAAAACTATAAAACATTGCTCAAAGAAATTGAAGACGACACAAAGAAATGGAAAGATATTCCATGCTCTTGGATTGGAAGAATTAACATAGTTAAGATGTCCATACTTCCTAAAGCCATCTATAGATTCAATGCAATCCCTATCAAAGTTCCAACAACATTTTTCACAGAAATAGAACAAAGAATCCTAAAATTTATATGGAACAACAAAAGACCCCGAATAGCTAAAGGAATCCTGAGAAAAAAGAACAAAGCTGGAGGTATCACACTCCCTGATTTCAAAATATACTACAAAGCTATAGTAACCAAAACTGCACGGTACTGGCACAAAAACAGACACACAGATCAATGGAATAGAATCGAAAGCCCAGAAACAAACCCACACATCTATGGGCAGCTAATCTTCGACAAAGGAGCCAAGAACATACAATGGAGAAAAGAAAGTCTCTACAGCAAATGGTGTTTGGAAAACTGGACAGCCACATGCAAGTAAATGAAAGTAGACTCTTATCTTACACCATACACAAAAATTAACTCAAAATGAATTAAAGACTTGAATGTAAGACCCGAAACTACGAAACTTCTAGAAGAAAACATAGGCAGTACTCTTCGACATAGCTCTTAGCAACATATTTTCAAGCACCATATCTGACTGGGCAAGAGAAACAATAGAAAAAATAAACAAATGGGACTACATCAAACTAAAAAGCTTCTGCACAGCAAAGGAAACCATCAACAAAACAAAAAGACAACCTAACAATTGGGAGAAGATATTTGCAAACCATACATCTGATAAGGGCTTAATCTCCAAAATATATAAAGAACTCATGCATCTCAACAACAAAAAAACTAAAAACCCAATTAAAAAATGGGCAAAAGACCTGAACAGACATTTCTCCAAAGAAGATATACAGATGGCCAACAGACACATGAAAAGATGTTCAAAATCTTAACTATCAGGGACATGCAAACCAAAACTACAATGAGATATCACCTCACGTCCATCAGAATGGCTATAATTAACAAGACAGGAAACAACATGTGTTGGAGAGGATGTGGAGAGAAGGGAACTCTCATACACTGCTGGTGGGAGTGCAAACTGGTGCAGCCACTATGGAAAACAGTATGGAGATTCCTCAAAAAATTAAGGATAGAACTACCATATGATCCAACTATTCCACCCCTGGGTATTTATCCAAAGAACTTGAAAACACCAATGGGTAAAGATACATGCACCCCTGTGTTCATTACAGCATTATTCACAATAGCCAAGACTTGGAAGCAACCTAAATGCCCATCAAGGGACGAATGGATAAAGAAGATGTGGTATATATACACAATGGAATACTACTCAACCATAAGAAACGATGAAATCCAGCCATGTGTTACAACATGGATGGACATTGAGAGTGTTATGCAAAGTGAAATAAGTCAGAGGGAGAAGGTCAAATACTGTATGATTTCCTTCAAGTAGTAGATAATAACAACAATAAACAAACACGTAGAGACAGAGATTGGATTGGTGGTTACCAGAGGGGAAGGGGGGAGGGAGGAGGGTGAAAGGGATAATTTGGCACATGTGTGTGGTGATGGGTTGTAATTAGTATTTGGGTGGTGAACATGATGTAATCTATGCAGAAATAAAAGTATAATGATGTACACCTGAAATTTATACAATGTTATAAACCAGTTATTGCAATAAACAAAAAATTAATAAATAGATAAAAACGTAAAATAATAATTAAAAAAATAAATAAAAATTAAAAAATAAATAAATAAAATATAATGGGGACGGCCTGGGCAATAACCAACCAGAACAGAGGATGGCCTTGAACAGCTGGTTAGACTGTAGTGGGGGTTGCCCGTTATATATGCATCTTGATTAGATACAAGTCCCCCAAAACATTAGTGAAATTCTCACAAGAATGTTCATGTTAGCTTTGTAGTTCTTCCCAGGAAGGAGATAGAAAGCTTTTGTTTAATCAAGTGCTGAGGAGAGAGGTGTACTGGTTGTCAGCAGTCATTTCCTGGGTTACTTCTTGAGGCTGAAGGGCAGGTCAAGGCCACAGGTCCTTAGAATGAACACCTGCCTGTGTCAGAGCAGCTCTGTATTTGTTCTTTTCTATATTGAGTTTTAAAAGCACTTAGCTGCTAGCAACATGTCTGATAAACAAGGGTAATTTGTTGCAGCTGTAGTACAGGATTTCCCAAAATGTGATCTGCGTCAGAATCCCCTAGGCCTGCTTGTCTGAAACTATTTCCTAGATCCTATTCCAGACCCATAAATTAGATATTCTGATTCATTGATTTGGGGTAGGGCCCAAGTTTCTGTATTTTAAGCAAGATCTAAAGTTGGAAACCCACCAAGGTTCCCTGTAACTAATATTGCCCTAAAAAGACACCTATTTCAATAATTAGTGATGTGAGCAAATATTAAGTTACAAGGATGATTATCCCTGGTTTTCTTTAATGGTGATATTTTTTTTCCTTCTTCCCTAAAGTCTTGTGTTTAACAGTCAGCCTTTAAATTCTCATACAGATTCTGAAATTACATTCCTAGTTTCTCTTGGCTTGTGTCTACGTATGCAAAGTAGAAAGTGAAATATTCATTAAAAGTGTTACATATAAATCACTTCTTGGCCCCTGCCTGGAATGCTTTGTTCTTTTCATCAATGAGGCAATATTTTAGAATAATTGTTTAAAATGACTGATGTAGGCTTTTTTTCTCTGGGAGTTAAAAACAGGCAAGCACAGACACATACAAGAAGTACTTTGTAAATGGTGCAAGTTCAGGTACTCTTTTATTACATCTCAGTAGTGTGAGACAGATTAAATTTCAAGCATGGAGACTTTCAATATTGTTCTTGTGATTGCAAAGCATCCACAGGAATTCCTTTGCACTAATAATTACCCTCTCCATTAATGCAATTGTTCCTAAAAATTAAACAGAAAGGTCCTAAGAAAATTACAGTTTCTTTTGGTTTATCACATCACTAGATGATAAACTGTAGATTAATTAAATGCTCTTGCTTCAGTTTCTATGTGGTATTGATTTTCAATTCAGAGGTAAAACTAATGCTCTCATACTAAAAAGCCTGTTTATAAGATCATTTTTAATCCTCTTCTGAAGAGGTTTAATTTATTATGGAGTATGCTCTCTCCTCCACTTTAATTGTTCACAACAAACAATACAAATGAAAATGTCCTTTATGGCATGGAAAATTGGGGATGAGAGAATTCTCACACGTTGACTTTCAAAATGTTTTTATAATTTCTCCAGAAATGGTATTATATTTGAATAAGTGCCCTCTCTCATTACAATGGAAACATGGAACAAAAGAATGAGAGCACAGATTTCTGTCACAGAGGAAAGCCCACCAGGACCCAGCACAATAAAAGCAATAGTTTTGATTAATGACTAAAACGAGGAATAATTCTTCCCAGGTCTCATTTTCCCTGCCATTGCCTTCCCCTGGACCCCTACTTCCCTTTCCTCCTTTTTAATTTCAAAGACTTTTCATGTCTTGTTAATCTTTAAAAGTCCTTTGTAGAGTTTCTTCAAAATAAAATTTCACGTATTTTAGGAAAATGGCAAGGGAACAAGAGAAGAAGAACTGAAATGGTCAGTGAGCTGCAGTCAATTGCAAGTTAAAAAAAAAAAGTGTCCCTAATAATTAATTGCTTAAGCAATTAACTGGAAATGTTAGCACACACACACTAAAAAAGAGTATATGACAAGCAAAGAGTAAAGATAGTTCTTACTTTTTTATGCTTTTGAAAAGGGTATGACTTTACTTTTCACTATTAAAAATAAAGAGCCCTATTAGCAGGAAAAGATTCTGTACCTTCGTTTTGTCTGTCTAGTTTGGGAGTTTCCATTTGTTTCATTTCCATTTCTACTTGTATTTGTATCTTAATAGAAAAAGTCAACCTGATCCCAAACGGACCTCAAAGCCATGGTGTAGAATGGAGACCATTGATAAAAGGTAATCCCCTTTCTCCCAGTCTGGTAGATGAGATCTGGATGGATTAAACAGATTTGGACCAGTCCAACAATGCAGTCATTGATTATGAAAGGCCAAGCTGTGAACTTGGCATCAGACCAGAAACCATTTTTTGGATGTCCTACCCAGGAAAGACAGCCAAGCCTCTTCTTCTCTAGCAAGGTAGAATCATGAAGAAAACCCCAGGATCAGAAAGCTCACAAAGTTTGGAGACCATAAACTGGCCTGCAGATATGTGTTATTTGGCTTATACAGATTTTAAATATTTTTAATTCATTGCCAACGTTTAAAAACATGAGATTTAACATAGAAAAGCAAGATAACTGATCTTTTTGGAAAAATTAAAATATCTGGCAACACTGAGCCTGCATGTGGCAGTGATTGGCAAGAATGAAGTAGATACTATCTATCCCCTTGGACAGAATGTGGACACTCCGTTTTTCACAGTCTCCACTCCTCCCTCTTGCTTACACCCTGCTCTCTTCACACTGTGATTGCCTGCCTGGCCTCTCTAGCCATCTAAATGTGTGTTTCCTGGTATAGTCCAACATCTGCACTTTTCCAGATGAGGAGACATGATTGTAAGTATTGAAGGCCTTGACTGAAGTTGCGAGTCAACAGTTGAAGCCAGCTTATCCCTCGGTGGGGTAAAGATGAGCAGAATACAGCGAGTCAAACTCCCCTATGCTGAGAAGGTGATGTGGTGTCATTCCAGACACAAGTGAGTAAGATTCCCAGAGGGCAGGATGTGCAGCCAGAATGCCTTACCTGCGTATGCTTCTGCTTTCTCCCAATAAATTCAGTCTCATACCGGGGATTAGACGTTTATTGTTATTGTTATTAACAACACTATTAACCTTACTAGAAGGGCCAGGTCCAGTTCCCAGGGCCTGATTAGACATGATTTAGCTCTAGCATCTAACAAAAATTGCCCAAGGGCAGCGGCATACCAAGGGTGGGCCTGGGAGTGGCTGGCCTCCACTGTGGTCAATAAGACAGATGAAGTGCCTGTAGATAATGCTAAAACAATAATAAACCTGACTAAAAGTCGGCCTACTTTCTATTAATACCACGCACTAGCAAATCCAAATAATGCCAGTGATGCAGAGATACTCCTCTCTAAAAACATATGTTGCTGTTAAAGTTCTAAACGATTGCTGTGGTTATAATTGAATTTTAAAAATATATATGTAAGCAGAAAATTAACATATTTTATTTCTACATAAAACTCAAGAGAATCCTCAGTTAGACGGCCTGACCCGGAACACATAGACCCAGCTAAAGCATTCACTTTGAGAGTAAGTTTGTTACAGTTTGACATCCTTTGAGCTGGCTTCAGGCTAAGTTCCTGTTTCTGGGCCCTGCTGTACTACATATTCCTGTGTTTAAACAGTAGCTTAGAGATAAACAACGACGGCACAGTGATTGCAAAGACAAGAGGCAGAACTTGAGTGACTAATTCTGTCATCGTATGGTGTTTCAGTTTGTGTTTATAATTCTTCAACCACAGAGACATTTATTTAAAGCCCCTAGAATCAATCACATTATCTTGAAGAAACAAATAGATGGATAGTTGCATTTTGGGGGATTTATTATAAAATGGAATTTTTATAATCTTTGCCAAATTTATCCTTATGTTTAAGATTTTATATAACTATTTCCATACATGTTGCTTCATGTGAAAGAAACTTTTTGAAATTAAAATTAATAAAGCATGTTCTTTGATCAACTGTGAGTGAAATAGATTGAAAAATCTAGCTATACTCTTTTTTTTCAGTAATGTGTGAAGAAGATTGATTTTGATGGAGTTATTGACAAGCTGGCAGAAATTAAGCCGCAAAAACAAACTGTAATATTATTATTCATTACTATGAGTAAACAATGTGATGGTATACATTTTTCTCTTTGTTCAAATAATACATTAATATAATTAAAATATATTAATCCATTACTTTGTTTCTTTTCTGGCCATTATTATTATAGATCCTTTTACTTCAGGATTATTCCTGAAAATCATTTTATCTAATAGCGAAGGATGGTGTTAAAATAGGATAAATTCCGGGTGAGAATTATGCTAGATCTTTCACTTTGTGAAGTACCACATTTACCCCAAACTAGATTTCCATGATTTATCAGATGTAGGTAGCAGGTTTTACCTGACCCACATTTGGACTGAATTTAGTGCCAGTTTATTATCTACAATAGAATTATCTTCACTGTGAAATTTTCCCAGAGGTCCCACTCCTGGAGAGTTAGAGACTAAGTCACTCCTCAGTTGATGCCATAGCACTTTTGCCTACAAGTAAATATGTCATGAATAAATGTTTACATGACCATCTCCCCCAGCAGACATGACCTCCTATAGGGAATGTACATTAACTATACTATTTCTACTGCATTTCAGGTACCCAATAAACTCCATTGGATGGATGGATGGATGGATGGATGGATGGATGGATGGATGGGGCTCTCATCTGAGAACAACACCTTGAGAATATGTGAGATTTATGTAACTACTAAATTAAATGGATAAGTTTGAAAGGAGTGATACTTTTTCTTCAAGAGCATATCTACCCCTAATATCATTGATATCACTTTAAAACCACACCTCTCTTGTATTAAGTGTCAGTAAATCTGAATAAATTATTTGGAAATCCTTAAACAGTCAATAGTCAATCAATGATATTATGGCAGCCTAGCATAGTGCAGTTTCCCAAACTTCAACTTCATTGCACACCACTGCACGTGTTTGCCTAAACCATTTTATATTATTATTTATTTATATGATTACTTAGTAAATATTTTTCTTTAACTCTACCCACTTTTTTTAAACTTAAATACATATATTAACCTCCTTGTAAGAAATAATATCCATGAATATTTGAACTTTATGTGCCTATTACATTATTTTCCTAACGTTGAAATATATTGTGTCCATCCTAGAACTATCTAAAATCACCTTGGTTATACCGTGGGAAACGCTGGCACAGTGGAAAGAACACAGGCTTTGGGATAAGATGAATGGCTGCTCAAGCTGGAGCTTTGCTATTTCCAAGTAACTTAACCTCTTTGAAAGTCAATTCTTCATATAAATATGGAGATAAGGAAACTGACCTGAGGAATTGTGAAGATTAAATGAAATAGCCTCTGCGAATCACCTAACAGGAGACTTCCATAGATGATTTAGGTGCTCGGTCATAGCTCCTAAAACGGTATTGATGTTTCCACCTTTCAAACGAATTGTATTCCTTCTTTCTCGACTTCTTTCTCTCAAAATCTGTTGATGACTCTTATTCTCAATATAGCCTTACAGAACCAAAGTGGCCCAATTTTATGCAAAACAAATATCAGTCATAGCAACTGCATTGAATAAAAATAAACACGAACAATATAAAAATAAACACGGGCAACCCTTAGAGAGCAAGCGTACAGAATCGAGAATTCTCCAGGCGCTGCTTCCTTTGGTTATCTGCCACCTCAGAAACACCACACAGGCTCTCTGGGCTTCCGTCTCTTCATCTAATAAAATTGAAGGAGTTAATTCTTTTACCATTTAAAACATTAGTTGATGAAATATTCACTATTTAATATATCATCCCTTTGCCCTCTTGTTTTTCCTCTCCTAACTTTTCTTTTTCTTATTCTTAGTGTGAGAGAATATGAGAAGGAAAGTTCACTGTGAAAGTGAAAAGACTTTCCACTGGGGTTTGAAGAAAGGATTTTTCAAGTTTGAACAAGTTTTAACTGAAGGTGTCTTAACCCTTCTCCTATTGAAGCAGCAACCCAGGCCCTGACCAGTGTCTTCTTATCCGCCACCCCACTTCCACCCAGGTGGCATCGACTTGCTTTCATTTATTCTTATCTTGTTGGGGCGACTTACACTCTCAGAGAGAAAGTAGGTTAAAAACAAGAGCAGAAATCAATAGCTGGATCTGAACAGTGGACAGGAATTTTCGTTTGCATTTTTTTTTTCCAGAGAGAGAAAAGTGCTTAGAGTTTTGATTGTATGGTACAGGCCTCTAAAGCATTTAATTAAGATGTCTGAGGCAGATAATAACAAATGTGAGGAATTCAGCTCCTCAAATGATCGTCCTGCAGGCACCCTGGAAACAAACAAGCACCGAGGCAAGAATACATGTTTCTCCTTCCGCTCCTTCATCCTGTGGACTCAGTAGAATGGCCACACATGTGCCTTCAGAGATCAGCCTGATCGTCATTAGGACAAAGATTCTGTCTTAAGGCACACCCGATTTCAAATCTTGGATCTATCAGTATCAATGGTAGGACTAAAAGTTACTTCAGTTCTCTTAACTCTCAGTTTGCATCTATAAAAATTGGGATGATGCAGGGTTTTGTGGAAATTGATTGAGAAACTGTTCCAATTATTCATTACCACATAACACACCACTCCAGAATTTAGTAGTATGTCAATAACTATGTTATTTTTTTTCTGAGATTTAGGGACAGGAATTTGGACAGGGTATAGCCAGTATGGCTTGAACCTCACATGGGAAGACTCAAATGGCTGGGATTGACTTGAATGAGAGGAGAATTATCTAAAGACTTCTTCACTTACACATCTGGTACCTGGGCCAAGATGATTCAAGTGACTAGGGCTCATTGGCATCTCTCTTGATGTAGTCTCTGGAACTCTCCATGTGATTTCTTCTCAAGGCCTCACCATCATGGCGACATTAGGGTGGTCAGATTTCTTACGTGGCAGCTCAGATTTCCAACAGCTTGTGTTCCAGCAAACAAGGTGGAAACTGAATTGTCTTCTATGAGCTAGGCTTAGAAATCACATGGCATAATTTTCATTGAGTTCTGTGGGTTAATGCATGCTCCAGCCCTTGCAGATTCAAGGAGAGGGCACGTAGATACTGTATGTAAAATATGCTTTATTTAAAAGCATCAGGACCAATAGCTGGAATATTATTGAAGCTCCAGAAATATTATAGATCACAATGCCCCCAAATCAATTCCCTGTTATAATAATACTGTAATAAATAAATCATAAAATATGTAGCATATCTTTCATAAGGCACTTTTATATCCGTTAATTCATTATGTCACATTATCCCTATCTAAACAGGAGAAATATTTTTCTTTATTTTGGAAATTAAAAAGTGAAATTCAAAGAAGTTAAATCAGTTTCAGGATCACACAGCTCGTAAGTAGTGCAGCTAGGAACAAAACTCAGGATACCTAATTCATGATACAATCTGCTTCACTTTGTAGAGTGAATGGGAATAAATGCACTCAGATATTTAAGTATGCAGTCTTATATTAGATAGATCTGGTAATCATTGACAATTTCAGCTCATCAACTACAAAACTTGCATATATATAAAATATTATATTACATGTTTTCCTTTTTTATCTATGTTTCTTTTATTAACTTGTAAAAAAAAAACTTGCAATGGCTCCCATTTGTGCTCTGTGACAATATGTTCTGTGAAACCTCCTTTTTTTGTACCTTAAGAGAGAAAAGTTCACCTTCCTAGAAACCATTAACAGTTACTTACATTTTGACAGAAATTAGTTTCTCAGGCTCTTTCTCATGGTGAGTTGTGTACCTGGAGGCACCCCATTGTCCATTCCACTTCTCCTTCAGTGTGAAGTGACCTCAGAGCAGATGTGAACCTGATTGGTCTAAATGTAATCCCACCCTCCCTGCTAATGCAAGTTTCAGGAATGATCCTGTGACCAAATTTTGGCCAATAAGCAACAGGACAAGATTGTTGGGGCTTCTAGGAAATTTATCCTAACTCCTTTGAGAGATTCATAGGGATTCAAATGCTCTGACTCCCCAGGGATATGAATTGAAAAGCAGGTTTCCCTGGGGGTTGCTGGCAGCCTTTATGTGACCATGAGAGAAGAAATGCTCAAGACAAAATCCATACACAGAGGAAGGTGCAACCAAGAGAAGCACAGGAAAATGTAGCTGTAGTGGATGCTGTGGGTAGCCTGCCCTGACCCCTTTTACTTTACCACACTGATGCATGTTACTGCTAGGAGTGCTGGCTGCAAAGAGCTAACAGCTGCCCTTTTCTCTTGAGAATTGCTCTCTGAGGATGAGATGCCCAACAGCCCCCTCTAAAAGTTATACACCCTTTCCACTTTTACAGCAAATGACTGAGTGCTACAGGAATACAAAAGGCCACTTCTTGCCTCACAGTGAGTCTAGCTTTGTGGCACAATTCACGCTCCAGAGAGAGCTCCCCTTGCAATCAGGCAGTAGCCAATTCTAGCCGATATCACGTCTCTGCTTAGCTCCTTCCTCTGCCCCATCCTGTTTTTCCCACTCCCTTTCTCCTAAGAGTTCTTCCTCCAGAAACTACATATACCCAAACACCTGTCTGATGTTCTCCTTCTGGGGAACTCAACCCAAGGCAGTGCCTGAAAATATGGTTAAACCAATCCTGATACCTGCCCTGTCTCTGTTCTTCCAACTGTGTGAACCCACGTAAGTCCTCGTGTTTGAACATGGTATGAATAAGGTCTTTCTGTTACTTGTAGCTGAAACTTCCTAAGGAATGACATAGAGGCTAATGAGCCTCTATGGGAAATCTGGATCAGAAAATTGGGAAATCTAGATCAGAAAACATACATAGCATGAGCTGCTATGTATCTTTAAAGGACTTGAAAGGACAGGCTTCGACGGCTACTATAAGACAGAGCAAAGGGATCTTGGACTCAGGAAAGGATAAGGGTATTTCTGGGATAATAATTATTGAGAGTACACTGAATATGTTACCATGAGGTCTTATATGTATATGCACCTCAGAAAATTTAGGAAGTTAAGCCAGGTCAGCAAGATTCATATCCATTAATGAAATTGTATGACCATGGAAAGACATGGGGGGATAGGGGGTAGGAGAAGAAATTGAGTCAAATGAGCAAGTATCTTTGCCACCATCTTATATTACAATGGAGAAACAACTTAATCCCTAAGGAGATTATCTGGGAAATGGAATTCTGGGAATTGACTTTCAGTTTAGAAAGTCACAAGACCCATGTTCCCATCTCCAGGATATAGGTAGACATATATCCCCCAGGTTGTAGGCCTGTGCTCACCAGTACAGTAGCCCTTCATCACAAGTGGCTATTGAGCACTCAAAATGTGGCTAGTTCAAATTGACATGTATGGTAAATGTAAAACATAATGAGAATTAAAGACTTGGTACAAAAGAATATAAAGTATCTCATTCATAATTTTTATATTAATTCTGTGCTAAAATTGTATTTTGGATATATTGGGTTAAATAATATATATTATTAAAATTAATCTTACTAGTTTCTTTTTACATTTTTTCATGTGGCTCCTAGAAATTTTTAAAATACAAACATGGCTTACATTAAGTGGCTGTTAGTACTTATCTGAACAGTTTAAGGCACAGGGCTGTGTCACGCTAATCACATAGAATCCAGTCCTGGAGCAACATGCCAAAAATTCCTTAAGAGAAGTAGCTTAAATTTATAGCTAATATTAGTATGACGATATGACTAACAAAACAACTAAAAGCTAAACATCCATGATATCCAGTGAAATTCAAGTTGCAATATGCTCAATCCAGTATTTTACAAAATGCCACTCAACAATTATAAATGGTTATTATTTTTTTCTTCCGTTGTAAAAATGGCTGAAATAACATTAAGGTGCAATGTAGCAACAAACTAAAAGGGTTTTGCTGGCAAACTTATAGGAAAATGTATGGAAAACGTTGAAGGAGATGTGAAAGAGCAAATATTAGAACAGATGACACAGTGTGAGAAGGAGCTGTGCAGTTGAATAAAAATACAGATATTTTTATTTGTCTCAGTTTATGCTATTTGCTAAATACTTTTATGACACAGAGATACATAAAGAAATACGTTTTGGGGAACTGTTAAAGGAAAGATGTACAAGAGATGATACATTCTTTAAAATATTTTAGAGAAGAACTGTGACTGTTTTAACTAGAAAAAACAGAATTCTAAAGCAAATTGGCAGGAATAGCCTACTTTTCTTCTATAGTATTCGTTGGGGGTGTTAGTGTGCCTGGCTAATGCACTACATTCCCCAGCCTCTTTTACAACTATTTGTGGTCAAGTGACTAAATTCTAGACAATGAGATGAAATCGTTGGGTGGAACTTCTTGGAAGTCTCCTTAAAAGCAAGAAAAGAGAGCTAAAATATAGCTCTTCAGATCTTGTCCTTCCTTTTATTCCTTCTTGGGCCCCAGATATGATGGCTAGGCCCCAGAAACCATCTTGTCACATTGAGGATAGACGCCACAGGAAGGATATAGGAGGGGAAAGGTAGAAGGAGGTTATGACACTGTGGAGCCACCATACTAGCCCTGGAAGGTCAGTCTCTGGACTTATTCTGTATGAGAGAAAAATTAGTTGATTTTCACATTTTTTTTTAACTGATAAAGATATGCAACCAAAAAATTTTGGAGATCCCTGGCCCATGAGAGAGAATGGAGGGTCCAGGATTGGTGGTAGAGAAATGAATAAGCAAAGGGAAGGTAAACCAGGCCACAGGAGGCTAAGAGAGTGTTTAGGGAGGAGGAAGACTCTCCTTTAGGACTGCGCCAACCTCCCTAAGGGAATAATCAAACCTGACCACCAAGGGGCTCTCTCTTGCTTAAGGTCCTTAGGGACACCTTAGAGCCGTCTTAATAAAGTTAAAATAAAACTCTTTTATGATCAGGCCTTGGCTACCTCTCTGGCTCATTACCTGCCACTTCCCTCTTTTGCTCCTCCATTCCTTTTGAAGACTTGCTCAACATTAATTCTTTATCAAAAGAGCAAAGTCAAGTGGAAGAATCAGAGAGATAAAAGCAGATAAGAGTAGATAGGCAGCGTTAAAGTCATTTAGCTATGGCTTGTGACCAAGACCAAGTAGTCAGATTACTGCCCGATGGTTAAATTTTGATTGAGAAAGCTTATAAAACTCTCTTAAGAGTAGAGCCAACTTTTCATAAAGACAAATAGAAGAGTCCATTTGTTTCGCAGCATCATGCTGCTAACTTAATAGCAGTCTCATGTCTATTGAACTCACTTTCACCCTAACACTCAAAGAATGAATTTTTTTCACTTTTGAATCTCTATTCCTTGTCTGTGAGCTTCATATATGGTGTACAGATTCCAGTTTTTGAACCAAAATATTTAAGTTGCATCTCCACAATCCCTACAACCAATCCCTAAATTTTTCCAAAGGCAGATCTCCCAAATAAACTGAATTTAAGGACTTCTTGAACTCTTTATAAAATCTTACCAGAAATCTTTGCCAGGTTTCAGTGATTCCTTTAACAATGCAATATCAAGATCGTAAAACAATTCAACTTCTTCCTTCATAAAGAAAAAATAAACCCCATAATTATATATATATAAGTGTGTGTATTGTATATGTATGTGTGTGTGCATATATATATACATGTGCTTGTGTATACGTATGTGTGTATATATAGACTTAGAAGTGAAAGAATAAATTACTTCGCAAAATATTTCATTTCTAAAGAAAGAAAACTGAGCTCCAAGGGTTATATGACTGAAATTTCCACAATGGGTAGGATAGTCATGATTTCAGAGTCCAAGCTTTAGCTGCAATGAAACAGTGATCTTGTTTCTCTTTAACATGAAAGATTTGTATTTATGGTCAAATCATGATTTGACTTGATACCCAAAGGAGACAAAATTTTCTTTTTCTTTTTTTAAGTTAATATTCACAATTCACCACTTTCTAAAATTCTTAAATGATTTATAACCAACCAATATAAAATTAGATATAAAATTATAGTACTTCAAGAGGTAACTAAAAAGGAGCATAAGTAACAAATTGTATTATTATAGCTGGATAAGGCAGACTAGAGTCTATAGTTACGCTATTTGCAATGGGATCTTTTATTTGGAATAGAATTTCATTTAAAATGTAATTAAGACTATGTCAGTAAGGACTCTTTATATTGCATGCAATAGAAAACCTAACTCAAATATAATAAGGGAATGTTATTGGGGAGGAAAAATTTTTCCTCTAACCTTCTAGGTTCTTCTGGCTAGCCTAAAAATAAAATTGACATGAGACAGATTAATGGGAGAAAATCAAATTTAATTATGTACATACAGGAGCTCCATAAGAATATGAAGCCCCAAAGACAGTCAGGCAATTGAGGCTTATGTGCCTGTCCTGAACTAAGGAGAAGGGTGTAGGGGTTTGGGACTTCAAAGGGAAGGAAGATAATTCACAGGAAAATGGGGAGAACATGCTTGCTAAACATATGTTTGCCATACCACACAGAGACAAAGAGACACAGAGAGGAGTGTGAACAAACAGGCCTTCTAAGTTCCCCATAGTTCACCACATCTAGCTCATATTCTTTGTACTTGTCTCTGGCGGTAGCTCTCGTCCTGTTACAGGCCCTCTATCTGAAATCTTTTAGGCAATTAATGGGGAGGTAAAAAGAAAAACTACCTAAGTCTTTTGTTTCTTAAAAATAATCAGGCTAAAAAATCCTCTTGCAAAAGAGACACATTTTGGGGTGGCAAATTTTGTTTCCCTATGATGTATTGGCTCACAAGGTTGGAAAGTTCGAAATTAAGGCAGGCTTTAGGTTGAGTTTGACGAAAAATTCACAGTGTCATCAGGTCTCATTTTTTTGCAATTCTTTCAGCTTTTCCCTCCTTGTGTTTTTATTTCATTCTTAGACTGGCTTCCTTCATGATAGGAAGATGGCTGCCAGTGATTTACAGGGCTCCATACTTCTTACTTCACTTCCAGGTGGAAAATGTTGCTTTCCCCAAACCATCAATTAAAATTGCTAAGCTTCACATTGATTATTTCATCCTTCATCACATTGTCAACTCTAAACTACAAATGTCACAAAGAGGTTAGAATTATCTTGATTGACTTGGACAGATTGTGACCTCTAGAGCTGGGGGTATGGTCAATCTCATATAAACCTGATGTTTGCTATTTAGGAGGAAAGGGGTGAAACAAATCTTTGAGACGCCGCAAGAAACATCTGCTACCAAAGAAGATAAAGAAATATTTCTAATACTATTTACTTGCCCTAATGCCATGTCCAGTCATATAAAACCATGACAATACATAGTCCCTGCACCGGAAGAACTCACAGATTAGATTGTATGTAATTTACCCATGTGGAAATTATAATCTGGAGGAGGAAATAGTTAAGTGACCAAGAAATGCACTATTGTGTTATAAGTACTGTGAACAATAGAAACATAGCCTTGAAATTACATAGGGTTCAGATCCAAGCTCTGTTACATACTAGTTGTAGAGGCATTGGACACATTTCCTCAACAGCAAAATAGGGATAATAACATTTTATCATTCATGGTGGGTTCAGCTGTAAGTAACTGAACTGAAATTGTTTAACAACAAGAACAACAATTACCTCACATTACAGAAGACCAGAGTTGATTAATTCAGTCACTTGATGACATCATTAATGACAGAACTTCCTTGCATTATGTTGGTATTTGCGTTCAGTATTACCCTTTCATGTTTCCTAGATGGCTACAGGGGTTCAAACCATCTCCTCATATAGCCACGTCCATAGGATCGAAGAGGGAAGCCATGAATCTCTTTGTAAGAGCAACAAACCTCTTTGTCAGAAGCCATTCCTCTCCCATCTACGTACCCCCATTACCAGCAAACTTCTTGTTTGATGAGAATTGCTTCACATGCCCACATCTTAACCTCTATCTGGTAAAGCTAGTGGAATGGCATGATTGGCTCAGACTAATCAAGATTCATCCTCTTGAAATGTGTAGGGAAAGGACTTTTTATCAAGACATGTGGATAAACAGAGAAAGAACATTTGAACAAAATCTGGAAGGAAATCCAGGAAGGACAAGTTATGTGGGGTTGGGAGTGGAGGTGGGCATGGGTCAGATGGTTTTGGGAAGGCAACCAAAACGTCTGCGAAACCAACCTCACAGTTAGTGCATGAAAAGAGCTTAACACGGGGTGTAGTGTATACAACAAGAGCTCAATAAATGTTATTAATGTTGCTATTATCTAAAAATGACTGGTGTGATGCAGACAGGACATGTCACTCTGAGTGTTGAAGACAAAGGCGATTTTAAATTGTCTACATGAGAAATGACAAGGGAAAGAAGGAAGCCAGAGGTTGTGAGGGTGGAGATGGTAGACAATTAAGGAGATGCTAAGGACTTGGTTTCCAGTGGGATCAGGATATGAAAGAGTCTAGAAAGATTTTGAGCTTTCCAGCATGACATGGCCAAAATCTGTGGGCAGTGGTGTCATTTGCTAGGACAAGAATGCAAGAAAAGTGTCTGGTTTGATTACAGGGACAGAGGTGCCCGGTTCAGGGAGGGGAACGATGAGTTTAAGGTGTCTACAAAACATTCCACTACAGATTTAATCGTAGTACATACTGCCACGCTTATTTAGTAGTATGTCATTCATTCATTCAACAAATATTTATTGTACACCTACTGTGTGTTTGGGACTAAGATCAACCCTTTACAAGCATTCTCTTATGTAATCTTCCAAACGCTGCTACAAGATAGTTGCCCAGTGATCTCCAGCCATTGCTTTTGAAGCCAAGTTTGAAATATATTCACTGATGCATCATTGATAATTGCATTGTTGGCAGTAGCATCCTCAAACACGAAAGCCACATTGTGTGTGTTAATTCAGGAGTGAGGTTATCTATCTCTCATTATCGTTAGAATCAGACCTGCACACTCACGAACTATTTGTCCTTCCATATACACTAGAGAACCTGAAAGTTAAATGCTTGAAAATGCATTGAGTGCAATAGGCTGATGAAATACCAGATTCAAATACCTGCAAAGAAAAACTTAAGGTTGGTGCTATTTTGATAATAAATTATATCTATACACACTATATATGTGTATTATATATATGTAAATATATATATAAGTATATACTTTATATATACATACATAGTTTATATATATATAAACTTAACATTCATTAGTGCTTTATGAATTATAAAGAGTTTTCATAGACATTATCTCATTTGATTCTCAAGGAAATATAGACAGACATGATTTTTAGTTAAACTTTTATTTTAAGATAATTACAGATTAACATACAGATATAAGAAACAATGCAGAGAGATTTCATGTACTCCAAGCTCAGTTTTCTGTCAACGCTAACATTACAAAACTATAGTACAATATTTCAACCACAATATTGATATTGTTGCTGTCAAAATACAGAACATTTCTATCACCAAAACGTTCCTTCATGTTGCGTCTTTATAGCCACACCCACCCCCTACTGCCTTATACACTCCTTAACACCTGACAACCACTAATCTGTTCTCCATTTTTACATTTTTTTATTTCAGGAATGTTATATAAATGGAAGCATACAGTATGTAACTTTTTGCAATCAGCTTTATTCACGTGGCATAATTCTCTGGATATTCATCGTGGTTGTTGTATGTATCAGTAGTTCATACTTTTTTATTGCTGAGTACTATTCCATGGCATAGATGTATCACAATTTGTTTAACCATTCATCTGTTGAAAGACATTTGTCTTATTTCCAATTTTGGACTATTATGAATAAACCTACTATAAACATTCTTGTCCATTTTTCTGTGTGAACAAATATCTTCATTTTTCTGGGATGAATACCCAGGAGTGGAATTGCTTGGTTACATGGGAGTTGCATATTGAGTTATTTAAGAAACTCTCAAATTGTTTTCCAAAGTGGCCATATCATGTTACATTCCTACCACTAATATGTGAGTGATCCAATTTTTCCACATCTTCACCAGCATTTGGTGTTGTCATTATTTTTTTTTATTTTAGCCATACTCAAGCGTATGTAGTGATAGCTCATTGTGGCTTTAATGTGCAATTTTCTACTGGTTATTAAATACTGAACATCTTTTTGTGTGCTTATTTGCCATCTGTAAGTCTTTTTTGGTGAAATGTCTTCTCATGTTCTTGCCCACATCCTAACTGGTACTTTGTACTGTTGAATATTAAGAATTCTTTATATGTTCTAGACACCTGCTGTTTATCAGATAGGTGGATTGGAAATATATTTACTTACCTGTAGCTTGTCTTTTCATCTTCTTGAAGAGTCTTTCACAGAGCAAACAATTTAATTTTGATGAAGTCTAATTTATCATTTTTTTTAATGGATATGCTTTTGTTTTCAAGACTAGAAACCCTAGTCTAGAGCTAGATCCCAAAGATTTCTCCTCCTATGTTTATTTTTCTAAAATTCTTATAGTATTACTTTCTACATTTAAGTCTGTGATTTATTTTGAGTTAATTTTTGTAAAGGATATGAGAGTTAGGTAGAAAGTTTTGTTTGTTTGTTTTTATTTAGTTTTTTTGTGTGTGTGAGGAAGATCGACCCTGAGCTAACATCTGTTGCCAATCTCCCTCTTTTTGCTGAGGAAGATTAGCCCTGAGCTAACGTGTGTGCCCATCTTCCTCTATTTTGTATATAGGATGCCGCCACAGCATCCCTGCTGTGCCGAACCTGTGAAGCCCCGGCTGCCAAAGTGGAGCATGCGAACTTAACCACTATGCCACCAGGCCAGCCCCAGAAGTTTTGTTTTTGTATTTTGCACATGGAAGCCCAAATGCTCTAGCAATATTTGTTGAAAAGGCTCTTTTCCCTCCATTGAATTGCTTTTGTAACTTTGTGAAACATCACTTGGCCATATTTACGTGGATCTACTTCTGGGTTTTATTTCATTAATCTACGTGTCTCTCTCTCTGCCACTATCACACAGTCCTGATTACTGCAGCTTGAAATCAGATAGACTGATTCCTCCCACTTGACTATTCTTTTCAAAATTGTTTTAGCTATTTAAGTTCCTTTGCCTTTCCATGTACATTTTAGAACAATTTTTCCTATGAGAATACTTTTTTTCTATATCAACAAAAAAATTTTGCTAGTATTTTGAGAGGAACTGCATTAAACTTATATATCAGATGAAGGAGAATTGACACCTTCACTATTTTGAGTATTACAATCAATGGACCTAGTACGGCTCTCCATTTATTTAGGCCTTCCTTGATTTCTTTCATCAATGTTGTGTGGTTTTCAGCATACAAGTTCTGTATATGTTTTGTTAAATTTACACCTAAGTGTTTCATTTTTGAGCTACATAAGTAGTATTGTATTTTTAATTTCATTGTCTACATGTTCATTGCTAGTATATAGAAATACAATTAATATTTATATGTTTATCTTATATCCTGTGATCTTGCTGAACTCACTTATTATTTCTAGAGTATTTTTGTAGATTCATTGGGATTTTTCTCTGAAGACAATCATGTCATCTGAAAACAAGGACAGTAATTTCTATTGTTCTGTCTTCTAATTCACTGATTCTTTCCTCTGTCCTCTCCAATCTGCTATTGAGCCCATCCAGTAAGCTTTTTATTTCAGTTACTATATTTTTCAGTTCTACATATCTATTTAATTCTTCTTTATATCTTCTCTTTATTTGCTGAGGTTTTCTATCTTGTCATTTATTTCAAGCATATTCCTAACTGCTTGCTGAAGCATTTTTATCATGGCTGCTTTAAAATCTTTTGTAGATGGTTCTAAAATTTGTGCTATCCTAGTGTTGGCATTTATTGATTATCTTTTTTCACTCAGCTTGAGATCTTCCTGGTTCTTGGTATGAGGAGTCATACTCTATTGAAACCTGGATATTTTTGTATTATGTTATGAGATTTTGTATGTTATTTAAACCATCTGTTTAAGTTTCTTTTTTTTGTTTTTTTTTTTGACACTGTTCCAGTGGGTTGAAGGATACCATCTTGTTACTGACAGGTGGAGGTCAAAGTCCAGGCTTCCTACTTGACCTCCATTGACACCTGATTGTGGCGCAGAGGGACTCTCAGTATTGCTGAGTGCAGGTGGCAGTTCTGGCTCTCCATGTGGTATCTACTGACATGGTAGTGGAGGTGGCCTTATTACTCCTGGGCAATGGTAAACATATTGAATCTTTACTAGCTCTCCTCTGATACCACTTCAGTGAGGAAAGGAAGGGACACTGTTACTAGAGGATAGGAGTACAAGTCCAGGCTCTCTACTTGGCCTTCTCTAATGCCACCCTGGTGGAGGTGTTGGCGTTCTTCATTATAGCCTTATACAGAGGGAAATCTATGCTCCGCATTTGGTCTTTTTGGCATGGATGGGGGTGGAGCCACAATATTTCATGTGATATTTTGCTAGCGTATAGCATTTATTGTCTAAAATCTTTCCATCTTGCTATGTTGCCTCTTTCCTGGTCTTTTGGCTAGAGAAAGGAGGCTTTGGTTGGAGCTTTTCTTTTTTTTTTTCTTTCCTTTTCATATCTATTGATGTTTCCAGGCTGCTGGCTTCTTCAGCTTCAAGTATGGTCTATAAGAGGAAACAATAAAAATTAAAAAACAGATAACTCATCACCTTGTCATTCCTCAGATCCAAGGTCCCTGGCTGGTCTTCCTTCTTCTCTCCAACTTTCATAGTCTTCTTATGTTTTCTTATATGTAGTGTTCAGGGTTTTTAGTTGTATTTATCAGGAGGAATAGGGAAAAGTAGATGTATGCCATCTTCTTGGAAGTGGAAGTTTGACATGATTATCATCCTGATTTTAAACTTAAAATAAATCAGGCTCAGAAATGTTGGATAAATTGCTTGGGGTCACCCAGTTAGAAGGTGGAAGATCAAAAACAGGGTTAAGAATAAGGACTGTAGAATGGGATGGACTGAGTTTGGTTCCCAGATCTATTACTCACTTTAAATATTATTAGTAGACTTCTTTTTTGATCACAGAACCCTTTGAGAATTGAATGAAAGCTATGATCCCCTCTATTGAAAAAATACATTCATGTAAATACACACAAAATTTTGCAAATCATGATAAATTCCATGAATTCGAGACTAGGATCTCCTGTTTTGGAGAAAAGTATGCTGTAGGCTTTCATGAAGGGAAGAGAGAGGCACATTTATGAAGAAGCAGCAAAGACTCACCTTCTGAAAGGTCCTTCACTGGTTCAAGAATTGATCTTAGGATCAAGAGGGTCTCAGGCCATGCAATGAGGAGAGGCCAACCATGGGGACATCATGGGAGGGCCAAGAGCAGTGGTTAAACTAGAAGACATCTCCTCCCTCACTAGGACTCTAGTGTCCCTCTCCAGCCCCATCTCCCTCAAGGATGACTCTTCTAGATAGGCAGCATCACTGGGCTCCTCTGTGTGTGAAGATGCTGTCCGCTAATGGTCACTCACCATGGTGGGTGTGCTGTAGCAATGCTCCCAGGGCACTCTGGCTCCAGAGCACTTCTGGCCTTTCGTGGATAGGAAGCAAGTGACAGTGCTTTGACTTCAGGGATGGACTTAAGCATGTCAGTGCGCTCTGAGCTGTGGAAAGATGTGAAAGTCTAACTGAGAGACACGTAAGCCAGCAGAAAAGAGATAAGAAAGCCGTGGGGGAGAGAAGAAAGAACAGTTAGGTGAACGATTTGTGTTCTGCCTTTTACTAGCTGTGTAGCCTTGGGAAAACCACTAGTGTCTTGGAATCTCAATTTCTTCATCTGTAAAATGGAGTTAATAATTCCTGCCCTGGTTACATCACGTGGTTTTCATAAGGAACAAATAAGATCACGTATGTGGGCACTCTTTGTGAATTGGAAAATGCTGCACCAATATTATTTTTAGGTCTGATTAAAGATTGTACACTTCACCCAGAAGTAGAATTTGATGTATAGAATTGTTATTTTTCTGTAAAAGATATTTACATAAAGGAACTTATTTGAAAACCTATAAAAGTTCTATGTTAAAACTACGATCTAGCTTTCTCTACTTAGAGAAAAATGTCCTAGGGTACGTGGGTGTTCCCCATAAAAGAAGGAAATATGTTTCATTGGAGCAGATGGCTGAAATGAAAAAAAGTAGAGCATAATAAAAGGTGTCTATAAAATCAGTCAAATAAAACATTAAGCGTTGCGAAAATAGTCCAATGTTTTAATTGTCTTTCAGGAGTTTGTTTTGTGTGTGGAGGCAAAATGGTAACGATAAATTTCAAAGGCAGCCTCTCTGAACGACTTCCTCTGGAATCCTAAAGAACTGGTAGCATTCTGATAGCCTTTAGGTGAGGAATGACTACACAGAGCAGATGGTTTAATGTTATTATGACTTGGAGATAAGCATTTACCATGGTAATTCTAAGCAAGAACCAATGAGTCTATTGTTAAGTTCAGGAAGGAGGCAAGCCTTTGAAATGCCTAAAGGCATAGGTGGCACATGCTTTTCCAGTGACTCGGTGGGTTAATAATTAATAACCTCTTGAGACTTGTGCAAACGATTATGCAAGAGCACATATCACACTGTGAATTCTTCACCTCTGCTACACTAATGCATAAGTGTTTTGTTACTAAATATTCTTTGTAATCGTTCTTAGTAGTTAATCTCAAGTTTCTGAGTTTAGAGAACTGCTATGAACTGACCAAAGTCAATTTGTCATGACAAATATTTGGTTATGTTTGGTAGATGGGAGACGTTAGAAATGGTGGAGAACTCAAGGTCTCCCCACATCCTTGCTACCAGGTAACATTTCACAATGAAAGTGAGCCTCAGATTGAATTCTGCTGCACGTACACATGTGTATTAGCACACCAGGATTGGCCTCCGCTGTAGAAAGGTGAAGACTCTGTTCTTGGTTCTTTCACACACTCTGAAAGTATTTTGCAGGAAATGGTCATTCCAGGAAAACATGACAATTTTCTTGCAGTAGGACTCAGTTAATCTGAGATCAATGTCAGAATCTTCCGAAAGTGGCTGAACACAGGATACTGGGTTAGGCCTAGGGCTTCACTCCTTTAAGCCAACCTACATATCTTGAGCTCCAATCATTTCACCAATGAAAATTCATTTCTGACCTCCATTATGTCAATTTACAAACCCTCAGGAGTTGATCAAAGATAAAGTTAGATGAAGTAATGGCAGAACATGCCTAGGGGTGTAGTCTTTTGATAAGAGCTTTCTAAATGCTACCATTATCCTTGAAATACTTATCTTTGACTAGGGAACACAATTTTTACCAGAAAATCTCAAATATTCGTTGAGTCGAATTAGCACACTTGCATATATGCTCTAGGATGTGTCTTACCATGGATTTGAAGTACAAATTAAATGTAGCTCTTAAAATGTTACTGTCATCATTTTTCTGACACCAACTAAATAAATCTATCTTAAGATACATTTTTTTAAGTCAATGAACCTGTATTGTTAAGTGATTTTGTACTTTTGTGAAGTGAACAACTAAAAGAGCTTGTTGTAATTAAAGCAATAATTTCTGTTTGATTAGTTTCTAACTTTCAAGTCTTATAATATAATTTTGTTAATATTCCTTATTCAACTGAATGATTTTGGAGCTTGGAAAATAACGTCAAAATAAGAGTGAAGTTGTCCAGCATTTCTAAGGAAGAAAATAATGAATTAGACAAAAAAATTTAAAGCTGTTTTGTTGTAATTTTCCTTTTAAAATACTTAAGAATTAGAGATGAACATTTTACCGGGATGAAATTGATTAATGTAACTGTCAAGGACATAAATCCTCTCTCTGGAGGTGAAATCTATCCTCATTTATTTGTACCATTTTCACTTTTAGGAAGCATTCTTCAGCATTTTACGAGGAAGTTTATGCTGGTGTTTAAATTCCATGACAAGTATTTCTAGCCTTATTTGGTAGTCAGGTATCAAGGGCATTGCAGATTTTATTTCCCAAATTCACAGTCTGCACAGTCTCAGTTCTTGAATTTTAAGTATTATAGAATTTATTCATTGAATCATCCTCTTGTTCACAGGTATTTATTAAGCAACAAACACGAATCAGGCACAGAAAGCTAAAGTGTGAAAAACACAGTACCACTTCAAGAATGTGCAGTCCAGCGGGGCAGATTGAGAGGTGGGCAGTGTAATGGCAGCAGATGAAAGAGTAGCTTAGAGCCTGGGTTTTGCTGCCAGTCTTGCTGGGCTAGAATTCTGGCTCTGTCATTACTTAACCCTTCTGTGGTTCAGTACCTCCACCTATAAAATGGATACGATAATACTACCTACTTCACAGGGTTGTTGTGAAGACTAAATGCATTTATTCATATAACAAACTCAGCACAGTGTGACTCATATTAATAAATGTGCTGGACCACAAGCATTGGCTATAATTATTATTATGAAGTGCAGAGTGCTTTGGGAGCTGCCTTCTGCAAGAGCATCCCTCTGCTTCTTCCCATGTCAATTCAGAAAGCAACTCCTACCAAACTGAGCTCTTTATTATTTTTCTTGTCTATTGACTTTCCTCCATTCCCATGACTATGACTTTGGTTCAGACTTGTTATTTCACACTTGTTTTCCTGACATAGTCTTATCCCTTCAGATGCATCTTTCTCTAATCACTAATTTGAAAATCTTGTATGATCATCTCTGATTATCCCCCTCCCATGATCAAAATCTCTTTCAATGTCTTTCATCATCTTGAGTATGAAATACAAACTCTTCAGTCAGACAAGAGAAACAGGGCCTCTCAGAGCTCAAATTATCCTGGGTCACTCTTGGGTTTTGAAATTCCTTATTAATGTGTAAAAATGGATAATTGCTAAAATAAAATCTCAAAATTTTTGGTACTTTTACATTTGCAAAATATAATAAACATATAAAATACAAATGCATACGAATATGTATTTATTTATGAATACACATACATAAAAATATAATTGTGTGATTCATAAGATAATTGGAGAAACTATATAGTTCTTAATTCATAATTAATGTGGTTCTGTATTTTGTACACAGATTGACAGACATATGGCGACTGGAACATCTTTCTCATCAGTGGTCTTCTCTCTATTAGTTAGAAATGATTTTGACTAGAACTAACAATTTATACAATGTTAGTTTACTATGTCTCATGACTCTGCAATCTGGACTGGGATCACCTTGCTGAATCTATTCACTCTGGCAGTTGCTGGGACTGAAAAGTCCAAGGCGGCTTCTTCACTCACATGTTTGGTGCCTTAGCTAGGAAGGCTAGAATAGCTGGTGGCTGCCCAGCATCTCTTTTTCCATGTGGTCTCTCATGCATCTAGCTTGGACTTCCTCGCAGCATGATGGTCTCAGGGTATTCAGACTTCTTATCTAGTAACTGGTTTCTGAGAGAGGAAGTCTCTCTTTGAGACTAGTCCTAGAACTGGCACTGTATCACTTCCACCATATTCTATTGGTGAAAGCAAGTTATAAGGCTTTCCTAGACTCAAAGAGAGGGAAAATAGACTCCATTCCACCTCTTGACGTGAGGAGCAGGACGTGAGTACAGTGAGGGAAGGAAGGGATCACAGCCATCTTCAAAGACTGTCTACCGCTCTCAGATAATGTCCACGTGGAGATAGTTGCTGGTATGGGTTCAGTGGTTCTACTCTGTGATACTTTTGGCTTTCATCTCATTGTTGAAAGGTGATTTTATCACCTCTAACTGGTTTATCCTCCCCAATCATGTTCAAAGGTGGGAAATAGGAGTGGTGAGGGGCAGAGCAACTCTCTTTGGGCACTTCCTTCTAACCAGGTAGAAAAAAAAAACTTTCTCACAAGCCTCCATCAGATTTCTTCATACACTTCTTTGGCCAGAATTGGATCACATGTCTCCCCTTAAACAAGGATGGGCCTTTCCCGAAGTTGTAGTTAAAGCCACACCTAAACAAAACTGGACTTCTGATAGCAAAGTGGAAGGGGGAGAATACATTTGGTACAAGCAAGCAATGATGTTGGCCATATTCTGTAACTGCACATATAACCAAATTTGTAGACAACACCAAAAATCTAAATTAGAGTCCTACTGCCCTCCTCATCACCAGCCCCCATAACAAACTCCGTGATGGTTTTTGCCTATAAGAACCCTTTAACCCTAGTGGGAGGAAAACTACACAGTCACAAGGCAAAGAGTGTGAATTCAGGGGGAAGTGCAGAATTTGAGCCAAAAATTCAATCTAAAATCCCTTCAAATCTATACTCTATGCATTCTGAAATCTTTGCATTTCCTTACCGACTCCAAGCTCACACATCTCCTTGTCTTTATACTGCCGATCCGTATATCTGTAACACCCTTCCTCAGGCCTTCACTGACCATCTTCAGGATTCAGCTCAAAAGACACTTTTTCCCCTAGGCTTTCTCTTAGTCTCCAGCTGGATTAGTGGCCTCTAGTGCTTGCTCCTGTGGTACCTCGAGTTTATCACCATTGCGAGAATCATACTATCAGATTTATTAATATCTTTTGTTTACTTATCTATGTTTCATGTTAGATCATAAGCACAGCCTAATGCCCTTTAATTCAGGCTAGGATTCCATTGTCTGAGTATTTGGGCCATAGCAGAGAATCAAATGCTGGTTGAGTGAATAAATGGATGGATGTAGGTTGAAATTTGATCCTGAAGGCAATGGGAAGCCATTGGATGATTTTAAATGTGATTGTTATTCTCATATTTTTGGAGGGGAAAATTTTGGTAACAGTGAAGGATGTAGTTAAATAGGGTGAGACTACAGAGGCAAGAAGATGACAAAATTGATGTAATCCCACGTGAAATCACAAGAGATAGAACTAAAATAATGTCAGTGGTGGGGATGAGAAGAAAATGGATTCAAGAGATACTTAGAAAGACCCCAATGCCTAGTTAGTTCTGGAAGGTAAAATAATGGCAAATTCTTAGCTGATTTTGTGTTTCTGGCTACCCATTGAAGACAGAGTTTTTACTTTATATAGGGAATGGGCCAAAGGAAAATACATTTTAGAGTCCCATTTTAGAATAAAGAGTGTGTGATACTAACGAAACATTTATGAAGAGAGTCAAGTAGGCAACTGGAATAATTGTAGCTTAGGTGAGAAATTAGAGCTTGATAATTAGATTCGGAAATCATCATGCGCCAGTAAGCTGTAGATACAGATGTGTTCCCCAGGAGGAGTGAGAGAAGGGACAGAGGACAGAATTGGTAAACACTAGCATTTGACCCATGATGGGAAGAAAACACCTGTAAACATATTGAGAAGAAACAGCTGAACAACCAGGCAGGAAATGGGGTGTGTTGGTTTGCTAGGGCTGCCACAGCAACTCTGGAGCTAAACAGGCCTCAGCTCAAACCTGGGTTCTGTCTCTTACTAGGTATGTGAACTTTGCTGAATACTTAATCTCTCTAATCTTCAATTTCTTCACCTGTAATGTGAAGATGAGAATAGTAATGCAAGGACATGCTCCCAAATGTTAACAAGTGATTATCTTTGGTTGATAAGGTTAGAGACCCTTTTTATTTTCTGCCTTTGGCTTATCTGTGTTTCAGACTTTTTTATAAAAGTAATATATATTACTTTTAGGGAAATAGATATTCTCATTTTTCCCTCTATTGAAGACAAGAAACATACATTGAGTACTGTAGGGCACAGGGTGTTGTCCAAAGTTAAAAAAGGAATAATGTGTTTTCAAGGACTTTGTAATTGGTGGGGTGGAATTCCAAAAAACTAAATGAATAGCTATAATGCACTCCATATTAGAATAGGACAAACATAAAAAAATAGGTTAAATAAATTAAATGATGCTCCTTGGGTTCTCCCTGGGAGAAGAGAGATCTTATTAGGCTGGAGGAATCACAGAATGTTTCCTGGAGGAGCTGGCATCACGGATGACCCTAAAAGAGTAGCGACCCTCACAAAGTCACTATTGTCTCAGTGCTTGTTGGTTTGCTTCACAATAAAAGGAAAACTGGTCAAGAGATAAGAGCTGAGAATGCAGAGTGATTGGTTTACATGGAGAGGAATCTTCCTGTCAACTGCTGTAGTTGCCAGGAACCTCAACAGCTGCATGTCAAAAAGTTTGGGGGAGTAGAAAGTTCTTGCTTCATCACAGCTGGGAAATGCAGGGCTTAAAGTAACCACATTTTGATTCAGCCCAGTTGTTTCGTGTGTGAGTTCAGAGTTTGCAAAACTGGGAAAATGAAGATAGTCAAGCTGTTTAACTTTGGTTCAAGTTGGTTTTTGTTGTTTTTCAGTTTGGTAAGGGCTTAAAAATTACCTTTCTTCTTTTTTAAGTCCTGAGTTAAGCTTTTATTTTTCGTTTCCATCTGCAAATGGCCCAATTTTTACATATGGCTATTAACTACCTATGTGAAAACATAGAAAATTATATTAAGTGAATATACAATTATGTGTGAAAACAATGTCTTGATCAAGGGCGTCAAACTTCTCTTTCAATGAGACTCTCAAAAGGAAGGTCAGATTGACAAATTTTTAATATTGTCAAATTGTAGCATGTGTGAGTTCACACGTCTACGATTTCATTGTGATGATTTCTAAAAGATGAGTTTGCACTTGGCAATGCTGAATTCAGACGCTCAATTTCACAGGAGATTGAAGATTAAATCAGAAATGTTAAAGGCAAACAAAATTAAAATCAACATTAGTGATACGTGATGACAAAGATCACCAGTTAAATATTCCACCACAGAATCAAATACCTCAAACCTGGCTTCTGACAATGTAAAACATCTGTCTTTGCAATAAATATAAAAGAGAAAGCCTTCGGAATCAATTGGGCATTTATTTGCCTCCATGTATTTTGGGGAATAAGGAAGCATATGTATGCTGTCCAGAGGAATTTGGGCAAATTTAGAAAAAAAAGAAAAAGAAACCCACACACTTCTTCATTTTTAAGAAAAAGAAGTAGTAGTGACATCACTCTCAGCTAAAATCGAGCCTGTTTATATCTCAATTTATTAGGTAATAGAATGCCTTCTTCAGAGTTATGAAGTAACTAGGACAGTTAAGTACAATTTCCTTCTGAATCTTGATGACCTCATTTGTTCATTCATCCAACAAATAGTTATTACACCCCTATTATGTGCTAGGTGCTGGGGATTTAATAGTGAGTGGAGGGAGAGACGTAATCCCTGTCCTCAAGAAGTATGGACTTGAGTGGGGGATGGGAATAGAAATTAAAGAAGGGCACAAATAATTATAAAACTACTGCTGTAGTAAGTGCTAAAAAAAGAGAGTCATATGGTGACAGGAGAAGCTATAATAAAAGATCTACTCAAGAGGTTAAGGAAAGCTTGCCCATCAAGGAAGCTATGATTTACCCAAGGAAGACCAAGAGTTGGCTGGGTGAAAAGGAAAGAAGGGCAGAGGACAGGAAGTGCACCCTGGGGAAGGCTCTGTGTGGGAGGAATGCAGGGGCATGTTCAAGGAATTTGGAGAAGGCTCTCAGCAGGAGAGGAGGAGAAGCCCAAGGGAAGGTTATAAGAGAGGAGGCGGTTTGAAGGCATGTTAAAGGATCTGGTTCTATCCTTTATCTCAAGAGCACTTGGAAGCCATTGAATGATTTTAATCAGAGGGTTGGTATAATCAGGTTTGCATTATGAAAAATTATTTTAGCTCTGATTTGAGAAATTGTGTGGAAGGGCCCAGAATGGCCCTGACTGGGGATGAGTGGTTGGGAGACTCCTGCGCCAGGGAAGGCAGTGGCATGGGCCAGGTGGCTGTGGAGGAAATAGGAGAAGCAGATTTTGAACTCAATTTTCCTCCATCGCTCAAGTGGCTTCCAGCTTTGGCAAGCCTGCTGGTGGGCAAGAAGATGCCCAGCCTTCCTGAATTCACTGCCCTTCCTGCATCCGAAATACAAGAGCTGGGACGTGGCATTTTCCTAAAAGACACATTCAGAGGCAGCTTCAGTGCTGGGTGGAACAATGGTGACAAGACTTAAGGTTCCAGGATCAAGCAGATGAACTCTTAGATTGACAGGGAAGATTTTGGAAGTTGGGTTTCCAGGGAGGGCTATTTGCCTTTACTTCCAGTAAATCTGGCCACCTGCCTCTGCAAACAACCTTTGTCTCATAAGACAAGAGAGTTCATTGTGGAAACTGCTGGATGATCTCCTGACCAGAGGGCTATACAGAATCTAAGTTTTTGAGAGCTGGAAGTAGGTTGAGCATATAATTCATTATCCAAACAAGACACATGGGAAAGAGAATGTGTCTTGGTTGGATAATGATTAATTTCAAAACAGATGTACACCAGTATAGTTCTGGGCAAACCTGGTCACCTTAGCAAGAAGAGAAAGTTGAAAGTTTATTCTGTCCTCCTCCCACTATTTCCCGTATAGCAGAGGAGAGGATAAGCTTTCTCTCTCTTCATGGGCACTACTGGAATGCAAACACTGGTATTTAGCTGACTCCCAGGCCACTTTCATTTTTACATTTTCTACTGTACTTGATACATTCTGAAGATAAGATTTCTCACCATTATCACTCTGTAATGGCTGATCATTTACAATTACTCACTTAATCACCCCCAGGAAGAGGCAGGTCAAAATGGGAGGCACCACCCAAGAGCTCATCAGAAATGCTGCATCCTAGATGTACTGAATCAGAATCCGCATTTTAACAAGATTCTCAGATGATCAATACGCACATGAAAGTTTGAGAAAAAACGTCCGGACTTCAACCTACAGTAAGAAAACCTTTTTACAATGTGACAGTGTATGCACACATAACCGAAACAAAAGTTTGAGGCAATCCTTACTCTTACTATTTTATTAGGGAAAAAATGTGCTCACAACTCATTAGATTTCAGCATCCACTCACGGGTCGCGACTTGTAGTTTGAAAATACAACTCTAAAGCACCTAGGAACAATCCCAAGAAGGTTGGGGGGGGGGGAGATGCTTCGTGGGGGTGCTATGGAAAGGATATACACTTTCTCTGTTCAGTTACTTTCTGAAACGTGTGCACTTAGTCACTCCGGAGTAAATCCTTGGAGCGAGGAGCTCCTGAGAGCGGTGAGGGGCAGCTGAAAGTTTGCCAAAGCCCTCAGAGGGGCTGGTCCAGGGGACGTGATTGGCAGCTACGAGAGAGGGCGAGGGCTGGAAGCGAGCAGAGGGAGAAGGCTCTGCGGCGGCGAGAGGTCCTGCCCAGCTGTTGGCGAGGAGTTTCCTGTTTCCCCCGCAGCGCCCGGGTGAAGTTGAGTGAGTCACTCGCGCGCACCGACCGAAGACACCCCCACGCGCGCACACGCCCGGGGCAGGAGCCGGCCTCCTGCGCAGCTCCCCTCGGCCGCCGGGGGCCTCCCTGCTCCTCGCCGGCCTCCAGGCCCCCTCCCAGCTGGCAAGCCGGCGCCACATCTGGCCCGCACATCTGCCCGGCCGGCCCGGCGCGGGGTCCCGAGAGGGCGCGGCGCGGAGGCGCAGCCAGGGGTCCGGGAAGGCGCCGTCCGCTGCGCTCGGGGCTCGGTCTATGACGAGCAGCGGGGTCTGCCATGGGTCGGGGGCTGCTCAGGGGCCTGTGGCCGCTGCACATCGTCCTGTGGACGCGCATCGCCAGCACGATCCCACCGCAAGTTCAGAAGTCGGGTGAGTGGCCCCCAGCCGGGGCTTGGCGGGCCGCCGGGGGTCTCCCGGGCTCCCCGCCCCTTCGCCGCGCTTGACAGGCGGCCCCGGGAACGCAGCGCTCGGGCGGAAACGGGACGGTTTCCCCTCGCGGCACCCACGCAGCCCGACTCCCTTGGCCGCAGGGACGTGAGCTTTTCTTTAAAGAGAAGGAAAGTTCAAGTGGAAGGGGGCGCGGGGCACGTTTGGCCCCCTTTGTGCGGGCAGGAAAGGCGTTGTGTTGGCCGCGTTCGAGGCGAGCCCCCACCCCCGGAAAGGGAAGTTTGAGAAGTTGGTTATCTGAAGGAGGCAGGGGAGCAGCGGCCCGGAGCGGCGGCCGCAGAGGCCGCCAGAGCAGCTGGCACACCTGGGCCACCGCGCCCCGCGGCGATGCTGCGTGCCCACCCCGGGCTGGCCGAGCCACCCCCTTGAATGGCCAGTTACTCAATCCTTAGCCCCTGGGAAGGGCCACACACTCCCTCAGGCCGGCTTCTTGGCCCGGAGTTACTGTAGGAAAGTTGCAAGACAAGAAGCTCTTTCCAAAGGAAAGTTATCCGGCTCCACTGACGGCTAGGCGTGGATGGGGTAGGGAGTGGGGGTTGTCAGGTGGAAGGCGGAGAGTTGTTTACTGAGTGCCTACTGGGTGCTGGGTGCTAGGTGCTGGAGATGGTGCCTGGAGCAAGACAACCCTGCCTTCCGGGAGTTGACGGTTCTCTGCAGTAATCGTTTCGTGGAAACGGAAGGGTTAAAATCATAAATCCGCTGCCCACCTGATCTCTATCTCTAGAGGTTTTTGAGGGGGAAAAATGCAGGAATTGAGTTCTTAAGGATTTGTTACAAGAAGCATCGAACCCCTGAGACCTGAAGAGTTAGAATTTTTGCAGCTAGGATCCACATAATTGAGAATCTGCAGCTGGGCTGTGGGTAACGGAGTATTTGGCCCTTTCTCAGGCCTCAGTTTGCTCATCTGTAAAATGACACGGTTAGATTTGGATAATTTTACATTACCTGCATCTTTATCATTTTATGTCCCTCTCTTCCCCCTTTGGTGACTTGGAGATGCCCTGTGTGGATTTGGGATGAAATGTATTGGATTTGACAGTCCACATCACTCTGAGGCACGCTTTTTACTTACCAAGGGCTGCATAGGCTTTCCTTTAGGTTTGTCTAGAAAAAATATGCACCAGGTTCTAAATGGTACATTTCAGAGTATTTGAAGTGGATTGAGAACTTTTCAAGATTATGTTTTATATTGAAAGTCCCATGGAGGTGGGAGTTTTTAATGGAATGAGGAAGAAGCACTATTGTAAACAAAAAAATCCTAACATAAATTTGAGTTCTACTGTTTAATCAAATCCCAGTGTTTCATTCTTGGCTGTTTTTGTATACTGCAGTACTAGAATGTTCACTTGCTTCTGATTATACCCCACACGCCTAAAAATTGAGTTATATTTTGCTAATAAATATTTTAAATGGCACCCTCAATTTTCTGTGTATGTTAAAAATCACTAAAACTTTTGTTTCAGATTACGAAAGAAGGAAATTAGCAGGCTCTGATTTTGTTAGGTTTTGTTTACAAGGATAAGATTTATGATTTGCAAATTCCAGACTCAATAGTTTATGAGTCGATTTCATTTTATCTATATACACACTTTTAAACAATTAACTTAAAAGCTTAGGGGCTTTTTATTTGGGCTTTTAAACAGTTTTCCAAAATGCACAAATTTTATGTTTTGTGGAATTAAAGTTTCAAAATGGTTGAACTAAGGAATCATTTGAATTTGTATTCATTTGAAATTAAATTTTTGAAGATAGTTGAAGGTAACTATAATGAAGGTGAGAAACCTGATTCCATGATTGCATTTTGATTTTCCATGTAAATAAATGGTTTCAGAATTTTTCTAACATAATTGGTACACTGTCAAAACATTTTTCAAAATATCTTTATGCATGATAAGATATGAGGAAATGAGATTATTTACAGCCTCCTATTAGGTCACCTAAAAAAAAATCCATCTTCTGTTGAGTAGATTGACAAGCAGATAAAGGATCTCAGTCTAAGAACAAACTTCATTAAGAAATATACTTAAAATTTTTTAAAGTATTGTTTTTGACTTAGATTCACTCTTCCTAAATGCTCAAAATTAAGTAATTATTCTTTTGGGGAAAACTTTCAATGTCTGAAAACTCTTCAGATCTGAAAAATGTGACTTTTGCTTTTCAAATACCTACCAAGAGATGCTTGTTGATGACTCAACGTTGGTAAAAGTGTCATGTAGATAAACTTCTTTGTTAAAATCATGTTAAAGATATGCTTGATTTGTCAGAGTCAGAGACTAGACTAGGCCCAGAATTTGGTCTCTTTGCTCTTGTTCCCAGAAAGTACATTTTCACCTCTAGGCCACTTCCTATAATAACATCTTTTTATACCTATTTATGGTTTACACAAAATACTCATCACATTTTGGATTTATTGCCTTTTTTTTGAGGTGGCACCCCGTGGCGATGAGCCTTCATTATTGTCTGTGTAATCAGCATAACTGCTACACGGTTTCCATTTCAGTTACCAATCCTCAGTTATCAATACAACTTTAAAATTTTTCTTTATGTTTTTAACCCTATTTTTCCAATAAAGAATGACACCTGTTTTTTGGTGCCACTGTAAAAAGTGGCCATCAGTCATTCTTCCTTCTCAACAATATTGATAGAGCGTCTCCTTGTGCTAGGTAGCAGGCTCAGGCCTGCAGACACCATCCTGAACGAATAAGACAGACCTGGTCTTTGACCTCATTGAGTTTAACATACAGGAGCATGTTAAAGGCAAAGAGATGGAAACATATTTTAACCCTGTGTCTTGGCAGCATTATTGAATAACGGTGGTTTATTTCTAGACTCTTTTTTCAAAAGCCCATTTTATTGTTTAATGTACTAGGAGGGGGTGTGTGTTGGATGTTTTCTTCTCCGTCTCTCTATTCTTTTCTTTTGAATAATCTGTTCTTTTTTATACTGCCTTGTTACAGGCCCCCAATGGGGCCACCTCAACTCTCCATTCTATAGCCAGCATGATGGACCCCATGTGCTCATCTAGTCTTTCCTTTGAGAATAAGCTTGGAGATAGAAGAGGGCAGGGTATAAGCTTTGGAATCAGGCCATCCTGGGTTCCAAACCCACTTCTTATTTACTGGCTGTGTGGCCTGTTGTAGTTACTCTACTTCTGTAATCCTCGGTGGCCTCATTTGTGAAATGGGGTTATGGAGTTATGGTGAAGATGAAATGAAATAGTGCTTTAAAGTGCTTAACATAGTGCCTGCAGCATAGTAAATGCATGATGAGTATCAGCTCCCATTATTAGTATTAGCTCCTCCATCAGGCCTAACAAGGTCCTCAGTGACCTGCTTCCCATCTGATTCAGTAGCCTTGCATCCTGCCATGGCTCCCACTTTCCCAGTCCACTCTTACTGTCATGCACACACATGCTGTGAGCAGGTTAGGCAGCCGTGACTTCCTTCAAGCTGCTGTCTGTCTGGAACTCCTGCTACCTCGATAATTTTCACTCATCTTTTAAGACTTCACTCAAGTGTCATTTTCTTAAGGAAACCTGCTTTGAATGCCCCGGGCTGAGCTAAATGTCCCCTCCTGGGGACAGGCCTCTCTTTTAGCTTTTAACAATAGTAAGCCAAAATTATATCTTTCTGTGACTCCCTTGCCCATGAGGCCTTTAATTCTCTCAAAGGCAAGGGGCGTGTCTTCTTCATTTCTCCACCTCCAGGTCTCCTGCAGTACCTGGCACCTAGAAAATGCTGAGTTGAGCCTCCACTTCATCTTTCTGGAGGTAGTGCAACTGAATCAAACATTCTGACAACCAGGCAGTCCCTGTTTATTGCAAGTTTGGTCTGAATGGTAAAATCTTACTTTTAGTGAGAATAGTTTTGGCTCTGACCCAAATAGGCAATTTGACTGTTTTTATACTATGTAATTGGTTCTTTTATTCTAATGAGCTCTGGAAAAAGATGCTTCAAATTCTATCAAACATGATGGAAAGCTGCTAGAAGTTTTCATCCAACTCCTTTACCTATACATTTTGAAGTAGTGCAGGGCATGCAAAGGCACTGCAAAATTTTTTAAAAGTTTCACCAAAGATATTTTCCAGTAAATACTGAATTCTCTCTTTTTTTTTTCTAGAAGGTTGTCGAAAGGAGACTTTCATTAAAAATGAAGTGCTGAAATCTAAATTTAGTTTTTAAGTTTCTTTTTTCATCAGGGTTTTATGTTTTGGTTGATAAGCAGTGAAGCAGAGTTGGTCGAAGGGAAGTGTGGTCCTGTAGCAGCTGCTGTCTGCTGTAGAACTGTGTGGATATTATTTAGGTGTGATGCAAACCACCAAAACAATTTAAAATAGGGTGCAGAGGAACCATACTTCCTGGCTACAGCATGGCGCTACTTAGCCAATTTCCACATAAAAGCATAGCTCTATCGCCTTGTTAGCTTCCCCCCTCCAGGTCCCCACGTACAGCTTCAGTCGATTTAACTCATATTTTCAGTAGAAACAACTTAGCAGATGAGCATTAGCAACAAGAACGTTCACCACTTATTTTGCACTCCCTCTTTTCCTTGTAGGATTTTTTGCTTCCAGGTACTTGTTGCTTCCAACTGCGGAAGATAATGATGATTCTGCTTCGTTGCCTGGCATGTCAGAAGGGTTTGGAATGCTGAGCAGGCACATGGGCTCATCTCAGGGAGAAGTGGGGAGAGGGGAGATGAGTATTTGAGAATCTGCTCTGAGCCAGCTGCTTAACATTACTTATCTGGCTAAATCTTCAGAAGAAACCTGCAAGATAAGTTTTATCATCTTCATTTTATAAATGGGGAAGATGGAGTCTGCTTAAGGTCGCCTGAGGTTTGCCTGTGTGTGTGTGTATGTGTGTGTGTGTGTGTGTGTTCTGAGCTTGCCCTGCTCGCGTTCTGCAGGCTCCTTTTCATGGTGTATCTGTGTGTACATGTGTGTTGGGATGGAAGTTAGGGACGGAGTAAAGGGACATCATATTCAAGAAGGGGGAACCTGCCATCTAATATCATCAGTTCAGAGCTTCTGATATCATGATTTGCTTGGCTTGCGTGATCTGCCTCCTTCCTGATTGTCGCTGTGCTACAGAAGATCAAGATAGGGCAGAGTCTTTGCACAAGGACGCTTTACTGTTCCTAGTCTGATAATGGCATCTTGGTGGTGGGACCCGCTGCAAGTGACCCCTGGTTCAACCATTCACAGCAGTTGGACATGCACCGTTTTCAAAGACGTGCATTGTAAAACCTCAAATTTCAGGCATGTAGGACCAGCATCTCTGTATAGGCCTCGAACAACTGCTGGTGAGGGCAGAAAGAGCAGAATTTATGCAACATAACAAAGGGGGATGATTTGACTTTTGAGGTTCCACTAATTTGAAAACTTGTACGTAAGGTTCTTCTCCTCCCAAAAGGATCTGGCCTTTTCCTTGCCATGATCAGCTTTTTAGGTCTTGGCACTTGACAGAGGGCAACTGCCTCCTTGGATGTAGTGAGTTTAGGATCTCCTGCGTAGGCTCTGAAGGTTCCCTGGCATCTGTTTTGTTTACAGGGCCAAGGCTGTAGATCATTAGAGTGGCCTCAGCTGCCGGGCAAGTGCCAATGACTGGGGAGACTGTGTCTGGGAAAGGCTGTCTGCTGTCAAGATATGCATCTCTTTCTTTTTTTTTTTTTTTCTGTTTTCTGATGATATATTCCCCTCTCCCCCCAATTTTCTCGGCTCAACTAAAATATAGGCCTAGTATATGGGCACCAGGGGCCTCTGTCCTGGGTTTTAGAGGGTACTGCTTTTATTCTTTTCTGGTCAGGCCCCTGTCCGTGGGGTGAGGAGACTTTAGGCCTCAGAGTCCAAACTCCTCCCCCTTTTTAGATCATATTTCAGGTACCTGGGAACCCAAAATTCACTGTCCAGATGGCCCTGGAGAGCTTTTACAGCCTGCGTGGACCCTTGTGTCCACCTTCCTGAGGGCTTTCACAGCCCCTGGTCTATGCACCCGAGGGGTGGCTAAAGACAGCTGTGTCCATGGTGGGTGTGTAGGGGGCAGTGTTAAAACTCAGGAAGGCAGGTTGTTGACCAGGACCGGGACCGTGTTTCCCCAAAACACCCAGTTCCAGGGAAGGACTTCGAGTCGTTGAAGAGTTTTAAAGTTGTGCTTGGACTTCCAAGACATGATGAAGATATATTTGTCAGTTAAGGTAGTTTATTGAACAGGTGGTTAGCATGATTTGTAACTTTCGATATTTTGACCTATGGGACGTAGGCCTCCATTCGTCCTCTTGCTCTGGGCTTTCCAGTGTGAGGGTGGGTCTGGCATCAACAGAGGTTCCTTTGCAGAGGTGTTGGGTGCAAAATTAGTTTTTGTCGATTGTATCATCTTTTCCCTGGAGTAGAGAAATTGCTCATCAATGAAAAAGCTTTTCATTATTTGATTTCATTATTTGTTTATAGTCACGATGTTGTATTTCCTTTGGGAAATTCACTTTTTCACAGTTTCTATTTTCCTGGAGGAAACTTGAGCTCTTTTCATTTGACTTGTTCTGTCCGCTATTTCACGTGTACATTTTTTATTCCAGATTTCCCAGTGCCTTAGTTGCATTTCCTCTGTGTACTGGGGGCACTAGGACAAGGTGAAGCTTATCTGGATGTTTTCTTCTACTTTTGTTAATATTTTATTTGAGTGATCCATGGCCTTCTCAAGCCTCTTTAAGGAGAACAAGAATATTAGAACAGTGTAAAGAAGTAAAAAGCCCTTCTGACGTTATAAAAGCCCTTATGACACCTTATAAAAGGTGTAGGATTGTCAAAACCATGCATTTTAGAGAGCTAGGAGTTTGGCAGAACAAACATGAATGTCTTTGAAGGAAAATATAGGGTCAGGCATATTTTCAGCATATGCCACAGCAGCTCTCGATCTGTTAAATTTGTAAATCATTGCAGAGGATTCATTGACTTTGAAGGAAAGTCGGTTTGTGGATGTTAGGATGTTCGGATGCTTTGTGGGTGACTACTGGAAACCTTTTATACGTAGGGAAATGGAATTGGCCTCAAACTCCAGCTGTGAGTGGTGTTCCTGTCTTGAGGAAGCGTTACTCACGAGCCTTTGTGGACAGGTTTCCCAATAATGTATGTAGCTCCCCCTTGTTGAGGTCTTGCTACTGCCTGGATCATGCTGAGCACTTCACTGTATTATCTAACCTTCAAAATAACTCTGTGAAGTAGATTTTATAATGCTCATTCTAAGTTCTCTAGAGATTAGGAAATTTAATGAAGGCCACCCAGTTACCAAATGATTATGCTGAGATTGGAACCAAGACGGTCTGGTTTGGGGACCTAGACTCTAATTGTTATGCTATACTGAGCCCAGCTGCCTCAGTTGACATAAACCACTTTTCCATTATAGCATGGTTGGTAGGGGACTCTAGGCGTTAAGAGAAATAATGGTATATCCAACATTTTTCTAATGGTTTAGCGTTTTTCATATATTATCCTATTTAATATCTCTAGCTAAATAAAATAAAATTTGGTCCATACACCAAGTCAAACATCATGCCTGTCTTGTGACCTCAGTGGGAAAATGAAATATATACGTCAGGTGATGTATTGGCTGAATCATGGAACAGTTAAGCCATCAAGGAGTTTAGGTATTCTGAGTAAAACAGGCACTTTATTTGGAAGGATTGGGGAAGTTAAGGATGCATAAACATGTAGGGGTTATATATGGTAGGCCGAGGGATGTAGATTTACCATGAAGTGAATAGCACTTAACCTTCAAGGTTTCTCTCTGGTATAGGCCCATCTCCTGACTCTGAGAGGGACCCTGGCCACGTGGCTGATGAGTGCCTTCAAGTTAAGAAATATTTAAGAAATCTTGCAATGCCCTGAATCTTATAGCTCACACATAAAAGAAACCTGATAGAAGTTTTCCCAAATTTAGAAGCAATGCAAAAAATTTATATAAGATTACTATTATAAGTAATTATGAAGCTGAAGGAAACTTTTCCAAGTTATTCAATAATAAATTACAAATTCTAATCAACAGCTCTAGAAGGAAGACTGAATTATTTTTCTGTTCTCTCTTTAGAGAATATGACAAATATCGTTGGAAGTGGTGATCAGAGTATGCAACCAAAAAATGTAGCAACACTATTTCAGAGGTGTATCAGGCAGTTAATTAATAAAAACATGTTTTCTTTTAAAATTTATATTTGTGGTATTTGCAGCTTTTAAAAAATTTGTAATTTGAAAGATGCCATTCTAAATTCTCAATATTCACTTTCATACCTAAATTTCTATTCTCATTTTTTATATTCTTATTCTTTTTTTTTTTTTTAAAGATTTTATTTATTTATTTTTTTCCCCCCAAAGCCCCAGTAGATAGTTGTATGTCATAGCTGCACAGCCTTCTAGTTGCTGTATGTGGGACGCAGCCCCAGCATGGCTGGAGAAGCGGTGCATCAGTGCGCGCCCGGGATCCCAACCCGGGCCGCCAGCAGCGGAGCGCGGGCATTTAACCGCTAAGCCACGGGGCCAGCCCTATATTCTTATTTTTAAAGAGTGCCCTGGAAATTGAGACGCTTCAGCTTCCACAAGACTCAACTGTATGCCTAATATGTAGGATTTGCTTGTCGACATACAAAATAAATAAAAAATACCTCCTCCCCACCTCCCCTTACAAACAGAGACCGAAGTCTTCGTTGTTACATCACCAAACCAAAACATTTTTCCCCCAGGTTTAGCTAAACCCTTTATCATTTTCCTAGTTGAGAGGTCCCATGCAAAGTAGAAAAGAAGTTGTAAATATGTAATTCTCACAAAACCTTGATCTTGAATGAAAGGTAACCCAGATCTGACCCTTAGTTTGAGATTAAGACTCTGCCTAGGAGACAGCTGGTGAAGATGAAGGCACGTTACACCGGCAATCCAGGCGTCTGGGTGACCTGCTGAAGTCCTTCAGTCCCACTGGGTCTCGTTTTTCTTCTATGTACAGTAACAAGAATTGGATTAGATGAGATTTGCAGCTTTTTCTTTTCTGAAATGTTTCATTCTGTGTGTCTATAGAGGAAATTATTGAAGTTGACTTAGAAAACATAATCTTTGACTAATCAAAGTAGAAAACTATCAGAAGTCATAACAGGGCAGAACTGACAAATACCGTGAACATCCACTTGAAGTTTGTTGGAGATGACTACTATTGAAAAAAGAAAGAGAAACCATAGTTACTTTGAAAATTTCCTAGTACAGGTGCCTGAGCATACATCCTGACTAAATAGCATGTTTACTTCAGCCAGCCCTCACTCCTTGTTGCTGAAGAAAAGGCTTCCTTGGTTTTGGTGGTAATACCATCTCTCTTTGGTTAATTATGGTGTTCTCATGCTCCCCTTCCTCTGAATCGGTAAAAATGTCTGTGAAGAGTTTTCCTAAGGTACAGAATTATGAAGTGCTTTGCTGTGTCTAGGCAAAGAAAGTCCCAAAGGAACTTCTGTGTTTTTTGGGAAAAGAAAGGAAACTTGTCTAAATATAGTCTTCTGTTGCCTTTCAAAGATTTCTCCACCATTTTTCTTAAAATATTCTCAGAAAAGACAGAATTTGCTACAGATTGGCAGTTTTCAGACAGCTTTTTTAGGCAGGGGAGTAGCTGTGAGTCCCATAATTGCATTTCCGGAGTCTGCAGACACTGGTTAGCAGGGAGGAGGAATCTTCTAACTATTGTTTTGAGTGGCTCTCTTGTTACTACGTATCATATTTGTGTTTTTTTCTCTAAAGCCCATAGTATGGTGGGGGTGGGGAGACCATATGATAAAATTTGTCCTCAATTATGTGAAAAGGAAAAAAATAAAAACCCAATAGTAACGTTTTGTATTCACTATTCTGGAATCCCTTAAATTACATTGTTAGAAAATAATTTCTAACAATCTCAATCCACACTTGGAACTCTTGTTTTTATTCTTATAATTTCTATTATAATTAATCATATAATTTTTATTGTTTCTGTTATCACCTACTTATTTATTTTAATGAGCAGCAGGCCAGCCAGTCTTTTCCTTTGTTGTTCTCTGCTGTTTTCCATCTCCTCCAGCTTGCGGCCCTGCTCATTCTACCTTCTCACTCCTTCAGGAACCTCATTTCTCACTGAACATTTATTTACCTTTCATGAGTTATAATATGCCTTGAGGCCTGAATCTTGAGCTCAAGCATTCTGACCCCAGAAACAACGCTTTTATATCATCCCGCAATAACAGTTTTGATACCTGGCTACTCAAAGGTTGGTCCAGGGACCAACAGCATCAGCATCACTGAGAATTTATGGGAAATGCAGAAAGTGGGGCTGCTGCATTGGAATCTGCATTTCAACAAGATCCCCATGTAATTCATGTACCCGTGGAAGCTTGAGAAGCACTGCTCTAATAGCATTAAAGCATTTTCCAGAGAGGAGTCAGATGATCTGCAGTGATTTCAGAGGATCAGATCAGACTGGTTTCTGTCCCTGAGGAAGAGAAGGATTCAAGGAAGAGTAGTCCCTAGTTTTATGAGGGCGTTTTTTACTCCTCCTAAGCTACAAGGCCCATTTTAACTGTGTAACTAAAGCACTCAGGCCGGCGGAAGAGAGAAGGCGCTGACAAGTCAATTAATGAGTCAGTTTTAAAAGTCTGTTTCCTCAAAGCATCCTTCATGGCTCATTCCTCCATTGAACGTCCCTTGATCACCAGCTGTGGATCCCAGGGATCTGTTTCTCTGCTGAACTCACAGCATTTATCATGTTTATTCATTAGGCGTTTAATCACAGACTGCCTTGACATTTGTCGGCCTTTAATTGAGCTATTATACCTTGGCATTTCTTAAAATATGTAGACTCTGCTGTGTACAAAGTTATGTACCCAATAAATTAATGAATCAATGTCAGGTTTTCCAGGAAGTGGTTCTATTCTTCAACATTTTTTAAAAAATCTTTTGTCTTGAGAAACTTATTTGGTCAATGCTCAGTGAGCCTTCACTAAATTTCTTTTGAATCTCTTGACATTTATTTTAGACTGTTCTGAGAGCCCCACTCTTGGCTTTTTCATTGATTGGCTTCTATATTTTACTCACTGCAAGATAATTTTTTGCACCTCGATTACTTTCGTCTGTGAATTCCAACAACCAGTTTTTATGACTACTTTCTGATTTTTCCAAATAATTTTATTTTCTGACTTTTTTTTTCTCTTGACATCTTAACGATACTTGGCTACAAAAAAAAAGTAAAAAAAAAAGAACAGAAAAAACTTTCCATTGCAACCTATATCTCATGTTGCCTCCTGTTGCATCAAATCTCAACTTATTCATCAGAATACTTTTAAAATCTTAATACCTAGAATCTCCTAATCAGACATTTATTTACAACAGGAACCTAGTTACACGAAATGCATAACCATTTGGTTTCATTTTTGCTCTTAAATTATGGTACCACAATGCAAGTCTGAACTCTTATTTTCTGTCATCTGTAAGAATCTCCTCACTGGTTTCTGCCCACATCCTTTGTCCCTTATTTCTTCAATACACATACACTGCCATCAGTTAAATATCCCCCCAGACATCATTTTGAACGGGTGGCCTCTGCTACAAAGCCTTCCATGGTTCCTGTCCATGGATCCTAGGTGATTACATGGCCCTTGCTTCCTCTTTAAGGTCAGGGGCTGCATTAGTATCTCTGGCTCCTAAGACATAGATGAAACACAGGACTGGTTAGATGACTGCATGCGTGGATGAGGCCAACCCTCTCCCTCATCTCCCATTTTACCCTTGTGCATTCCTCAGGCCCTAGTGCCCTCGAACCAGCTTCCTCATACATTCTTTTGCTTTCAGATTTCCTAACTTGTGACTGTTCTGCTCGCAATTCTCTCCCCATATCCTGCAACACCTCCACTCTTCTGAAATAATGCATGGCCTAATGCCACTTCTTCTATTGGATTTTCTGTTATTATCCCAGTAGATTTCCCTCTTTCTGCTCTTCACAGCCTCTCTAACAGGCCCTGCTTCCTCACTCAGGTGGCCTTGTTCTCCAAGCCACTTGGGGCTTTAGGTGTGTGTGTTTTAACTCCCTTACTAGAATGAAAACTTTGAGAGAGAACCTTCTGTCTGATTCTTCCCTAGCACTCAGCACATGTTCTCACTAAAAGATTGTTGTTGTTTGGAATTCATCACATTTAAAGGCTAGGGAGAAGCTGCTTATAAATCCAAGATGGGGTGATGAGATACGTATTTTTTTTTTTTTTGCTAGACTGCTTACCTTTTCACCGCCAACTGTGTCATCAATGGCTTTGTTATTTATAGCTACGCGTAGTCTCGTTTGAGAGAACTGTGGGCTTGTGGGAAATTTTGAACGATCTGATGTGTGTAAGTTGCTCTTTACAGTGGAGGCTGCTTCTGTCTCCAGTCTGTAGTTTCCGTGAATTTGGGGGAGCCGCCGTCTGTGAGTGTGAAGGGCCGTTGTTTTTCCATCCATCACAGGCCGCCTTTGGTTCATTTATCTTCTTGTGTGTGAATCTTTGGTGGAGGGCCCAACATGTTATGACTGTAGGGGCCAGAAAAAGTCATAAAGTAAATCGTACCATCTGACTCAGGACAATTTTTTGCCACTCCTGCCTTTCATTTTTATGAATCATAGGCTATCTCCTGTTGTTGGGATGGTTGCAGAAGTGGCTGTTGAATGAAGGGCTTGGTGCAATGGAGAGTGCCTGAAGACACCCTTCTACCTGACTGAGGGAAAACATCCCAGACTGCACTGGTGACTCTTGATTGCACTTTTTGGAAAGCCCTGTTAAAGCAGCACGTGCTAAGGAGACTTAAATAGGAAGGCTTTCTCAGATGGGTACTCAGTGGGAATGGGTCTCTAAGGAAGATCTTGAAGGTCTTGAGTCCCCTTCTCTACCACAGTCTCCATCAGCTCCCTGCAAAGCCACTCGGGATGCACATGCAATCTAGGCACCAGCGGTAGTGTGCTTCCAGTGCCAGCACAACCTCCAGACACATCTCCTGCCTCCCTTCCAGCTGGATCGTCACCCATGGAGCCCTTCCTCTATGGAAATTCTGGAGCTGCTGCTGACTTCATAACATTACTTAGATATGGACTAGGAATGCCCTACCTGCTCTGTCTAGGGGAAAAGGGGGTGAAATGAGAATTTTGTGTCTTCATATTCTGTGGCAGTTATTGAAAATGGTTTAGATAGAATACTTTTAATTTGATGTACCATTGGTTAGCTTTCAAAACTGCTGAAAACATTTGTCTCTCAAGATTTTGATGATGATGTTGGTCAGGATGTTTGTGGCGATTATATAATCACTTATATTTATTCAGCGCTGTGCAAAGCATTTTGTCAAACTCAGAGTTTTTCCTGTTTCTGGTTTATTACTGAGATGCTTATGGTGTCTTCACGGCACAGGAGGGAAGCGAGTTTCTTAACAGTTCAGCGTTTACGTCTTGAGTAACTGTTGGACCTACACTTAGCTCTGCTCCAAGCCTGCTGGCTTTGCTACTCCTCAAGGTATAACATCTTTTATGTTAAAGCAATTGACTAAATGTTAGATGTCTGTGTTACTCATGTTCTGCCCGTCAAAAGAGTTTTGTTCTTCTCTATATATCTTTATTCAGACATTCATCTTTAAGGTCTGGGAAAGGAAGCCCAGAACAATACTTGACCTCTGATACAATGTACTGTTTTGATTATGATCAGTACTTTAATAAAATTTATCTAAAAGAGAGGCTTTGGAGTGAGCCTCTGAAAATCTTGGGAAAGTCTGATTGACCTAGCGTCACTTCTTTTAAATCATCTTCCCATGTTACACAAGATGACCATGGAGGCTGACTTGGCTCTTGTGCTCTCTAAATTGAAATGTTTTGAAGTTATAAGAAAACGAAAGGATCAGAGTGGGTAGTTGAACACTGTGCTGGTTCACTTTATCAACGTCCTCAGGGCTGCAGTGGCAGGTCCCGATTTTAGTGAACATTTCTGCCCACAGCCCTCTTTGGTGCATATCTCTTGGGAACATATAAAATGTCTTTTGTTGTTAAAATAGCTGTTAAATGAATATTAAAGGCACACCAAAAATCGTAAAAATAGTCATTTGCCTACTTGTCCAGGCGGATAAAAAACCAGTGCCAGGAAAACAGAAAAGAGAAGTAATTTGAATAACTTGACTATCATTGAGACATACAGCCGGCGGGGGAAGAACACCAGTGGGAAAAAAGTCTAGTCTGACAACTTTGATGAAAACATATTGACCGTGTCTGGTTATAATCATTTTTTAATAATCCCTTATGTTAACAGAGTACTTTATTATCTGTAAAACAGTTTCACTTGCATGTCATGTTTAATTTTGGAAACAACCCTCTGAGATGGGTATAATTATCCTATTTTACAGATGATATGGAAATGGAAAGATGAAACCATCTGAGGCATTGTAAAGTATCACAAATCTGTCTTTTCATCATTTTACCATTTTTAGTCATTGTGCTCCCTCGCTGCCTAATTTCTAAGTAAAGCTAAGATAAAAACTATGGTCTGATCATGTTTTTGTATTTTCTTAGCTAAATTGTAGAAGAGGGGATGGAAGGGTTGACATCAGAAGCCTTGCTCTTTGCCTTATAAATTGGAAGCCACATTTAGGACTGGAGAATTCCCTCTTTCAAGACACACTTCTTTGAGGGTTTTGTCCACCAGTCTCACTGGAGTTCAAACTAAGTAATGAGTCATTTTTCTTTTTCTCCTTTTCTTGTGGGGACAGTTTCTCTTTTAAACACCATGCGGTCTGCCTTCTTGAGGGTTATGTCACCCTTGTTGGTAGACAAATGTTGCCATTTATATAAGACTATGGCGGTTACTACAGTCCTGTACTTTTGCTCTTCCCCCGAGCTTCAAGAGGCTTAACATAATGAGGGATGCGGATGTCTTTACGTGGGAAGGGGGCTTCTTCACCGTATAGGCATAGAGGTCAAGCATTGTCTTTGGCTTCCTTTCCCAGAACTTCTTAAAGATAAATGTGTGAGTAAAGATATAGAGAAGAACAAGATTATTGTGACTGGCAGAACACAAGTAACACAGACATTTAATATTTAGTCAAATTGCTTTTATTTTTATTTTGTGTGTGTGTGTGAGGAAGATCAGCCCTGAGCTAACATCCATGCTGATCCTCCTCTTTTTGCTGAGGAAGACCGGCTCTGAGCTAACATCTATTGCCAATCCTCCTCCTTTTTTTCCCCAAAGCCCCAGTAGATAGTTGTATGTCATAGCTGCACATCCTTCTAGTTGCTGTATGTGGGACGTGGCCTCAGCATGGCCAGAGAAGCGGTGCGTTGGTATGCGCCCGGGATCCAAACCCGGGCCACCAGCAGCGGAGCGTGCACTTAACCGCTAAGCCACGGGGCTGGCCCTCAAATTGCTTTTATATAAAAGAAGTTATACCTTGAGAAGCAGCAAAGCCTACATGTATGACTTTGACATTTTCAAAAGATATGGTAAAGAAGAACCTCCAATAGCAGAAACTGCGTTCATTTCCGGCACACAAAGCTAGTTTATATCCTTGCTTTCCTGCAACATGCTCTATATAAATGTTATTTTCCCTACAACATAAAAAGAGAAGTTGAGTCACGTTGTCAGTTTACTTAATTTTAGTTAAGGAAACACATTAATCAGCTCCCACACTGTAATATGACTTCCTTTTCTTCTTTTCCACCATTGTTTGTTGGGATGATTTTTCCAATAGGCTTGGGACTGAGGAACATTCTGATCCTTCCTCCCCAGTGAAAATTTCCTAGAAAAGATGAGCTTCATTAAATAATGAATGGGTTCATGAATTTATGTTATAATTGGAGAGATTTTCTTCAAACTATAATAAGTTTCAGTGTTAACTTTTTATGCGCTTCCTTTTTAAAAGGGATTCCATAGTAAATCTCTGAAAGAATACCTTTTATGTAGTTCTTTTTAAAAATTTAATTTTTACTTACTGATTCCTGTTAAGGCAAATGTAATTGTAGCAAGAAAAATACTCAAATTTCACACATTTCAGAAATGATCCTTCTTCAGAATTAGTATATAGATGGTGCTCAATATATACTAGTTTAATGCAAGAAAAAAGAAAAATATCACAAAGACTACGAAGAGAAATTAAATTACAGGAATATATTTACTTAAAAGTTATCTTGTTTGTGTTATATTATTTAGCTTTGTGATTTTCTGAAGGGAAAGCTTATCCACAACTGTTAACTCTGATCTACGGAACTATTTAACTTACTAACCTCTTTGCTAGATTATCTAAAGGGAGATACACTTTCTCACGATCGTCTCCTTGAACTCTCTATTCATTTTGCCTGGTAGGGTCAAAACACTTTAGAAATTCAGCTCTCTCAGGAAACCTGCTCCTCAGATCTTTCAAACAGATCTTCCTTTAAGCTTATTGTCCCCTTGGTGATTGGCAAAGGATTTCCACCCTTTAAAAAGATAGGAACTTGTAAAATCTGTACTTAAAAATTAATCTAAAAAGGATCTTCCAGGAAGAATTCGTACAATAGCAACCAGATGCCTTGGGGCCAATTATGTTTATGATCCCTGCCTCATCCCAGAACGTTATTAGAGTTTGAGTCACAAAAGAAAATTATTGGGGTTGGCCTTGACCCTACCTGTATACATTTACAATAAGGTTGGGTTCTAATGCAGTTTTCAATTTTCCTTAGCAGCCAGGCAAGTTGAGAAACCTTGCCTGTAGACCTGTCCCCTCCATCCAGCACTGCTGTGTCCCCTCTGTCTAACCTCTAAGTTTGTTCCTGTTCAGTTCTTCGCTCCATATAGAATAAATCCTTTTCTGAACTGTATTTATTTTTTTTCAACTCTGGCTGCACATTAGAATCATGTAGAGAGCTTTTAAAACAATCCCAATGCCTGAACCAAACCCCTAAAAGTTCTAATTCACTTGGCCTGAGGTAGGGCCCTGGCATCAATGTTGTTTTAAAAGATCTCTAGATGATTCTGGTGTGGAACCCAGACTGAGAAACACTGAGCTAGCATAACCCAAATAGGTTGTGAATGGGGAATTTGACCAGAGAGGTCAAAATACTTATTTGATGTCCCCCAGCAAAGAAATACCATTTATTGGGTTCAAAACCTCCCATCCACTGACTTTAAATCCAGTATAACAAATACCAGCAAGGTTTTGGAGTAGAGGTATGGGAGGATCAAAATCCTTTTACTTCTGGAAACTCATCTCTGCATAGTGGAATAAATACAGGTCCATCTAAATGGCTACCACACAGTAAAGGTGGTTAAAAATCAAGGCCACAGCAGGCAGAGCACTGTGGGTTGGGTTGGAGGTGGGTGGTGAGGATGACTTTCCAAAAGAGGAAACAGTTACCTGGGTCTGAAAGGCTGGGTACGACTCAAGGGAGGCACCATTGTCCACTTGTTGGCCCCAGGGTCACACTTCTCCACTTGCTTCAAGGAAACAGGGCTGGGAAGATGCCTGGGATGTATGTCCACTGACTGCACAGAGGCAGTCCACTAGCTCTCCCAAGCCACAGCCAGACTGGGCAATTGGCATGCCAACTGCCTTGGGCCTCTCCTCGTGGCCACTGTCGGACACCAGACGTTTTTGGAGATGCCGGTCTCTGAGTCCCTTCTCCCAGTCACCAGTAAACCTCACAGCTGATAGCAGAGGCACTGAACTCCTCTGGGACCTGGGAAGGCCACCTTGGGGACGATCCCCATGGCCTTGAGCTGGTAGATCTTGTGGGGAGGTGGAAATGCTGGGGGTGGGGAAAGCAGAGGGAGTCAACAGATCAAAGAGTTTCTGATAAGGAAGTTGTTCAGCAGAAAGGTAATCAGATTATGGGGGCCTTAAATGCCAGGCCATGTAGTTTAGGCCTAATTCTCTGAGCCACTGGCGAATTGTAAGTAGGGAATGACATAATAAAACCATTGCAAAGGCTGGGAGTTTGTGATATAAAGGTAGCAAATCTCTTCTTTTCCCATCATAGCCTCCCTATGCATCAGGTCAGCACTTGGGGCCAGCTAGGATTCCATCATCAGCACTTCGTGATTTTTTAAAACCAGAGTTCCTACATTGCACTTGAAAAGATTTGTGGGGAAGCTTTTTAAAGTCCTGGAACTTTCAATATCCCTACCTCAGCCTTAGGTTCTATCTAGACCTCACTCCATGCGAAGTAGCCTGCTGAGTCCTCTGGAATAAGGTGTGAAAAAAACAAACAAGGACACAGATTCCTTAATTCCAGAGAGTGCCTGCATTTGCTGGGGCCCCACTCACAGACATTTTCTTGACATGTTTGCACCTCAAGTATCTCAAAGATATGCATCATACTTTTGGATTTCTGAAGAATTTAGAGTTTCAATTGGGTAGAGCCTCAAAGGAATAGTTTTATTATATCTAATGCCATTTTAATGGGCTTGAGAGTGGAGAGGTTGGCTTGAGTGGACAACCTATATAAACCACTGCAAGGAATTCACCATGGTGGAGAGGTTGCCCATAGCCCAGAAACTTGGTATTTGGGGAGCTTTTTAACCTCATAATCTTTCTTACCATAGTGAGACAAATTATGTAGCCATCTTAGAGAACAGCACTGGTTTAGTACAACTTTCTGCACTGGTGACAGTATTTTATATCTGTGCTATCCAGCATAGTAACCATGAGCCACATGTGGTTTGAAATGTGGCAGGTGCGACTAAGAGACTGAATTTTAAATATTATTTTATTTTAATTAAATGTAAACAGCCACATGTGGCTATTGGCTACCGTAACAGAACAGTTGAGGAGTATCCTTAAAGTTCGTATTCTCCTCAAGCCCTCCAAAGAGGTGTATTCAGGTCATTTCTTAGCACCTGTAATCATAGCAGGACAGATTAAATTATTTGTACCTTTCCACTCCTGTACTTGGGAATTATGAGCTGTTTCTGTCCTAGTTACGTGTTATTCTAATGTTCATGAAATACTCCTTAGCAATACACTCTAATTATAATACTTTGTTGTAGGAGGACCCAGCCAGGCCTCTTGTATCATCTGTGTTTTTAGTTTTAATCTTAAAAGGACTGTAAAAGTAGCATTGTCTTGCCAGAGAAAAATATGCTTAAAGTCTCTACTCATGGAGTGGTAGGGATTATAAACCATTCAAGCTCCTACTGCTGGGTAAAGAGAAGTTAAAGAGGCAGGTAGGTGTCTCCAGGAGAAAACTTGCCCTGGAGGAATGCTTTTAATTCGGTTTAGCTTTCATCACAAGAGTCCAGTGGAAGTGGCTTCCCTGAGGGCACTGGGATTTTCCCTGGTGAATAAATTCTCCCCCCATTGGTCACCTCTCCGCTATGTTCTTCTAAACTCACCCTTATTTGGCATGCTGTGATTTAAGCCCTCCAAAAAACCTTGAAAAAGAAAAAGCCAGTATTTTTTCTAAAATGTTAATTTCCTTGCTGTAGGCTTTGTGGGCTTTGACTGGAAGCTTAATCTGTGTGCCTCAACTCTGCATTATGTTTCAGTCATTGAAATGGGGCTTAGTAAGAATTACTTGATACCTTAGGAGTCAGACGAGCCTTACTTTTTTTTTAAACAGTCTTTTATCTTAGGCACAGGGATTTGCATGTTGAGAGGTTGTGCCAGCTGATTGAGCCTTCACAGGTTTCAGCTTGTTGCAAACCTACTTCGATCCATTTTTCTCACTTCTGGGACCTTCTGCTGCTGCCACTCAGGGCTTATGGGTTTACCATGGAACCCTAGCCTTTGTCCCTGATTGTCTTCTGTCCCTATCTCAGCACTAATACTACAGACAGCCAATCATTGAATACAAAACACATTCCTTAGGAAGTTGGGATGGAACTTTAATCACAAACGACATCCAAGCCAATAGTCAAGTCTCCTTCCAGTGGGGCATCTTTTCTGGCTCTGTCCTACTTCTCCCTCCCTTGTAGCCTTTAATTGGAGATCTTCCTGGAACTGAGGAACCCAGGTCTTTTTGGATTTCTTTAGATCAGTGTTGTCCAATAGAACTTTCTGTGGGGATGAAAATGTTCTATATCTATCTACCCTGGCCATACGTGGTTATAAGTACTTGAAAATGGCTAGTGGGACTTGAAACTGAATATGTGATTTTATTTAAATTTATTAATTTAAATTTAAATGTAAAAAGCCGTGTGTACTTGAGGCTGCTGTATTATGCAGTGCAGCTCCAGACTGTCCCCTTGGCTTCAGAACAATGTGTCTAGAGAGAAGCATCTTCTTCCACCTTCACGAACCACTTCTTCCAGGAAAAAAAATCTCTTTGACTTCTGAACTGACTTCTTTATACTGCTCATTTTGACTGACAACCTTGAGCTTTTTATTTTTTTTAAACTCTTCACTGACTATTCACACCCTCCATGCCTGGGTTCAGTAGATCTTTTTTTTTTTTCTATTGTCCTGTTGCCTCTGTGAGCATATTTTTATTCATTGTCCAGGAACTGCACATATGCATTAATTTTTTATAAATAAGAGGAATTTATCAGAAGGGTAGAGGGTTTCTCTTGGAACTTAGGAAGGATATGAGACTTGGCTTCAGGCGACAGAGGGAAATGGAAAACTGGAAGCAAGTGTTTATTGAGTACCAACTACCACGTGCCAGGCAGTGTGCAAGAGTCTGGAGTACAGCAGTGAGCGAAACAAAGTCCATGTGTGCAAGTTAGCAAACAGGATTCCACCAGGATGTTAGGGATGATATGTGCAGGGTAAGGGGCAGAGAGTGATGGTGAGCATTTATAATTTTAGACAAAGTTGTCACATCTCTATCTGAAGAAGGCAGATATCTAGGGTAAGAACATTCTAGTTGGAGGGAACAGCAAGTTCAAATGCCCCCAAACCAGAGTGTGCTTGTCATCCCTTCTCTTCCTCTCCACTCCCCCATGGTCTCTCATCTTTGCTTCTCTCTTTTTACATTTATAGACACACATTTTTACACTGGACTCCATGAGAACTGGACCCACTCTGCAGCCCCATTGATATTGGTAAAAAGATTAGACTAAGATGGGTAAGAGACTGTGAAATGTAGTCAAAGTTGTTCTTTCACGGTCACTTCTGGGGCCATGCAGCATTTTACATATCTTGGCTTGCACTCCAGCGCTAAGTCGGTTTAACGACTAAGATTATTTGAGTGAAGGGCGAATCAAAGGTGCGCAAGTTAGCTGCATACAAGAGCTTGCAGAAAAAGTCCTAAGATCTAGAAAGTATCTAGTCAAAGGTAAATCAAAGCATTTCAACATTTAAGTTACTTATTCCACTCTCATGCCTAGCACTGAATGTTATTTCAGTATGCAAATGTGGCCATTCCCCATGGATGGAAGGAGCTCATCGCGTATTCCAGTACTATGCGAGAAGAACACAATTCAAGAATTTTGAGTGTGGTTCTCATTTTCCATATTAAAATGATGGCTGGAATCTATCTTGACTCTACTGCAGCCTGTTGACAATCAAACAACATCATGGTATGGATGCTGCTCTCTCGTCTCACCAACTTTAGTGGAATCCTTAGGGCTTGGAGGGGAGTTGACTTTTCACTCATGGGAGGGTAGTATCATACAAATTGCAGCTACTTACCTCATGCAGGGCATTTCTGCTGTTTACTGCAAATAACAGTAAGGTCATGACAGCAATGAGTAATGCCCAGGAAAGGCAGAGGTCCGCCTCACACTTTCTCATCCAACTGCACTGTGAGAAAACAAGCCAAGTTGCCCAGTTTAAGGGCAGATTCTCAGATTTCGTTTCAAATTTCCTGCCCTTTGTTGTCAACTCTTGAAGCCTTAACAATGCTTGAAACTTGTTTCTTTTTTATTTCACTTCCTCTGCTTGAAAAACATGGAGGGGGAGAATTCAAAGTGTTGGGTGTTATCTGAGAAACCAGAGTGAATCTGAACGTGCGTTTTAGTCCTCTTATGCCAACTAGTCAAGGGTAGTTTGGCTGCTAGTAGTCAATTAAAAACCTCCCCAAATTCTTTTAGAAGTGGATCACTGTTTTAATGTAGTGCTGAAATTACACTAGGAGTGGTTTCTACTTTCATTTCCTTAAAATTGACTATATTTCTTTTCCTTAATTTGCATTTTGTGGAAAATCAGCCTTGAATAGATGGCCTAGTAGAAGGAGCTTGATTCTGAATTTTGGCTTTTAATTCAACCAACATTTATTGAGCCCCTGTTATGTGGCAGACCCCGGACTGAAGCTGTTGTCACAGAATAGGACAGATGATAGTCCCTGCCATCATGAAGCTTACAGCCTGCAGTCTGCCAACCTCAGCAAGTTACTTAAACACTTTCCTCTTCTGTAAAATGGGAATAATAATACTAATCTTCCATAACCGTTTGGCACACATAATCAAGGCATTGATCAAACAATAGGACGTTTTTACGTAATCATACCTTTTGTTATTATTACTTATCATTCAAGCTGAGCCCAGAGAACACATTCAGAGACAACGTAGACTAGAAACATTAGAAACATGCTGAAGGTTGTTGTTTTAAATTGTTACAGTAAATGGCTCTGCTCTAAATCAGAATTTCCTCCACATCCCCCATAAAATTAGAGGAAATGCCTACAAGGGCTGAATGGAAAGTGATCCTTTGTCACCTGACATAATTTTCCTTCCTTCCAGCCTCGTGATGCACAAATGACACTGTTTTGTTCTTGCAAGACTGATCAGCTGCAGTGATCAGGTTTAATTCTGTGTATGAGTGTTAAGGGGGGGATGTGGTACTTAAACAGCATACTAACAAGTTGCAGAGAGTGAATTTCTCAATTAGCAGAGAAAACAAACCAAAATGCAAATCACACTGCTTGATAGTCCTGAAGCCATTTTTCTTATAAGCTGAAACATCGCATGTCGTTCTATTTAACCAGGGCTGCAGGTCTAAGCTTTGCCATATTCGAATTATTCAGCTCTCTTAACTTTTGGGGGTTGAACTGTGAATATTTTCCGAAATGAAAGGGACCTTAAAGATCATCGTGCTCAGCCCACCTATTTGACTGGTCGGAGGACAGACACAGTGGGTGGTTGAGAAATTGCCCGTGAACACACCACCAGCTCACAGACAGTCCAGAGCCTTCTCTACTGCAACCTGCTTCCACTCTCAGAGTGGTGAATTCTCCTCCAGTAGAAACTGTATGGCAGAATCACGTAATTAATTTTTACATGAGTAAATGGCCTAAGGAGAAGAGATTAAAGAATATTGCTTTGCATACATCTGAATGGTATAGAATACTTCTTAATTAGATACTTAATAATCTAGTAAAATTGTTGCTCATATTCTTCTTCAATTCTCTCATCAGCTGTGAATCAAAGTGTGGTAGTTTTATTTCCTTGAGAAAGAACACCAAACATAACTTGATTTCAATATTTTAGAATTCCGTAATCTTAAGGCGCCTCATTGCCTCCCCATCTCTGCATGTCAAGCTCACTAATTTTATTAGCATGTTGCCAAATTACACACTAAGTGTCTCAAAGCCAAAACAGATCAGCCCTTGCCTGTTGAATGTTATGCAAGAGTCAGCAGAGGGTTTGAAAATTGAACTTGATCTTCAAGTTACTGTCTATTTGCCAGACAGTATGGTTATGAAGCTTGTTATGAACGATTTTAAAACCAGATTATTGGGTTCTAGAAGGATTGTTTAAAGATCCGAAGCACTCTTGAGGACTTGATTGTAACAGTGATTGATTCCATTATATCTCTGAAAGCTTTGGAGCATATTGGTAACAAAAAGTTATTATATTTCAATTTGTCTATTGACTAATTTCCTGAAAGATTTTTTAGAAGTCATCAAAGTGCTGCATTCTATTGATGGGTAGGAATAGATTTACCAAACTCTTAATTATCTTGTGTTACCTTTCCTGTAATTTTCTTTCATGAGAAGGAGCATTGCATGCAGTTACTTTTCTAATCAGACAGTGCTTGTGTGGCACTTTTTATTGTCTAGACAATTGTCACATGGACTTGGAGAATGTCTTCTCTTCGTCCTGACCCTAGAGAGTACCATTTCATAGATCAAGAAATGGAGGTTCTGAGAAGTTAAGTGGCTCGCCCTTGTTGCCACCACTAATACTGGCAGAACCTGAACTCCCTCTCAGGTCCTTGACCTAAAAACTCTTCGACTTCACCAAGCTGCCTTTACTATATGTGTCTCCTAAAATAAGTGAAGTAATTACAAAAAACCAAAGCTCTTTTCCAAGAAACTTACTGCTCCCTCTGCCCCTGCCTACTCCTCGCAACTCCTACAGGCCCCACTCAATGTCTTTGTCTTCCCCTGGAATGAGTGGAAATCTCTGCTCTTAAACCTTCACAATGGGAATATCTATTCTCTTGTGAGTATCAGGAAGGACAAGTGGTTACATGTGACCTGTGACTTTGTGTCTCATTAGCTATCTCTCATTGACCTTGGATAAGTTATTTCACTTCTTTGACCCTTAATTTCCCATCTATAAAATGATGATGACAAAATTACATGGTCGTTGTGATAAGTAAATGAAATAATCATCACAGCACTTAGTACTGTACTAGGTATGTGGTTTGCATTCAATAAATGGTGATAATGGAAATAATAACAATTATTATTATCCCACACAGATCTGATATCTAAAGTAGAAAATTTTTCTTTTCCTTAAACTGAAATGTGAGTATCCATATTAGAGAATCAAATGCATGTTAGAAAATATCCATATTAAGAGTCAAATCAGGAATTTTTACATTCTAGTTAAACATCCAATATTGGAAGAGAGAATTGAATGGATATATTAAATAATCATTAATGGTAAAAATTCAGATGGCCCACAGGGGCCAGGCAGAGGGGTGGGAGACACAAGAGACTGGGAGGGGTGAGGCAAACTTGATCCTACTGGCATCACCTCAAGGGCACCGCCCCTCACCACCAGCTGACTGTGGTCATGGGATGATGTAGGCCCACTGTTGCCAAATCTTTTTATTTTCCTAAGTGGAGTTAGAAATCTGGCTTTTCATGTGAAATATCCTAATTTTAAAACTTGGTTTCACATGTTAAAAAGAAAAGAGTTGAGGACAAACAGAACACACCTGTGAGCTGTCCCTAGCTCACGCACCCCCACAAAGTGATCTCTGCCTTAGCATCACCCAGCCTGGTCTCCCAAGTTATCTGGTTGTCAGAAACCAAGCATCTTGGACCTCACTCTTTGAAGGGCTATACCCCCCGAGTGCAGTAGTATTTCTGGCCCTTTTCCAGAGCATGAACATAGGAATCAGCTGCTTTGACTGATATTTTCACATACTTAATAAAACTGAAATTGAAAAACCTTTCAGACACCCGGCATGCACCAGGACTCTGCAGCACATCTGGGGGCTAGGGGGTGGGGAGCAGCTCCATGGAGAAATTTATAAATGAAAAGCCGAATCTCACAGGAAATTGATATTCAAACCAAATTCCTTGCTTAGTTGAAGCAAATGACTCATCTCAGGTGCCTATTTTTCTAATCCTCTAATTGCTACCTTTAAAAAAATCCCTCTTACCAGATTTTGTATTAGTTTTTGCATTAAAGCTGCCTCAGCACTTTGAGATAAAGTATTGTTTAAATCCTAAATGAGTAACTTAATTGAAAAGCACATCTTCACGTAGACCTTTTTCCATTTCCAAAGTTCTTTTGATAACTATCATCTTTGTACATGTTTTTTCGTTCCCTACAAGAATGTAAGCATCTGGAGTAAAGGGCTTTGTCTTATACTGTCCAACCTTTCTGCAAGGGTTTAATATGAGGGTGCTCACAGATCAGATAAATAATGCATATTTGTTTATGTTGGCTAATTTTTCTGGTATGCAACGAATTATTTTAGCTGAATTGGAATGTTAAAACACTCCATAAATCGTGTGCTCATTATCTTGCCTCTATCAGACTATTTACCAATTTTGTTTTGACTGTAACCAAGAGAATTAATTAATCATCTTTTATTTTCGGTAATCTCTGGGTTATTTCCCGTGTTGCTACAGCACACTGTCCAAGTCATATCAACCAAGGGAGAATTCTTTCTCAGTTACTATTACTTTTTGTAAAGTACCAACGTTAAAAAACTTCCCTACGAAAGCATCGTTATTGCTTTAGCAGGCCATGAAATACTGCTACATTCTACTCCTTCAATATTTTCAGCTGGTTTTCTCTTTTCCTTAGCCTCAGCCCCTGCATCCTCCTGGTTTTTGGCTTCTTTGAAAGACTCTCCAGTTAGGATTTGCCAGATAAAGACACTGTTAAAGTCAGCTTTCTCAAAGTTAAGCTAGAATTGCCAACTATGGATAGTGGTATTTGCTGCAAACTGGACGATGGTATTTCCTGCAGACTGCTCCCCTCTGTCCAGCTTTCAGAAGTGTATCTGATCCACCAGATCCCTATTAAAATGAAGGAAGGTGATGGAGAGAGATAAAAGTTCTTCAGCTTTCTGAATATGGCAAAAGTGCTAGTATTCTGAAATAACTGCCTTTGGCAACAATATAGGTATTTCCATCTGCAAGAGTCATTTTAAATGTTTGGATTTTATCACCTGATATGTGACCTGATTCTGGGATATACATCCAAAAAAAAAAAAAAAAGGCAAATTCAGCAAGTGTTGGGAGAACCCAACTGCACTTCCTTCTGCAGTGATCCAAGAAATTCAGGGGTAAGCAAGAAAACAGAGTGTGCATATTTGGGAGTTATTTGGCATTATTGGGGCTGGGGAGTGTTAAGTAGGGAAGGAGGCAATTGAAATGTCAGCTCAGTTATTTGATGTTTGTCACTAGAAAAAGCCACTGAGTTTTCCACTCAGCTACAGCTTGTGTTATTCTATATATAGCTTCCTTAAAATTTTCTTGTAAATCAAATTTTAAAAATCCTAGTTTAAAGTCAAATTTTCCATTTAAAGTGCCCCATTGGATTAATCCGTTTGAAACATCCCTTAATCTCTTCATTTACTTGTTTGGTGAATACAAATTTATGTTTATGCAGTTTTCTTAAAGCAATCCATAGTGAACTGTTAAACCTCATTGAGCCAAAAAGGCTGCTGAAACCCAAACCCTCAAAGCTAAATTCTCTCAGTTGAGTAAGTCAAACAGGGAGGGAAATCACACACACACACCCCTCCTCTCCAGTTCATTCATAATTACCTACATAATAGTTTAAGCTGGGGTTTATTAAGATGGTCTGCAACTGTCTAGATTCAGTGGTTTATTTCCAGCCCTTGACTTTTAAGTTTCTAAACCAGGCACTCAGTTTATCCAGTTCATTTTTAGAATAGAATATTTCTGTTATGAGATTGAGTAGACAAAGTCTAGGATTCTGTTCTTGGCTGTTGTGCTTCTGCTGGGACTTTTTCTATGCCTCCTCAACTCTCCTTCACTATTGTAAATCTAATTTTGGTTAAGCCAGTCCTATGAACCACGTGCACAGCTAGAACATCCGTGTGCCTCTCAGCCTTTCCATCTGTAAAATGGAGGATGCAGACAATAATTCTCTGTCTTTAGAGATCTGCCCTCTAGATTGTCTGGATCCCCCAGTCTGCTCAACCTCTCCTGGTCTGAGCTATATTCTCAACCCAGAATCCCTTTCTGTCCTTTTCTGCCTCTCAAGACCAGCCATCCTTTAACGATGGCCTCTTGCATGAAGCTGGGTACTCCTCTATCAGCTCTCTCTCCTTTCCTGACCTCAAGCTTGCATTTCAGGTTTGCCGGTTCACACTTTGAGTAGGAAGGCTGTGGAGAACCCAGTTCTTGACAGGACATTATTTCCAAGTAGGGTTGCATTTGATAACATTGCCTTTCAAACTAGAATGAAAGCCACAGAGGGCAGGGATCAACCTGATGTTTGTTTTAATCTCATACTTTGCAGAAATATCATGGGCACTTGATAAATCCTTAATTGTTGACTATGTGGTAGGCAGTTTCAATATGGAGAGATATATATCTTTTCTTACTAGGTTTTTGACTAGAATGATTTCTCTGCCATTTCAAAGAGATTTTAGAGTATTGATTAGGTCATCCTTGGAAGGTTTTTTAAAAGTATCATTATTAGAAAAATATTTGCGTGAAAGAAGACTTGATGCCTTCAGGTCACTTGTCTCTGTTTTGTTCCTTCCCGCAGTCTGGTCTCCCGTTAACTAAGTGATGGTTTCTCTAGTACTGATTCTGGTGCCCCAGAGACTATGTGGGGCTGGCACTTGAAAGAAAGCCCCACCTCTCCTTCTCCCAAGACACTTATAGTTATACAGAATGAGGATTCAAATACAACTTTAAAACTAAAAAAGAATTGCATTGTGTTAGAATTTCCAATTATGCAATAGAAGTTCAGAGAAGGGAAGTATTCCTAAAATACCTTTGCATTAATCACAATGTGTTTTTGTTTGTCTGTTTGTTTGTTTATAGTAACTGTCCAAAGTATTTGATTCATTTGGGAATGTCTTCCTTTCATGAAGAGTCATGAGGGGACTCCTCTGAGGTTGTTGACTTGTTGCTTTGTTGTGGGTGGGAGGACCTGTGGGATAGGCCACTAGACTTGTCCCACCTGGTCTCAAGGGCCCTGCCTGGAGTGTTTGTTGCCAGCATCACAGCTCATGGCGTCTGCCTGCCAGATGGTTGCCTCAGTGTCTGACTCTGAAACGCCAACTGCAATTAAAAACCTTCTTTCAGAGAAAAAGTCTTTCCATTCTGGGTCCATATGGTGATCTGAGCCTCTGGGCCTGTGGTCGTTCAAGAGGCCAGGCTCATGAGAAAAGCAGATGGAAAGAACTGTAAGATGACACAGGGCTGTAAAAAGGGTGGGGAATAGGAATTGAATTTTGCTATGTCAAAAATAAGGAGAGAAAGGGAAATAATGACCCCAAACTGGGTTCTCCATAGCCTTCCTCCTCAGTGTAAACGGGCAGCATCCCCATCAGCTGGCAGCACAGTCTCGCTTCCTCCCTGTGGTGGTCAGTTGTAGGAGTGCTTGGCTACGCCATGGTGTCCAGTTCTTGAATGAAACCCTAATCTAGGTGTTGCTGTGAAGGTACTTTGTCAATGTGATTAACAGCTACAGTCAGCTGACTTCAGAAAAGGCGCTTACCCTCGATAATGTGAATGGACCTCATCTAATTAGTTGGAAGGCCTTACGAGCAAAACTGAGGTTCCTGGAGAAGAAATTCTGCCTCAGAACTGTGACCTTGATTCCCGCCTGAGTCTCCAGCCCACCAGCCTGCCCTATAAAATTCAGACCTGCCAGCTCCACAATCGCATGAGCCAATAAGCCACCCCACACCTGTGTGTGTGTGGCGGGAGGCGGTTAACATATTCCGAAGGGATTCATGTGCTTATTAACATCTGAGAAGCATGGCTCCCAGGCATAGTGAGTTCTTTTCACCAGTTGCCATGGATTATTCTTTGCAATGCTGCACTTAGTTGTATCAATTTTAGTGATCCTGCTGTGAAATATATAGCACTAAGCAAGATACCCACAGGTGTTTGTGTAATAAATGAATTCTTAAGTGCCCCCCAAAAACATGCCAGAAAAGAACAGTAGAAAGATGCATGAATTCAAAGATACTGAAGGGAAGGAGGACTAATCTCTACCCACTCTGGGTCCTTTCTGGTTGGGCTACAAATTAAATTGACATGAGACTGGATAGCAGGAGAAAATCAAACAAAGCTTTATAACATGTATACATGGGAGAAACCAGGGAAACTAAGTTTCTCAACAAAATGACAGAGGTTCTCTTCTTAAATAGATTTAGGTAAAGACAAAAGAGGATGTTGGGAGTGGGGGGAGTCAATTATGTGAGATGACCAGAAAGCACAGTCATCAAGAGTATGCAGATTTAAGTCCTCGCCTTCCGCACTGATGAGAGTTTCTAGAGATGAGGTCATGCTCCCCTCTTCCCAGTACAGAGAGGGAGATACCTTTATGAATGGAGATTTCCCTTACGAATGTAAGTGTTTGGTAAACAGAACTTTGATAAGAATGGGCTTAGCAAGGACCCTCCCAGTCTATCCCTCAGTTAGTGGGGGGAGGTCAAAGTTTCTTTCAGAGAAAATAATCAAGGTAAAGAGACATATTTTGAGGTGGCCAATTTTGATCTCCCACAATATTCAAATACATTTCTGGTAAAGTGTTTAGGATTATTTGTGGAATCTGTAGATTTTACCTAAGAGTTCAGCTAATAGGTGACACCATTCCAAAGATATGGACTAAGAATTCATGTGCAAAATTCCTAATGTTTATCTGGAATAAGTCTAAATCTTATTAGGCTGCTCATCTCTGACCTTCAAAGACAATAGGACTGTTCCGGAAATAGGCACAGCTGAGCACTTACTTAATTCATATTCTCAAGACGTGGAACGTCTGTCTCTAAGCAGTGAGTTGGGGAAAATGTGCCCTGAAATGAGAAAGGCAGTATGACCCAGACTCAAGGTCTTGCTATTACTCATGGGTTTGTTTGAAGAGAAGTGAAATGTGATGGACCACGTGATCCTATCATATGCTGAAGGAAGCTGCCCACGTTCACTTCCTTCACTGAATGACTTTCTAGGTGAGAGACATTCTTATTGGAAGCTCTTTGTGGAACATTATGAATAGCTAGTTTGCCTGTTATGGGTAGAAAATTCCCTAAGGATGGTCAGCTGCTCTCAGAGGGTCTCTAGGCAGTAAAATACACTGCCTTAATATGAGAGCATCTTAACTAATGATACTTAGGAGAGTCATTTAACAACCTGAATTGGAAGTCATTTTGAAGTTGGTTAAGGTTTGCTATAGGGTTAATTAGGAGGCTTTTGTTGTGTTAGTTAGAGTAATATCTTTGTCCTTGGCTATTCACATGTAAGCATTTACTTTTCATCATTTGGCTTCACAAACATTATGTATTAAACAGAAGCTGTTTTTCATACGTGAGGTCACAACAGTAACTTCTTTTCCTGTGGATCCAGCCCTCCACCTCCTCTGATTAGCAGTGTACCGCTTAACATGTTATCAGTGACTCTTAAGGACTCTAGGGGTGGCCTAGAATTCTTCAACTGGGGCTTATGGGCCTTCAGGGAATCTGTGAACCAACCCTCTGAAATGATGAGCAGAAGTTTGTATATACTTCTGTCTGCCCCCTCACCCCAGAGTGAGTTCATAAAGCTTTTCTCAACATTAGGTGACCCCCAACAAAGGTTCAGAGTAGCTTTGCCTCTTCGCTTCCCTCTCTGTCCCACCAATACACATATTCACAAAGGAGAATACTGGCTTCAAGAGAAAGCTGGACATGTATTTGCTGGCTGGAATTGTTAAGGTGGGAAGCCTCCTGCCGTGGACTAATAGGGAGTGGCTGGCTGTGGGGGGATTGTGGTGACTATGCCCTGTGTAGATGCTTTCAAATTAAGAAGCTGATCCAGCTGAAAAGCCTGCTCCCCTTAGCAGTGCTAGCTTTTGCTGTAACAAAGTGAAAAATGAGGCCTCCCTGCTGGGTACTCAGGAGGTGATATGTGATAACTTATGTATCTTGACTAGCACACAGTAGGTGCCTAATATTTATAAGTTCCCTTGCACACCATCCCCTCCACCCCATATGCCCATGTGCCTCCTAGTATGAAGTTGGCGGCTGTTTGCCTTTTTCCAAAATTCAACGGAGAGGTTTTCTCTTCCTGGCCTCACCGTTAGGGCGGCATGAATTGTCTACCTCCACATCTCCAGGGGCCCCCGTTTGCACAGACTACAGTCTGAGTGGTGCCCCCCGACTGGACAACTTGATGGCCCTTCTTTCTTTTTCTTACTCTTTTTCTTTCTTTCTTTTGATGGTCCTTTTTTTGTCTTTTCACTGTTGCTTGTGTTTTGCAGGCATCGGATCTAAACCACTTATACTTGTCAACGCGTCTGTGGCTGCCACTGCTGCTTCCAGCACAGTCTCGTCTGTTTTTATTTCTCTCCTGTCACTCCGGACTCCTGTCACTTTTCTCACACTTCTTAGCTTTTGTTAGGAAGAATTGGCCAGCCCAGGAGAGGACTCCTTTCCATCCCAGGTGTAAAAGTGCTGATTACACAGCTTTAGGTGCATGTTTTTCGCAAGGAAACTTCTTCCAGCCATATTGAGGGCTCCCCTTCACTGTCACATAAGTTGGATACAAACGTGATTTTGTGGGTTAGGGGGTGTTTTTTTGCTGTTTTGTTTTGTGTCAGTCCTGTTGTTTTCAACTAATTCTAGGTCAGGATTCGCAGCCTTGATTGTGCATTAGAACCATTTGGACAGCTTCTAGAAATCCTGATGCCCAGGCGACCCTCCAGAATAATTAAATCAGCATATCTGGGGGTATTCATTATTTTTAAAGCTGCCTAGGTGATGGATTCCAGCATGCCCCCAAAGTTGATAACCACTACTATAGGCTAAAATCCTAACATGTTGGAAGGCTTAATTCTGTCATGCAGGCTCGATTTTATATATAAAAACAGCAAAGCCTCCTAACCAACAAACAGATGTTTGTCTGAAACATACTCTATACAAAAAAGAAAGATCAAATAAATAAACATGACCTAGCTTTCATGTGTTATAGGGAAGCCTAAAGGGTTAAAATAGTTGTTTCGTAAATGGATCCAAATCTCACCATTGCAGAAGACATATGTATTGTTTGTTGCGTTAGTCCCAAATCTAACACAAGGTTAGGAGAGCATTTTGGCCCATATTTTTAGCTAAGCATAGAGCTCTTGCTCTGGGAGGCATTGAGAATTTCAAAATAGTTTGTTACCTAAAAATACACCTCCTGAAATGAACTTGAGGCCTTAGAGGGATGAATGGGTTTATTTTTTTCTTCTATATTTAATGTTACCACAAGAAAACAAATCTTAAATTTATATGTATTTATATTTTTAGAGACCCAGGAAACAGGTGCTAAGCCCAAGTGACAAAGAGGGTTGCGTGGCAAAGTATTGATGACTGGAAGCTAACATTCAGGGACAGGCAGCGACCATGAGAGGGCATTGAAACTGTCCCTCTGGCTTTAGGCAGGAGCACATCTAACACAGGGAGGGGAGGGGAGGCTTTCTCAGCTCCAACTCCCAACTTCCTAGTGGAGGCCAGTGACTAGTCTAGTGCCACATGTGGTCTAGGGGCTTAATCTTCCTTAGTCCAGCATATAAATGTCTTTAGGTTCATGTTTGTTGACCAAATGCCCGATAGCCTTGTCTTGCTTCACTTGACTCTCCAAACTCATACCTTGAATGACCACCATTCCCAATGGAAAGGGGTCTCATTGAGAAAAAAGACATGGCAGGAGGTCTTATACTTTTTTTATTCCCTCTCAGCACGTTGCATGTGTGTTGCAAAAACAGTGTGTCTTCAACATGTTATTGGTGACTGTGAATGAATATTCCCTTTATAGTCACGCTACTCCCTGATGTGAGTGAAGAAGGTCTGTGTCCTCTCCCACTGGTATAAAGGGCCAAATGTTCATTCCTTCATGGATTCATCTTTTCACCCATTTGTAGATATTTTTGGATACCTTCTATGTGACAGGTCCTCTTCTTGGCACTGGGAACATAGTGTGTAAACAAGGCAGATAAAGTCTCATGCAGCTTGCATTTTGGTGGATAGATTCTAAGCAAGTGTGTGATGGAGTTACTTTGGGCCGAAGATGAAACAGAGTCCTGTGATAGTTACTTGTGGGCTGCTTTAGGATGAAGAGGTGACATTTAACCAGAGACCAGAAAGGTGACAAGAAGCCAGACAAAGGGAATAGCAAGGCCAAGGCCTGAGGAAGGAAGGAACTTGGCTTCTTCCAGGAAAAGCCCGTGTGTCCTAAAAGGTAATGAGTAAGGAGCAGGAGGGCTGGCGAGGAAGGAGTAAGTGGTGGTGGCGATGAGGGCTGACGTCAGAGAGGTAGCAGGCAGCAGACCCTTGAGGTGGAGCTCAGGTTTTTCTCACCTGCAGGACTCCAGCGCCTCGCCAGTGTTTGGGGTTGTGTCTAGGAGGCGCTCAGTCAGCACCAGATAATCAGCTGATTTCCCTCAAGGCAACAGAGAAGTCAGAGCCATCTCTCGCCAAGGAGGCCTGAGAGCTCTTTGGGGTGGAGGTCAGGAAAGCGATGGCCAAGTCCTTCACCTACGAGGTCTCCTCTGAGTTGGCCAACTCCCTTTTGCACTTCACAGCTCTGCTGCCTTGTGACCTCTCCCTGCCCATCTGGGCGGTGACTCTTGTCTGGCTCGCACATCCTCTGTGCTTCTCTCTATTTTGGGTTACCCTCTCCTCGCCTGTTTCCTTGTCTATCCACCCAGCTAAGCTGTAATTTCCTTAAGGGTATTGTTCCGTGTGCTCCCAGCACCCCGTACTATGCAGTGGGCCAATCCAGTCTATGTTTCTTGATGCAGTGATCACGTTTTAGTAGAAAGAGTGCCTTATGTTAATCACTGACAAAGGCAAGAAGTTCCTCAAACCTCCCCCACCCACCACTACCCTACAATGTCTTTCATCACAAATTGTATTTAGGAGGGAAATTCTAATCTGATGTGAAGGCATTATTTTGCATATCTCCCTATTCATTCTTAGGACATCAGGTGCATTTGAAATCGCGTATCATCATCGGGAATTCATTGGCAGGCTGTCTAGCAGTTACATAACTATTTAACGTATCTTTCTCTCCTCTTACCCCCAGTTAATAATGACATGATGATCACTGACAATGATGCAGTGAAGATTCCACAATTGTGTAAATTTTGCAACGTGAGGTCTGCCACCTGTGACAACCAGAAATCCTGCATGAGCAACTGCAACATCACATCCAAGTGTGAGAAGCCAAATGAAGTCTGTGTGGCTATCTGGTAAGGCTGCCTTTTAACAATCTTTGTTTTCCCCTTTGATAAGTAATGTGTGCTTGTGGGACGTAGAGTCGGTGTGTCTCCGTGCCCTAAGTGTACACATCCATCCCATTTCCTCTTCTTTAGCCTACTTCTCTCTTAATTATTCAGTGTATTTTCCAGAGATATTGTATACATTTTCAAATACATCTATTGAAATGTATTAGATGTATTTGAAAATGTATACAATATCTCTGGAAAATACACTGTATCATACACTCATAATCAAATGTGTCTGTATGTGTGTGTTTATATGTGTATGTGACAGTATATAAGGGGAGGGCTTTCCACTTACTAGTCATTTAGTTAATACACCCTCAGTACCTCCTGTGACACCAGGAGCTTTGTTCTTCTGAGGCAATCTCAGTCTTGTTATGTGGAAGGAGAGGAGATGAACGGTGAGCTTTTGGAAGAGAAGCACTTGTCAAAAAAAGGGAAGCTATTTGGGGAACCAGAAAACCAACGCATTCCTTAGTGAAGCCCTGGCCATGTCACTCACACCACTGCTAGGCTACACACCACATCTTTCTCTGGGATCAGAGGTACATATTTCTCTTAAATCAGCTTCCTCCTCCTTTGTCTCTCTCTCTCTTCTCTCATTCCCCCCACCTCAGTGTACACACACACACACACACACACACACACACACGGACATACACACACACTCACGGTGCTCGTGAATCATTGGATTAATTCGTGGTCATGGATTGGAGGTATTAGTAAGAGATGAAAGGAAAACAGAGATCATTAAAAGGTCCCCCTTTTATAAAAATGCATAAATTCATTAATGAAATATAACATTTTGCAGACTTACTCTGATGTTTGGAATTTATCGGCTTTTTTTCTTTAAGTAACCTGTGTGTCTCCTGGCCAGTTGGCAAATGAGAATATAAACCCAAGTATCTTCCTACTCTTTGGTAATGAGTCATCTGAGACTTTCTGTAGACCACATATAGTTAGCCTTGATGATAGATCTGAAAACCTTGCAAATTTCCGTACGTACCAGAAGATGAATTAGTTTCTTAAGAACTAAAGGAATGTTAACAGCGAAGACGTGTCGTGACAGCTTACTGCACCTGTCAACTTCATTCATGTCCAGTTCTGGGCAATGCTTTTGCAAAAGGGATTTTGACAAAGATCATGTTCAGAGGAACGGGACCAGTATGATTAGAGGTTTAGAAAGCATGGGATCTGAGGAGTAGCTGAGGCAGTTAGATATGGTTAGTCCAGTAAAGAGAGGACATGGGTCTTCTTGAGAAATATTTGAAGGGCTCTCTAGCAAGAAATAGAATAAACTTGTTCTGTGTACAAACTGAAGGGCAGAAGGAGGGTCCATAAAATTTACCAGGGGACAGACTTGTGCTCAGTATAACTTTCAACATTTTCATAATCATAGTTTCCTAACAGCAGAACAGGCTTCCTTCTCTGGAAAGGTCAAATAAAGTTCAGGAGAGGCTGGATGACCATGTGTCCAGTCTAGTGCAGGAGAGATTTGAGACACCAGCCTAGATGAGCTCAGGCTTCCTTCTTTAGGTCTGTCTCTGCTGGTCATCTTTACTGAAACCTCCACTGTGAGCTATCTCAGTGTGTGCGAGCTTACCCAAAACGGGCTCTTTCAATTAAGGTATGTTTCCCTGACCTGTGGTACTAGTCCCGATGACTGAATGTGAATGTCTCTCTGCAGTAGCGGCTTTGTGGTCTCAGCAAATGTGAGCATGTGGGGGAGAGGAAGCCTCCTGTCTCCTCTGTGTCCCAGCTATAAAGAATAAATACAGTGAGTGTTATTTTGACCTGTCTTGGTGAAGACAGCTGCTCCTGTGGAGCAGGAGTGTGGATAAGGAGAAAGGGAAGCGCAGTGGGTGCTGTGGTGCCGCTCCCTCACCCCTTCAGCACTGAAGCGCTCACCCCTTCAGCTGCTGGCAGCATTGGCTGCTGAGAGATCACCCCCGAGTCCCTCCAGGGAATTCCCTTCCACTGATCAGAGCTGCTTCATTTGAGTTCGGCCGCCTCTCAAGTTTGCCCCCTCTCCATGGGCGGCCAGCATCCTGTGACTGATGGATGCAAGGGTCCAAATGCGTGGCAAGTTTGCCTCAATTTGGGACAGCTCTGACAGCCCATCCCTGCTTCAGAGTTTCTGAGGGATCAGCTGAGTCCTTGAGTGCAACCTGCATTGCGGTTCAACTGCCCGCTTCGTGCAGTACTGCTTCGTTCAGAACCTTACAGGCACATCTCCCAAACCTCCTGCACTGAAATCTCACAGCGTTGAAGTCTGTTTTGAGGCAACCCCAGCTAAGATAGGAGGCTGTTTTAGAAATAGCCAGATGTGGAACTGAAAGCCTCTCTCCTGGCAGTGCATTCCCATGCCTTTCTCAGCTTTAGTGTTCTTTTCATTGATTCATTCCATTAAGTAATGTCAGTTGTGCACCCATACCATGTAGAATGCTTAAGTTCTTCCCAAGAGTAGAAATATTTTGGAACCAAAATTAATTTCATTACTGTGGGGTTTTTTTCAGTGGATCTTGACCACTTCTTCAGTGGCTCAGAGCAAATGTCACAGGACCAAGAAGAAGTCTGTTTTTGTTTCATTGTATTTTTCCTTCCTTTGCTCAACTATGTCCAAAGATGTTTTGCAAAGTTAGCTCTCCCTGTCAGTGAGAGCACTGCGACAGGAGTTGAGTGGAGAAAGCAGTTAAGGGCTTTACCCAGACTCAAGTGTTGTAATTGAGTTTCCTCTCTGTGACTTTAGTTCTCTAAACAGCCAAGAAGTAGAAGGCAGGAGGCTCTGAAAGAGCTGCCCAATCATTATAGAGCACCTTTATTTCCTGGCTCACAATGCCTTCCTTGTTCCATTCCTTGGCCTCTAGAAGCTTCAGAAGGAAGAGACACCATGCTTTTCCCTGGGAGCATAGGGGAGTCAGCATGCCTTCAATTTGTTACCAAAACCAAAAAGCAACCCTACATGAGCACCAGCATGCGTGCACACACACACACAGAACTGTGGGGGCAGGGAGGGAGGTGCTCTTGTTTCATGGCCACCGTTTTTGTCAAGACTTCCCAGTAGCTTTGCGGTTAAGGATGGGTATATTTTTAAATATACATCATTTGTTGTGTGATCTTGCCAAGCAAGTTTCACTTAATTCCCTGCTAGCCACCCTAGAGAAGGGATTCCTATTGTCATTCTTCCTTTAACATTAGGACCTACTTAGCAAGGGCTTGCTCCTCTTGTGTCTGCTTGAGTATTAGTTCCAGAACCCTTGAGCTCTTGCACCAAAGGGCGTGTGCACCTCTGCAGGAGTCAACTCTGAGCTGCATGGATGATATAAACACTGACTCCATTCCTGGTTGGGCTGTTCCATCCTCACCCTCACTCCTGGTCTTCTTATCCCCTTGTTGACATCCTGACCTTTAGTGTCCTTGAGCTAAGCACTAGGTGGTGGGACTGCTCAAAGTTGCTCTTTCCCTGTGGTTATGGCCCCTACTCTTTCCCAGGTGAAAGCTGTACCTTAGCTGCTGCTTTCTTCCAGCTTGCCTGCCATTTTCCTTGCTGTGAGCAGTGCATGATGGGGCTGGGGGCAGTTGGTGAGTGTGCCCGAGCGTGTGTGGTCACACACATGCACTCATATGCACGCACTCAGAATCCTTCCAGGCAAGAGTATGCTTGCAAAACTGATTGGACCTCTCATGGCATTTAAGGCCTGATTAGCCCTTCCCTAGATTCCCCCTCCAGGTATACAGAATACCATTCAAGACAACAGGTCTTTTGCTCTCAAAAGGGCAGAAATGGAACAAAGGAGGTTAGACTAACCTTGGAGTTGGACAGAGTCATCCAAGATGGCAAGTTTATGAGGGGAGCAGATTGAAGCAGGCAGAGAATAATGTACTTTTCCAAGGATGCCAGAGTTTTATTTGGGCTTTTGCAGTCATAATAGTGGGCATTAATCATGGCATTTTTAAATGTAATGTACATGTAGAGCCAACTGAGTATTTCCTAGGGCCCAAGTAAAATGCCACATGAAAGATTCTCTGAGCCCTTAGCTGAGTTAGGCTCCGAATATATGATGGGAAGGGATGTTAAATGTAGAAGTAATCAGTTTATGACAGCATAAACTGTTTCTCTGAACTGTAAATTATGAACACCTTGCAGTTCTTTTCCACGTGTTTTAATTTTTTTCCCTTCTGTTCCTTTCTGTAATTCAGGAAAGTGCAATTCTCTATCTAGGAAGTTTCTTGGGTTTTCTGAGCACAGCTGCTGACATGGAATATGCCCTCAGACACACTGCCCTGGGGCCCAGCAAATAAAAAAAGAGGAAGTCAACTACTTTCCCAGGCATGCTCTTTGAGAACAATTTAGCTAGACATGACCCTGGTTCTGTCAAATCAACTAGCGATGCAAAGTGAGCCCTGCTGTACATTCAGGATGATGGTTAAAATCATCCTGAAGACCTAGCCACCCTCTGTTTTCCCGTGCCCTCCCTTTTAGTGATTAATTAAGACTTAAGTGTAAAATTCTGCAACAGGATAGCCCCCAAGGAAAGCCCTCATGTGTATGAACATAAGTGGGTTCTGAGAATAAGGAAAGGAAAAATGAAATGAGTAGAAAAAGCACAGGAGAATATAGGACAACCTGTTCATATTGGAGACCAGGAAGCAGCTGCCATTGTTAGAAACAACTTCATGAAGGACATGCAGTCCAGATTGCTTTTATGTCCAGAGATGATATTCACCCATTCTCTTTTTCTCTCCCCTCCCCCCATGAACCCCTGCCCTCCAGGAGAAAGAATGATAAGAACATAACACTAGAGACGGTTTGCCATGACCCCAAGCTCCGCTTCCATGGATTTGTTCTTGAAGATGCTGCTTCTCCAAAGTGTATTATGAAGGAAAAAAAGGTGTCTGGCGAGACTTTCTTTATGTGTTCCTGTAGCTCTGATGAGTGCAACGACCACATCATCTTCTCAGAAGGTGAGTTTTCTTCTCTTGAGGGTCTGGAGCCCGACTTCCTCTGTGTTGATTTCTTGTGTCCCTGGTCTGCTGTCTCAGAGTAGCTCCTTCGGTGGCTGATGCTGGAGAGTGAGCCGTGCTCTGTGGATTAGGAACCCGTTCCCCTGGTGGCAGGAGGTGCTTAAGGAGTAACAGCGTTGGTTCTGGTCCTTATCAAATCTAGCTCATGGGGCCCACATTATTATTTGTCTTTGACAAAGTTTCTTTCACCTAGAGCAGTGTTTCTCAAAGTGCAGTCCCTGGGGTAGCAGCAGTAGCATCATAACAGGAGATGTTGTTAAAAATTCGGAGTCTGGGGCCTTGCCTCCCCCAGACTGTGAATCAGACACTCTGGGTATGGTGCCCAGCAATCAGTGTTTTAACAAGCCCTCCAGGAGATTCTGACGCAGCTAAAATTTGAGAACTACTGGTCTAGATATTGGAGGAGGCTGTTTGATACGGGAAGGAGACTTGCTTTGAGTTCGCTCAAGTGGTTTTGCATACATATTCCTAGGATTTGTCTAAAGAGTACTTATCATTGGTCGTATTTGAGAGATGAACTGAAATGCAGAGGGACAATAATGAGGCAAGATTTAGTTATGGAGACAGGGGAAGACTAGATTAGACACTAGCCTCTGTCTTTGAAGTTTAGCATTCGTTCAGCTTGGATGGAAGGCACACACTATTCTTTCAATTTAAAAAAACTATGCAATGATTTTTAATTGCAAAAGTAGTATATTTTCCTTATCAAAAATTCAAACAATCCAGCAGTCTGGAAAAATTTAAAAATGAAAGTTCATCAACCTCATCCCCTCACTCCCAACCCAACAGATAATCAATATTGACAGTTTGTTGGATGCGCACTGCTCTCTATCATTCTTTCATATTATCTTTCCTTCCCTCCTCTCTTTCCCTACTCCCTCCTTGTCTCCCTTCCACCTTCCCTCCCTTCCTCCATCCATTCATCTGTCTGTCTTTCCATTCATCCATCCCATTCACTCATCCATCTTTCACTGCAAATAGCTGAACATACTATAAATATTATTTAGCAACGTTTTTTTTACCCAACCACTTTTACTCTTCCTTCTAAACAAGACAATACATATAGATATCCTGCACACCTTTTAATTGTTGTCTAGAATTCCATAATATTAATTATCTTCAATGAGTATTTTAACCATTCTCCTGTTGGTAGATTATTTAGGTGTCTCTGGGTTTCTGCTTAATGCTACATTGAATGTCCTTGAAAAAATATCTTGTACATTTGTGCTAATATTTCTGTAAGGTGGATTTCTAGAAATGAAATTTCTGGATCAGAAGTGATGCACATTTTAAATTTGGATAACCATTATTAAATTATTTTTCTCCCTAAAAAGATATCTGAGCATATAGATTTCCAGGTATCTTCTCCAACACCGGAGATTATAAGCATTTTAATTTTGTCAGTCTGATGATGAAAATAGTATTCTCTTGGTTGTAGGAATGCAAACTCAGAGTGGAGAAAGGTTATTGTAGCCCAAAATAGGTCTGATTCAATAAAAAATCCTTTTGGAACACAAGTACTGAGTCTACACACTATCAACGCTACTGTGTGTGTCCAACTATGAAAAATGATGTGTCTCATGCCTTGTGCGTGGTTCTCATGGCACTGTAGACCCACCTCTTTCTCTCTCTGTGCCCTTCCCCTGCCAGTTTCTCTTTCTTCCTGTCCCACTCCCAACCTGTGCCAACTTCTCAGTGTACAAAGGCAGGCATGTACATCTTCCTCTCAACACTTTCCCAAATCACTCCTCCTTCCTATTTTCTTATCCTATAAACACTCCATTTCTCTCATTTTCCTTATGTAGTTTGAGTTAGGAGGGAAGATCTGACTAGATTAAATCACACTAAAGCATGATAACCCCTGATATCCTGGTTAATAATATTAACTTTCTCCGCGTAGATCACTTTTTAAAAGAAGGCCCAGGCTGAGCGAAAGGAATTAATCTCAGTGGTAGAATATCCTTCTATGGATGGATGTGTTCTTTGATATACAGAATATCCATCTACAGATACCATCTATGAAGCTTTTCTCTCTTTTTGCTTACTGGGTTATCTATAATGGAAGAGTTTATTTCATCCAAACTAGGCAAAATATGATAAATGACCTGCAAGTTGGATATATACTTATATATATTACTCTAAGCTCTTAAGATATTAATGACTTCAGTTTTCAGTGTATTTCAACTCAAGTGAGAATGATGGGCCCAATATTCACATTTTCCCTCCTATTCATTACCAGGCTCCTTATTTCCTTAGGTGAGTGAGATAATCAGCATAAAGGCAATTTCTCATTGTATAACTCAAGAAATCCAGCACAGCTGATGACTGAGATGTCTGGGTGATTTCAGAGTCTTCTGAAATGCTCCAGGAGTGTTTGCTTTTTAAGCCTCTCTATTCTCTGTGATCGGATATTTCCCTTACCTAAAACATCAGATATTAGGAGCAACATTTTGGGATCCATTTCTCTTATTGCCGCCATCTCTTCTTGATACTAAGAAATGACAACTCCTGAAGCAATTTTTATTTCTCCACTCGGTCAAATAAGATGGTGAACACAAAAGCTCGAAGTATTTTATGCTGTATTTTTATTATTAGTACATTAGTCTGTTCTTTTTGCCAGATATTGATCTACAAACACTGGGATGATAATTACTTACATCTTCCATCTTTTGTTAAATATGTAAGAGAAAAAAATTGAGCCATGAGATTTTCTTTTTAAATGTAGATCTTTATTTTCAGTGCAATTATGAATGATAGCTGACATTCAGAGAGAATGTACTGTTGCTGTGTATGGTACTCAGCCCGTTTCATGGCATGACTTCATTTAATCTCATAGCCAACGTCTGAGGGATGCACTGTTAGTATCCTCATCTTATGGATGACAAAACCAAGATCAGAGACCTTTAACACTTTGTCCAGGATCACATGACTAAGGGGTGGCATAACTAGGATTTATAATGGGCTATGTGTGAACTAAAAAATCCATGAGGGTTTTCCTTCCTTCTTCTCTTTTTATTTCCTCTTTTTCTCACTCTTTATCTCTATTTGTCTACCTAAACAGATAATATATACACGCGTTTAAAAATTTCAAATGGTACAAAACGGATACAATGAAAAGAAAGTCTTCCTTTTGGTTTGTCTCCCGATCTCCCTGGCTGTTGTTAACAGTTGGTCATCCGTTCTTCCAGAGAGATTTTTCTGCGTGGAATTTTGCATGGAAATCCTGAATTTTGTAAAGCATGCCACTGAGATTTTTTTCTAAAAGTCATATTCATTGATGTATAATTTACATAAAATTCATCCTTTTAAATTTATGGTTGCCTGAATTGTGACAGATGTACACAGCTGTGTAACTACTACCACAACCAAGATTCAGAACATTTTTCTGACTCCCAGTCGGTTCCCTTATGCCCTTTTGCAGTTATCATTGGTATTTTTATTCTCATTTTAAAACTGTGGTTGCTTTCTTTCTATATTTTGTGATTTTCCTATTACTTAACCAACGCCATGACCTTAGTCCTCTGAAGAATGGACGTGTGGGGAGCCCTGAGCCTTGGATGACAAGATGCTGCTCTATTCCTTTGCCTCTACAGGCACCCGAGCCTTGCATGCAAAAAAAAAGGAACAAATGCCAATTCTGCATCATGTAGCTCAGATTTTGTCTCCCACTCCATGTTGCTTGTCTGTGTGCCATGCAGTGAGTGCTCCCCTCAGTCCAGCTTTCAGAAGTGTATCTGATCCACCAGATCCCTATTAAAATGAAGGAAGGTGATGGAGAGAGCTAAAAGTTCTTCAGTTTTCTGAATATACCAAAAGTGCTAGTATTCTGAAATAACTGCCTTTGGCAACAAAATAGGTATTTCCATCTGCAAGAGTCATTTTAAACGTTTGAGTTTTATCACCTGATATGTGACCTGATTCTGGGATATATATTAAAAAAGAAAAGAAAAGGCAAATTCAGCAAGTGTTGGGAGAACTCAACTGCACTTCATTCTTCAGTGATCCAAGAAATTCAGGGGTAAGCAAGAAAACAGAGTGTGCATATCTGGGACTTATTTGGCATTATTGGGGCTGGGGAGTGTTAAGCAGGGAAGGAGGCAATTGAAACATCAGCTCAGTCATTCGATGTTTGTCACTAGAAAAAGCCAGTGACTTTTCCACTCAGCTACGGCTTGTGTTATTCTATATATAGCTTCCTTAAAATTTTCTTATAAATCAAATTTTAAAAATCCTAGTTAAAGTCACAGTCAAGTTTTCTATTTAAACCACCCTATTGGATTAATCTGTTTGAAACATCCCTTAATCCCCTCATTTACTTGTTTGGTGAATGCAAACTTATGTTTATGCAGTTTTCTTAAAGCAATTCATAGTGAACTATTAAATTCATGACCCATAAAGGCTACTGAAACCCAAACCCTCCAAGCTAAATTCCCTCAGTTGAGCAAGTCAAACAGGGAAGGAAATCTCTCTCTCTCTCTCACACACACACACACCCCCCTCCTCTCCAGTTCATTCATAATTACCTACACAATAGTTTAAGCTGGGGTTTATTAAGATGGTCTACAACTGGCCAGATTCAGTGGTTTATTTCCAGCCCTTGACTTTTAAGTTTCTAAACCAGGCCCTCAGTTTATCCAGTTCATTTTTAGAATAGAATATTTCTGTTATGAGATCGAGTAGACAAATTCTGGGACTCTGTTCTTGGCTGTTGTGCTTCTGCTGGGACTTTTTCTATGCCTCCTCAACTCTCCTATTGTAAATCTAGTTTTGGTGAAGCCAATCCTATGAACCACATACACACACATTTGTTGAATAATTCTCTGTCTTTAGAGATCTGCCCTCTAGATTGTCTGGATCCCCCAGTCTGCTCAGCCTCTCCTGGTCTGAGCTATATAATCAACCCCGAATGCTTTTCTGTCCTTCTGCCTCTCAAAACCACCCATCCTTTGAGGATGGACTCTTGCCTGAAACTGGGTACTCCTCTATCAGCTCTCTCTCCTTTCCTGACCTCATGCTTGCATTTCAGATTTGCTAGTTCACTTTGAGTAGGAAGGCTGTGGAGAACCCAGTTCTTGGTTTGCCATTATTTTCAAGTAGGTTGCATTTGATAATGTTGCCTCTCAAACTAGAATGTAAGCCACAGGGGGCAGGGATCAACCTGATGTTTGTTTTAATCTCTTACTGTGCAGAGAATATCACAGACAGTTTATAAATTCTTTTTATTTATTTATTTTTTTATTGAGGTAAGATTGGTTTATAACATTGTATACATTTCAAGTGTACATCATTATATTTCAATTTCTGCGTAGACTACATTGTGTTTACCACTCTAAGACTAATTATCATCCATGACCGTACACATGTGCCCTGTTACCCTTTTGCCCTCCTTGCTCCCTGCTTCCCCTCTGGTAACCAGCAATATAATCTCTGTATCTGTGTGTTGTTTATTGTTGTTGTTGTTTTTATCTTCTACTTATGAGTGAGATCATATGGTATTTGACTTTCTCCATCTGACTTATTTCACTTAGCACAATACCCTCAAAGTCCATCCATGTTGTTATAAATGGCAAGATTTCATCTTTCTTTATAGCAGAGTAGTATTCTATTGTGTATATATATCAGATCTTCCTTATCCATTCATCCCTTGACAGGCACTTAGGTTGTTTCCAAGTCTTGGCTATTGTGAATAATGCTGCAGTGAACATAGAGATGCATATATCTTTACAGATTCATGTTTTCATGTTCTTTGGGTAAATACTCAGCAGTGGAATAGCTGGATCATATAGTAGTTCTATTCTTAATTTTTTGAGGAATCTCCATGCTGTTTTCCATAGTGGCTGTACCAGTTTGCACTCCCACCAACAGTGTATGAGAGTTCCCTTTTCTCCACATCTTCTCTAACACTTATTATTTCTTGTCTTGTTAATTCTGATGGGTGTTAGGTGATATCTCATTCTAGTTTTGATTTTCATTTCACTAATAATTAGTGATGTTGAACATCTTTTCATGTGTCTGTTGGCCATCTGTATATCTTCTTCATAAAAATCTCTGTTTGGATCTTTTGCCCATTTTTTCAGTTGAGTTGTTTGTTTCTTTGCTGTTGATGTGTGAGTTCTGTATATATTTTGGATGTTAACCCCTTATCAGATATATGGTTCACAAATATATTCTCTTAATTGTTAGGTTGTCTTTCTGTTTTCTTGATGGTTTCCATACTTCCTAAAGCAATCTACAAATTCAATGTAATCCTTATCAAAGTTCCAATGACATTTTTCAGAAAAATAGAACAAAGAATCCTAAAATTTATATGAAACAACAAAAGACTCCAAATAGCAAAAGAAATCCTGAGAAAAAAGAACAAAACTTGAGGTATTACACTCCCTGATTTCAAAATATACTACAAAGCTGTAGTAATCAAAACAGCATGGTACTGGCACAGAAACAGACACACCAATCAATGGAACAGAATCAAGAGCTCAGAAATAAACCAACACATCTATGGACAGCTAATTTTCGACAAGGGAGCCAAGAACATATCATGGAGAAAAGAAAGTCTCTTCAAAATGGTGTTGGGAAAACTGGACAGCCACATGCAAAAGAATGAAAGTAGACCGTTATCTCACACTACACAACAGTTAACTCAAAATGGATTAAAGGCGTGAATGTAAGAGCTGAAACCGTAAAACTTCAAGAAGAAAACATAGGTAGTACACTCTTCCACATCAGTCTTAGCAGCATCTTTTCGAATACCATGTCTCACCATCAAGGGAAACAAAAAATAAACAAATGGGACTACATCAAACTAAAAAGCTTCTGCAGCAAAGGAAACCGTCAGCAAAACGAAAAACAGTGTAACAATTGGGAGAAGATATTTGATAAATTCTTAATTGTTGGCCATGTGCTAGGCAAGTTCAATGTGAAGAAATATATATCTTTTCTTACTAAGTTTTTGACTAGAATGATTTCTCTGCCATTTCAAGGAAATTTTAGAGTATTGATTAGATCATTCTTGAAAGGTTTTTAAAAAGTAGTATTATTACAAAAACAATTGGTTGGACGGAAGAATTGATGCCTTCAGGCCACTTGTCTCTGTTTCGTTGTTGCCCACATTCTGGTCTCCCCTTAACTAAGTGATGGTTTCTCCAGTACTGATCCTGGTGCCCATGTGGAGCTGGCACTTGAAAGAAAGCCCCACCTCTCCTTCTCCCAAGATACTTATAATTATAGGGAATGAGGGTTCAAACATAATATCAAAACTAAAAAAAAAGGTATTGCAATGTGTTAGAAGTTCCAATTGCTCAGAGAAGGGAAATATTCCCAAAATATCTTTGACTTAATCACAAGGTGTTTTTTTGTTTGTCTGTTTATAATAATTGGCCAAAGTATTTGATTTGCTTAGGAATGTCTTCCTTTCATGAAGAGTCACGAGGGGACTCCTCTGAGGTTGTTGACTTGTTGCTTTGTTGTGGGTGGGAGGACCTGTGGGACAGGCCACTAGACTTGTCCCACCTGGTCTCAAGGGCCCTGCCTGGAGTGTTTGTTGCCAGCATCACAGCTCATGGCAGCTGCCTGCCAGATGGTTGCCTCAGTGTCTGACTCTGAAACGCCAACTGCAATTAAAAACCTTCTTTCAGAGAAAAAGTCTTTCCATTCTGGGTCCATATGGTGATCTGAGCCTCTGGGCCTGTGGTCATTCAAGAGGCCAGGCTCATGAGAAAAGCAGATGGAAAGAATTGTAAGATGACACAGGGCTGTAAAAAGGGTGGGGAATAGGAATTGAATTTTGCTATGTCAAAAATAAGGGGTGAAAGGGAAATAATGACCCCAAACTGGGTTCTCCATAGCCTTCCTCCTCAGTGTAAATGGGCAGCATCCCCATCAGCTGGCAGCACAGTCTCGCTTCCTCCCTGTGGTGGTCAGTTGTAGGAGTGCTTGGCTACGCCATGGTGCCCAGTTCTTGAATGAAACCCTAATCTAGGTGTTGCTGTGAAGGTACTTTGTCAATGTGATTAACAGCTACAGTCAGCTGATTTCAGAAAAGGCGCTTACCCTCGATAATGTGAATGGACCTCATCTAATCAGTTGGAAGGCCTTACGAGCAAAACTGAGGTTCCTGGAGAAGAAATTCTGCCTCAGAACTGTGACCTTGATTCCCGCCTGAGTCTCCAGCCCACCAGCCTGCCCTATAAATTTCAGACCTGCCAGCTCCACAATCGCATGAGCCAATAAGCCACCCCACACCTGTGTGTGTGTGGGGGGAGGCGGTTAACATATTCCGAAGGGATTCATGTGCTTATTAACATCTGAGAAGCACGGCTCCCGTTTCTTTTCACCAGTTGCCGTGGATTATTCTTTGCGATGCTGCGCTTAGTTTTACCAATTTTAGTGATCCTGCTGTGAAATATATAGCACTAAGCAAGATACCCACAAGTGTTTGTGAAATAAATGAATTCTTAAGTGCTCCCCAAAAACATGCCACTAAACAACAGTAGTGATGCATGAATTCAAAGCTATATGAATACATTTCTGGTAAAGTCTTTAGGATTATTTGTGTAATCTTGAGATTTACCTAAGAGTTCAGCTAATGGGAGACACCATTCCAAAGATAAGGACTAAGAATTCATGATATTTATCAGGATAAGTCTAAACCTTATCAGGCTGCCCATCTCTGACCTTCAAAGACAATAGGACTGTTCCGGAAATAGACACAGCTGAGCACTCCCCTAATTCATATTCTCAAGACCTGGAACGTCTGTCTCTAAGCGGTGAGTTGGGGAAAATGTGCCCTGAAATGAGGAAGGCAGTATGACCCAGACTGAAGGTCTTGCTATTACTCATGGGTTTGTTTGAAGAGAAGTGAAATGTGATGGACCACGTGATCCTATCATATGCTGAAGGAAGCTGTCCACGTTCACTTCCTTCACTGAATGACTTTCTAGGTGAGAGACATTCTTATTGGAAGCTCTTTGTGGAACATTATGAATAGCTAATTTACCTGTTATGGGTAGAAAATTCCCTAAGGATGGTCAGTTGCTCTCAGAGGGTCTCTAGGTATTAAAATATACTACTGTAATATGAGAGCATCTTAACTAATGATACTTAGGAGATTCGTTTAATAACCTGAGTTGGAAGTCATTTTGAAGTTGGTTAGGGTTTACTATAGGGTTAATTAGGAGGCTTTTGTTATGTTCTTTGGAGTAATATCTTTGTCCCTGGCTGTTCACATGTATGCATTTACTTTTCCTTCCTTTGGCTTCAAAAACATTATGTATTAAACAGAAGCTGTTGTTTGATATATGAGGTCACAACAATAACTTCTTTTCTTGTGGATTGGAATGCACAGATGCAATTGTTCACACAGTGAAGGACCAGCACCACCCATCGCCCCCACTAGCCCTCCACCAGCTCTGATTAGCAGTGTACCGCTTAGCATGTTATCAGTGACCCTTAAGGACTCTAGGGGTGGCCTAGAATTCTTCAACTGGGGCTTACGGGCCTTCAGGGAATCTGTGAACCAACCCTCTGAAATGATGAGCAGAAGTTTGTATATACTTCTGTCTGCCCCCCCACCCCAGAGTGAGTTCATAAAGCTTTTCTCAACATTAGGTGACCCCCAACAAAGGTTAGAGTAGCTTTGCCTTTTCACTTCCCTCTCTGTCCCACCAATACACATATTCACAAAGGAGAATACTGGCTTCAAGAGAAAGTTGGACATGTATTTGCTGGCTGAAATTGTTAAGGTGGGAAGCCTCCTGCCGTGGACTAATAGGGAGTATCTGGCTGTGGGGGGATTGTGGTGAATATGCCCTGTGTAAAGGCTTTCAGATTTTTCAAATTAAGAAGCTAATCAAACCAAAATGTCTGTTCATGTTAGCAGTGAACAAAGAGAGAAATGAGGCCTTCTGCCTGGGTACTCTGGAGGTGATATATGATAACATATGCACCTTAACTAGCACACAGTAGGTGCCTAATATGTGTAAATTCCCATTGTACACCGTCCCCTCCCCCATATGCCTGTGCCTCCAGGTATGAAGTTGGCTGTTTACCATTTTCCCAAAGGTCGTTGGTGGGATTTTCTCTTCCTGGGCCTCATCCTAAGGCAGCATGGACGGTCCACCTCCACCTCTCCACGGGCCCCGTCTGCACAGATTACAGTCTGAATGGCCCTTCTTTCTCTTTTTCTTTCTTTCTTTTGATGGTCCTTTTCTTGTCTTTTCACTGTTGCTTGTGTTTTGCAGGCATTGGATCTAAACCACTTGTCAACGTGTCTGTGGCTGCCACTGCTGCTTCCAGCACAGTCTCATCTGTTTTTATTTCTCTCTTGTCACTCCTGACTCCTGTCACTTTACGCACACTTCTTAGCTTTTGTTAGAAAAGAATTGGCCAGCCCAGGAGAGGACTCCTTTCCATCCTTGGTATAAAAGTGCTGATTACACAGCGTTAAGTGCGTGCTTTTCACAAGGAAACTTCTTCCAGCCGTATTGAGGGTTCCCCTTCACTGTCACAGAAGTTGGATAGAAAAGTGTTTGCGTGGGTTAGGGGGTGTTTTTTTGCTGCTTTGTTTTGTGTTGGTCATGTTATTTTCAACTAATTCTAGGTCAGGATTTGTGGTCTTGATTGTACATTAGAATCGTCCGGGCAGCTTCTAGAAATCCTGATGGCCAGGCAACCCTCCAGAGTAATTAAATCAGCATATCTGGGGGTATTCATTATTTTTAAAACTCCATAGGTGATAGATTCCAACATACCCCCAAAGTTGATAACCACTAATGTAGGCTAAAATCCTAATGTGCTGGAAGGTTGAATTCCAAGTCATGCAGGCTCAATTTTATGTATAAAAACAGCAAAGCTTCCTAACCAGCAAATAGATGTTTATCTGAAACATACTCTATACAGAAAAAACAAAAATCAAATAAACAAACACAGCCTAGCTTTTCTTGCTTTGCCAGTGTCTAATAGGGAAACCTAAAGGGTTAAATTACTTGTTTCACAAACGGATCCAACTCTAACCATTGTAGAAAAAATATATATTCATTGTTGCATTAGTCCCAAATCTAACACAAGGTTAGGAGAGCATTTTGGCCCATATTTTTAGCTAAGCATAGAGCTCTTGCTCTGGGAGGCATTGAGAATTTCAAAATAGTTTTGTTACCTAAAAATACACTTCCTGAAATGAACTTGAGCCCTGAGAGGAGTGAATGGGTTTATTTTTTTCTTCTGTATTTAATGTTACCACAAGAAAGCAAATCTTAAGTTTATATATGTTTATATTTTTAGAGACCCAGGAAACAGGTGCTAAGCCCAAGTGACAAAGAGGGTTGCGTGGCAAAGTATTGATGACTGGAAGCTAACATTCAGAGACAGGCAGCGACATTGAGAGGACATTGAAAGTGTGCCTCTGGCTTTTTTAGGCAGGAGCACACCTAACATGGGGGGGAGGGGAGGCTTTCTCAGCTCCAACTCCCAACTTCCTAGCAGAGGCCATCGACTAGTCTAGTGCCACATGCGGTCTAGGGGCTTAATCTTCCTTAGTCCAGCATATAAATGTCTTTAGGTTCATGTTTGTTGACCAAATGCCTAATAACCTTGTCTTACTTCACTTGACTCTCCAAACTCATACCTTTAATGACCACCATTGCAAATGGAAATGAGTCTCACTGAGGAAAAAGATGAGACAGGGGTCTTATACTTTTTTTATTCCCTCTCAGCACGTTGCATGTGTGTTGCAAAAACAGTGTGTCTTCAATATGTTATTGGTGACTGTGAATGAATATTGCCTTTATAGTCACGCTACTCCCTGATGTGAGTGAAGAAGGTCTGTGTCCTCTCCCACTGGTATAAAGGGCCAAATGTTCATTCCTTCATGGATTCATCTTTTCACCCATTTGTAGATATTTTTGGATACCTTCTATGTGACAGGTCCTCTTCTTGGCACTGGGAACATAGTGTGTAAACAAGGCAGATAAAGTCTCATGCAGCTTGCATTTTGGTGGATAGATTCTAAGCAAGTGTGTGATGGAGTTACTTTGGGCCGAAGATGAAACAGAGTCCTGTGATAGTTACTTGTGGGCTGCTTTAGGATGAAGAGGTGACATTTAACCAGAGACCAGAAAGGTGACAAGAAGCCAGACAAAGGGAATAGCAAGGCCAAGGCCTGAGGAAGGAAGGAACTTGGCTTCTTCCAGGAAAAGCCCGTGTGTCCTAAAAGGTAATGAGTAAGGAGCAGGAGGGCTGGCGAGGAAGGAGTAAGTGGTGGTGGCGATGAGGGCTGACGTCAGAGAGGTAGCAGGCAGCAGACCCTTGAGGTGGAGCTCAGGTTTTTCTCACCTGCAGGACTCCAGCACCTCGCCAGTGTTTGGGGTTGTGTCTAGGAGGCGCTCAGTCAGCACCAGATAATCAGCTGATTTCCCTCAAGGCAACAGAGAAGTCAGAGCCATCTCTCGCCAAGGAGGCCTGAGAGCTCTTTGGGGTGGAGGTCAGGAAAGCAATGGCCAAGTCCTTCACCTACGAGGTCTCCTCTGAGTTGGCCAACTCCCTTTTGCACTTCACAGCTCTGCTGCCTTGTGACCTCTCCCTGCCCATCTGGGCGGTGACTCTTGTCTGGCTCGCACATCCTCTGTGCTTCTCTCTATTTTGGGTTACCCTCTCCTCGCCTGTTTCCTTGTCTATCCACCCAGCTAAGCTGTAATTTCCTTAAGGGTATTGTTCCGTGTGCTCCCAGCACCCCGTACTATGCAGTGGGCCAATCCAGTCTATGTTTCTTGATGCAGTGATCACGTTTTAGTAGAAAGAGTGCCTTATGTTAATCACTGACAAAGGCAAGAAGTTCCTCAAACCTCCCCCAACTTGCTAGCCCCCAACCACTACCACCCTACAATGGCTTTCATCACAAATTGCATATGTGAGGGAAATTCTAATCTGCTGTGAAGGCATTATTTTGCCTTTCTCCCTATTGATTCTTAGGACATCAGGTACATTTGATATTGTGTAACACCATGGGAATTCATTGGCCGGCTACATGCCAACAGTAGCTACATAAACATTTAATGTATCTTTGTCTCCCCTCCTCCCAGCTAATAATGACATGATGGTCACTGACAACAATGGTGCAATCAAGATGCCACAATTGTGTAAATTTTGTGACGTGAGATCTTCCACCTGTGACAACCAGAAATCCTGCATGAGCAACTGCAGCATCACATCCATCTGTGAGAATCCACGTGAAGTCTGTGTGGCTGTCTGGTAAGGTTGCCTTTTAACAATCTTTGTTTTCCCCTTCTATAAGTAATGTATGCTTGTGGGACATAGAGTTGGTGTGTCTGTGTGCCCTAAGTGTACACATCCATCCCATTTCCTCTCCTTTAGCCTACTTTTCTTTCAATTTTTCAGTGTATTTTCCAGAAATATTCTGTACATTTTCAAATACATACACACATATGTATCTATGTGTGTGTGTGTTTATGCGTGTATGTGACAGTATATAGGATGACCTTTAATATTTATAGTAAATCTGGAAGACATTCCTTGTATCAAGGGGAGGGCTTTCCACTTACTAGTCATTTAGTTAATACACGCTTGATACCTCCTGGTGACACCAGGAGCTTTGTTCTTCTGAGGCAATCTCAGTCTTGTTATGTGGAAGGAGAGGAGATGAACGGTGAGCTTTTGGAAGAGAAGCACTTGTCAAAAAAGGGGAAGCTATTTGGGGAACCAGAAATCCAACACATTCCTTAGTGAAGCCCTGGCCATGTCACTCACACCACTACTAGGCTACACACCACATCTTTCTCTGGGATCAGAGGTACACATTTCTCTTAAATCAGCTTCCTCCTCTCTCTCTCTCTCTCTCTCTCTCCTCTCATTCCCCTCACCTCAGTACACACACACACACACACACACACACACACACACACATAACACATACATTCACACACACACTCATGGTGCTCATGAATCATTGGATTTATTCATGGTCCTGGATTGGAGGTATGAGTAAGAGATGAAGGGAAAACAGAGATTATTAAAAGGTCCCATTTTACAAAAACATATAAATTCATTAATGAAATATAACATTTTGTAGACTTATTCTGATATTTGGAATTTATTGGGTTTTTTTTGTTTTAAGTAACCTATGTATCTCCTGGACAATTGGCAAATGAGAATATAAACCCAAGTATCTTCCTACTCTCTGGGAATGAGTCATCTGAGACTTTCTCTAGACCACATATAGTTAGCCTTGATGATAGATCTGAAAACCTTGCAAATTTCCGTACATGCCAGGAGATGAATTAGTTTCTTAAGAGCTAAAGGAATGTTAACAGCAAAGACGTGTCGTGACAGCTTACTGTACCTGCCAACTTCATTCATGTCCAGTTCTGGGCAATGCTTTTGCAAAAGGGATTTTGACAAAGATCATGTTCAGAGGAACGGGACCAGTATGATTAGAGGTTTAGAAAGCATGGGATCTGAGGAGTAGCTGAGGCAGTTAGATATGGTTAGTCCAGTAAAGAGAGGACATGGGTCTTCTTGAGAGATATTTGAAGGACTCTCTACTGGAAAATAGAATAAACGTGCTCTCTGTAACTGAAGGGCAGAAGGAGGGTCCGTAAAATTTACCAGAGGACAGACTTGTACTCAGGATAACTTTCAACATTTTCATAATTGTGGTTTCCTAACAGCAGAACAGGCTTCCTTCTCTGGAAAGGTCAAATAAAGTTCAGGAGAGGCTGGATGACCATGTGTCCAGTCTAGTGCAGGAAAGATTGAGACACCAGCCTACATGAGTTCAGGCTTCCTTCTTTAGTTCTATCTCTGCTGGTCATCTTTACTGAAACCTCCACTGTGACCTATCTCACTGTGTGCAAGCTTACCCAAAACGGGCTCTTTCAATTAAGATGTGTTTCCCTGACCTGTGGTACAAGTCCAGATGATTGAACATGAAGCCAATCTCTCTGCAGTAGCGGCTTTGTGGTCTCAGCAAATGTGAGCATGTGGGGGAGAGGAAGCCTCCTGTCTCCTCTGTGTCCCAGCTATAAAGAATAAATACAGTGAGTGTTATTTTGACCTGTCTTGGTGAAGACAGCTGCTCCTGTGGAGTGGGAGTGTGGATAAGGAGAAAGGGAAGCGCAGTGGGTGCTGTGGTGCTGCTCCCTCACCCCTTCAGCACTGAAGCGCTCACCCCTTCAGCTGCTGGCAGCATTGGCTGCTGAGGGATCACCCCCGAGTCCCTCTAGGGAATTCCCTTCCACTGATCAGAGCTGCTTCATTTGAGTTTGGCCTCTTCTCAAGTTTGGCCCCTCTCCATGGGCGGCCACCACCCCATGACTGGTTGATGCAGGGGTCCAAATGCGTGGCAAGTTTGCCTCAATTTGGGACAGCTCTGACAGGCCATCCTTGCTTCAGAGTTTCTGAGGGATCAGCTGAGTCCTTTGTTGCAACCTGCATTGCAGTTCAATTCCGCCCTCTGTACAGTACTGCGGGGTCAGTTGGCGAGTGTGCCTGAGCGTCTGTGGGCACACATGTGCACTCATATGCACACAGAATCCTTCCAGGGAAGGTTACACTCGCAAAACTGACTGGACCTCTCATGTCATTTAAGGCCTGCTTAGCCGTTCCCTAGATTCTCCCTCTAGGTATGCAGAATACTGTTCAAAACAACAGATATTTTGATCTGAAAAGGGCAGAAATGGAAGAAAGGAGGTTAGACCAACCTTGGTGTTGGACAGAGTCATCCAAGATGACAAGTTTATGAGGGGAGCAGATTGAAGCAGGCAGAGAATTATGTACTTTCCCAAGGATGCCAGAGTTTCATTTGGACTTGTGCAGTTATGATAGTCGGCATTAATCATGGCATTTTTAAATGCAATGTACATGTAGAGCCAACTGAGTATTACTAGGTCCCAAGTAAAATGCCACATGAAAGATTCTCTGAGCCCTTAGCTGAGTTAGTCTCTGAATATGTGATGTGAAGGGATGTTAAATGTAGAAGTAATCAGTTTATGACAGCATAAACTGTTTCTCTGAACTGTAAATTATGAACACCTTGCAGTTCTTTTCCACGTGTTTTAATTTTTTTCCCCTTCTGTTCCTTTCTGTAATTCAGGAAAGTGCAATTCTTTATCTAGGAAGTTTCTTGGGTTTTCTGAGCACAGCTGCTGACATGGAATATGCCCTCAGACACACTGCCCTGGGGCCCAGCAAACAAAAAAAGAGGAAGTCAACTACTTTCCCAGGCATGCTCTTTGAGAACAATTTAGCTAGACATGACCCTGGTTCTGTCAAATCAACTAGCGATGCAAAGTGAGCCCTGCTGTACATTCAGGATGATGGTTAAAATCATCCTGAGGACCTAGCCACCCTCTATTTTCCCATGCCCTCCCTTTTAGTGATTAATTAAGACTTAAGTGTAAAATTCTCCAACAGGATAGCCCCCAAGGAAAGCCCTCATGTGTATGAACATAAGTGGGTTCTGAGAATAAGGAAAGGAAAAATGAAATGAGTAGAAAAAGCACAGGAGAATATAGGACAACCTGTTCATATTGGAGACCAGGAAGCAGCTGCCATTGTTAGAAACAACTTCATGAAGGACATGCAGTCCAGATTGCTTTTATGTCCAGAGATGATATTCACCCATTCTCTTTTTCTCTCCCCTCCCCCCATGAACCCCTGCCCTCCAGGAGAAAGAATGATAAGAACATAACACTAGAGACGGTTTGCCATGACCCCAAGCTCCGCTTCCATGGATTTGTTCTTGAAGATGCTGCTTCTCCAAAGTGTATTATGAAGGAAAAAAAGGTGTCTGGCGAGACTTTCTTTATGTGTTCCTGTAGCTCTGATGAGTGCAACGACCACATCATCTTCTCAGAAGGTGAGTTTTCTTCTCTTGAGGGTCTGGAGCCCGACTTCCTCTGTGTTGATTTCTTGTGTCCCTGGTCTGCTGTCTCAGAGTAGCTCCTTCTGTGGCTGATGCTGGAGAGTGAGCCGTGCTCTGTGGATTAGGAACCCATTCACCTGGTGGCAGGAGGTGCTTAAGGAGTAACAGGGTTGGTTCTGGTTCTTATCAAATCTGGCTCATGGGCCCCACATTATTATTTGTCTTTTACAAATAGTTTCATTCAGCTAGAGCAGTGGTTCTCACAGTGCAGTCTCTGGAGCAGCATCAGTATCACCTGAGAACTTACTAGAAATGCAGCTTGTATGGCTCTACCCCAGACTGTGAATCAGAAACTGTGGGTCTGCCCCCAGCAATCTGTGTTTTAATAAGCCCTCCAGGTGATTCTGATGCAGCTGGAATTTGAGAACCACTGGTCTAGATATTAGAGGATATTTAGTTTAATTTGGTACAGGACGGGGAATTTTCTTTGAATTCACTCAAGTGATATTGTGTACCTATTCCTGGGATTTATCTAAAGAGTACTTAGCATTGGTCCTTTTGAGAGAAGAACTGAAATACAAAGGGATAATAATGAGCCAAGATTTAGCCATGTAGAGAGGGGAAGGCTAGATTAGATACTAACCTCCATCTTTGAAGTTCAACATTCGTTCAGCTTGGACGGAAGGCACACCCTATTTCTTCAATTTAAAAACCTATTCAATGATTTTTCGTTACAAAAGTAGTATATGTTCCTTATCAAAAATTCACTCAATCCAACAGTCTGGAAAAATTTAAAAATGAAAGTACATTAACTTCATCCCCTCACTCCCAACCCAACAGATAATCAATATCGACAGTTTGTTGGATGCGCACTGCTCTCTATCATTCATTTATATTATCCCTCCTTCCCTCCTCTCTTTCCCTACTCCCTCCCTGTCTCCCTTCTTCCTTCCCTCCTTTTCTCCATCCATGCCTCTGTCCATCTCTCCATTCATTCATCCCATTCACTCATCCTTCTTTCAGTGCAAATAGTTGATCATACTATAAATATTATCTGGCAACATTTTTTTACTGTACCACTTTTACTTCTCCCTCTAAATAAATACATATAGATTTACCCCACATCTTTAATTGTTGTCTAGAATTCCATAATTCAGATTATCTTCTATAACTGATTTAACCATTTCCCTGTTGGTAGTTTATTTAGTTGTCTAAGTTTTCTGCTTAATGCTAAATTGAATATCTTTCTAAAAATATCTTGTATATTTATGCTAATGTTTCTGTGAGACAGCTTTTTAGAAATGAAATTTCTGGATCAGAAGTTATGCGCATTTTAATTTGGATAACCATTATTCAATTATTTTCCTCCCTAAAAAGATATCTGACCATATGGATTTCCAGGTATCTTCTCCAACACTGGAGATTTTAAGCCATTTAATTTTGTCAGTCTGACAGTGAAAATAATATTCTCTCGGTTTTAGGAATGTAAACTCACAGTGGAGAAAGGTTCTTGTAGCCCAAAATAGATCTGATTCAATAAAAAGTCATTTTGGATCATAGTGCTGGGTACACACTATCACTGCAATTGTGTGTGTCCCAACTATGGAAAATGATGTGTTTCATGCCTTGTGCGTGGTGCTCTCGGCACTGTAGATCCACCTCTTTCTCTCTCTGTGTCCTTCACTTACTGCCAGTTTCCCTCTCTTCCTGTCCAACTCGCCACCTGTGCCAACTTCTCAGTGTACAAAGGCAGGCGTGTGCATCTTGTCAGCTCAACACTTTCTGAAATCACTCCTCTCTCCTATTTTCTCATCCTATGAACACTCTGTTTCTCTCCTTTTCTTTACGTAGTTTGAGTTAGGAGGGAAGACGTAACTAGATTAAATCACACTAAAGCATGGTAATTCCTGATATTCGGGCTTAACAATGTTAACTTTCCCCAAACAGATCACCTTTAAAAAGAAGGCCCATGCTGAGCCAAAGAATTAATCTCTAATAATAGAAAATCCATCTATGGATGGATATGCTCTTTGATATATGTAATATCCATCTGTAGATAACATGTATGAAACTCCTCTCCTTTTGAATTTGTATACTGGCTTATCCACAATGTAAGAGTTTATTTCATCCAAAAGGGACAAAAGTTGATAAATTGCCTGTAAGTTAGAGAGAGAGAGAGAGAGAGAGATATTACTCTAAGTGCGTAAGGTATTAGTGACTTCAGTTTTCAGTGTATTTCAACTCAGGTGATAATGATGGGCGCACATTCATACTTTCCCTCTTAGTTATTATCAGGCTCTTTATTTCCTTGTGAAGTGAGATAATCAGCATAAAGGAAATTTCTGATTGTATAACTCAAGAAACCCAGCACAGCTGATGACTGAGATGTCTGGGTGATTTCAGAGTCTTCTAAAATGCTCCAGGAGTGCTTGACTTTTTAAGCCTCTCTCTTCTCTGTGATGAGATATTTCCCCCACCTAAAACATCAGATATTAGGAGCAACATTTTGGGATCCATTTCTCCTTTTATTGCCACCATCTCTTCTTTATACTAAGGAGTGAAATCTCTTGAAGCAATTTTTATACCTCCACTCCAAGTCAAATAAGATGGCGAACACAGAAACTGTCAAGTGTTTTATGCTGTATTTTATTAGTACATGACTCTGTTCTTGTTGCCAGATGTCTGATCTGCAGACACAATGGATGATAATTACTTATGTCTTCCATTTTTCTGAAATATGTAACAGAAAAATTTGAGCCACAAGATTTTCTTTTTAAATGTAGATCTTTATTTTCAGTATGATTATGAATGATAGCTGACGTTCAGAGAGAATGTACTGTTGCTGTGTATGGTTCTCAGCCCTTCCTATGGCATGACCTCATTTAATCTCATAGCCATCCCCTGAGGTAGGCACTGTTAGTATCCTCATCTTACGGATGACAAAACCAAGATCAGAGAACTTTAACATTTTGTCCGGCATCACATGACAAGTGGGCGGCCTAGCTAGGATTTATAACGGTCCATGTTTGAACTAAAAAATCTGTGAGGATTTTCCTTCCTTCTTCCTTTGTATTTCATTCTTTTCTCACTCTCTATTTCTCTCTGTATCTAAACAGATAATACATGCACAAATTTAAAAAGTTCAAATGGTATAAAATGGAGACAGTGATGAGAAATTCTTCCTTTTGGTTTGTCCCCTGATCTCCCTGGCCATGGTTACCAGTTGGTCATCCATTCTACCAGAGAGATTTTTCTGCATGGAGTTTTGCATGGAAATTCTGAATTTGGTAAAGCATATCATTGAGATTTTTTTTTTTAAAGTCAGATTCATTGATGTATAATTTATATAAAATAAAATTCACTGCTTTAAAATTTATCATTCACTGAATTGTGACAAGTGTACACAGCTGTGTAACTACTACCACAACCAAGATTCAGAACGTTTTTGTGACTCCCAATCGGTTCCCTTATGCCCTTTTGCAGTTGTCATTGGTATTTTTATTCTCACTTTAAAAATTTGGTTGCTTTCTTCCTATATTTTGTGATTTTCCTATTACTTAACCAATGCCATGACCTCAGTCCTCTGAAGAATGGACATGTGGGGTGTCCCCAGCCTTGGACAACAAGATGCTGCTCTGTTCCTTTGCCTCTACAGGCACCCAAGCCTAGTGTGCAAAAAAAGGGAACAAATGCCAACTCTGCATCATGTAGCTCAGATTTTCTCTCCTACTCCATGTTGCTGGTCTGTGTGCCATGCAGTGAGTGAGTGTGAAGCCTCTCAGATGGTTTGAGGGGAGGATGGGCTTCCATATAAGCCCCCGGTCTTTCCATCTCCACCTACTTCAGGCTCCTGGAGGTCAGTGTATAGCAATGGCTTGTATGCCCATTGTCCTATTCACCTTGTCGAAGCATCTTTATTTTCTTTTTTTTTTTTTTTCTCGAGGGAGATCAGCCCTGAGCTAACATCCATGCCAATTCTCCTCTTTTTGCTGAGGAAGACCAGCTCTGAGCTAACATCTATTGCCAGTCCTCCTCCTTCCCCCCCCACTCCCAAGCCCCAGTAGATAGTTGTATGTCATAGTTGCACATCCTTCTAGTTGCTGTATGTGGGACGCGACCTCAGCATGGCCGGAGAAGCGGTGCGTCGGTGCGCGCCTGGGATCCGAACCCGGGCCGCCAGCAGCGGAGCATGCGCACTTAACCACTAAGCCACGGGGCCGGCCCCATCTTTATTTTCTCTAGATGAGAAATGTACAGAAAATGCATTGAAGATACATTGAGATAATTCTTTTAAGGCCCCCTAAGGTAATTAGATTACTATCTCCAGATGATGGTGGAGAAAACACAGCAACACAGAAGTGACCCTCCTACAGTTACTCAACTAGCTAGCGGCACAGCTGGGGCTGCAGCTTAGCTCTCCACACACTTGCCAAAGTCTTGTTTCCCTGGTACAGGGTTTGAAATCTGCCTTCCAAGGGGCATCAGGGGCTGCTCTGAGGAACTGAGAAAGAAACGAATGAGTCAGCTCTCCTCTACCTGCCATCTATACCAAGCTTTAGTAGAAGATATGAATTACAGAAAGGGGTTGTCAGCTTTTGTGAGTTTGAAATCATTGTTCTAGACCAATGGAGTTAAAGAGACCTTGTTGTCTTTCTCTTTGAACGGGGTATCTACCTTTACCCCTGGATCCTCCAGCGGGGCCTTGTGCTGTGCCTGTGGCTCCCTTGCTTCCCTGAAGTGGCCAAAGGCAGGTGGGAGTTAGAGGACCAATCAGAATGAGGCCTGAGCCTGCTCTTCTTGGCTGCTCTCCAACAGTCATATCTCCTTGTCCTGTCTCTGAAGATTCCCTCTTGCCAAAAGATGTTGTATAGGATTCCGAGAAAGTCAGAGTTTACCCCTGAACTCACCAAGACCTAAGCTTCCAGTTACAAGAGAGGGTGTTTGTATTGGTGGTTATTGACAACCTGGTGACAGCTGTCAGTCAAACAAGACCTGTCAGGCTCCAGGACTGAAGTGAGCAGAGGATGTGGGAGGGGAGAATCCTGAGCTAACGGCTCCCTGTTTACTTGCAAATGACATATCCACTTTGCAAAGACGTGTGGTTATGGATCTCTCACTGAATCTTTAAATATCAAACATGTCCACTCAGTTTTATTCATTTCATAAATGGTTTCCAAGTGCAGTAAATACAGTTAATTTGCAGAGCACTGGGAAAAGAGAGGATTTCTGCTGTTTTAGGTAAGAAAGAAAGAGTCTAGCGTAATGGTTAAGAGTGGGAGCCCGAGGTGGCTTTCCTGGACTTAAGGCCCGTTCTACCACTTATTAGCTTTGCTACCTTGGGCCAGTTACCCAACATCTCCATGCTTCAGTCTCCTCATCTGTGAAATGGGAATAAAAGGAGAGTGGAGGTTGTTGTGATGTGAGGATTGACTAGATTCACTAGATCCAGACATGCAGAGTGTTTATGACAGTGCCTGGTACAGCATAAGGAGTCACTGCTAGGTGTTAGTAGTATTTGGGCTTTTTATGTAGGGTTTGGGACTTTTGCTTGTCTTAGGACATGAAGCTAGGGCTGTTCAGCCCTTAGGTGTGTTCCAGCGCTGAGGTTTTGTAGTTGAGTTTGACCACAGCATGCTGGCAGAGCGTTACCCCTCTGGGTCTCACACCACAGGAGGTTGGGAGGGGCTTATTTTGCTTTAATCCATGCCTCATCCGGTTTCCCTTTTTCTCCACATGCCTTCACAGAGGCAAGGGGAGCATGCTGAGTCTAGGATTTCTAATCAAAGCTAACCACATCCCTAACATGGGTGGATAATATTACAAATTAGGCACATTGTTCCTGTTTTGACTCAGAATCACAGCAGGAGGAGGCTAAATAAAACTGGAACGACTCACAGGTGCCCTTCAGATCAGTTATTAGGGGAATCAGTACCGTACCTGCCAAAGGGATTCACGCCCTCTTCTTTTTTCAGCTGAAACCTTGCTTCACGCCACATGGCCTTCTCATTGAGTGGCTGTGCCACTGTTGACCAACTAGCACTGATCATGGTACCTATTGGCTGGGGTAATTGTGGGGGTTAAAGGAGATGATGCTCAGGAGTGCCCAGCACAGTAGCTGGCACACAGTAGGTGCCTCCTTTGTTGCTTATTCCTCCCCTGGGTAGGGGGACCACTCTATGCTAAGGAGCACACCTCTTCTGAATGGTGAAAACCCTTGCTGTTCGAAGTGTCCACAGATGAGCAGCAGCACCACCAGGGAGCTTGTTAGAAATACAGAACCTTGGGGCTCTCCCGGACCTATTGCATCAGCATCTGCATTGTAGCAGTGTCCTTGGTGATTTGTTTGCGCACTGAAGTGCGAAAAGCACTGGCATGAACTCACCCAGCTGGAGAAGGAACCAACGATGGGTCTTGTTATCTTCATGCCGGTAACTTGCTGAGCTAATTCGCCCAAAAGGAATAAATTTGGTCTTAAACGTGGTCATTTGGGAGTGAGCTAAATATACTTTACTCAGTCCATTCATGTAACAGAACTCCCCAATGAAATGTAGGTGGTTTTCAACAGCGATGGTGAAGTTTGTATTTTATATACTCCACAAATTTTGTGCTAGCATAGATCTGGATGTAGAAATCAGGTAGCGTTTCAGTAACATTTCTTTGATTTCCATGATAATGTTCATGTTAGTATATCTGTGGGATTGTCCCCTAATATTTCCCAAAGCAAGAAGACATTTAAGAATGCCTTCAAGCTGCATTTTACAAGACGTTCTGGAATTGGATCTGTAAGGGGGTTATTTGGTAGGACCAGGGAGCGCTGGACGAGTAATAGAGTGGCATTAAAAAGAGTTCGCCTGCATCAATTTGTTCCTCAGTGGTTTGGTATGATCATCTGCTGGAGTTGGGTACATGGAACGCAAGAAGGTGACTTGTGGGAGATCAAAAGAAGCATGCTTCTGCACTGCTTCCTGCTCCTGGAGGGATGGATCCTTGGCCATCCTACCTTTCCTCTTAACTTAGAGCTAAAGTGCTTATTCTGGAAATTGAGAGGCACTCTGGCCATGCAGGAAAGGGAATTAGCATTAAACTCAAGTCCTGAACTTGGAAAAGTTTGGTTTCAAGGCCAGAGATCCACCCCCTTCCTTAACTGAGGTGCAGGCAAGCTGGCACCATAGCCAAGGCCCAGGCTGTGGAATTCACAAAACAGTAGTAGCAATAATCACTGCCCTGGGTTGAGAGCCCACTGAGGATTGAGTCACCTATGCTAAGCACTTTCAGATGTGTTGTCTTGTTTCCTAGAATCATAACTTTTTGTTTTTTGTTTTGTGAGGAAGATCGGCCCTGAGCTAACATCTGCCAATCCTCCTCTTTTGGCTGACGAAGACTGGCCCTGGGCTAACATCCATGCCCATCTTCCTCTACTTTATATGGGACGCCGCCACAGCATGGCTTGACGAGCGGTGCACCAGTACACGCCCAGGATCCGAACTGGAGCCGCCAGCAGTGGAGTGCGTGCACTCAACCGCTATGCCACGGCCCCGGCCCCCATAACTTTTTTTTTGACATCTTGTTTTAGCTTTCTTTTTCAGCTTTATTGAGGCATAATTAACAAATAAAATTGCAAGATATTTAAAGTGTACGTCATGATGATTTGATATACATATACATTGTGAAAGGATTTCTCCCATCTAGTCAACTAACACATCCATCACCTCACATATTTATCTTCCTTTGTGTGTGTGTGTGTGTGTGAGAACATTTAAGTTCTACTCTCTTAGCAAATTTCAATTGTACAATACAGAGTTATCAACTATAGTCACCATGTTTTACATTAGATCCTCAAAACTTATTCATCTTATAGCTGAAAGTCTGTACCCTTTTACCAACCTCTTTCTATTTCCCCCACCTGCCCTAACTCATGGCGACCACCATTCTACTCTCTGTTTCTGTGAGTTTGACTTTTTTTTAGATTCCGCATATAAATTATACGTGGTCCATCCATGTTGTTACAAATGGCAGGATTTCCTTCTTTCTCATGGCTGACCAATATTCTATTGTATGTATATACTACATCTTCTTTATCCATTCATCTATTGACAGACACTTAGGTCGTTTCCATATCTTGGCTATTGTGCATAATGCTGCAATGAACACAGGAGTGCAGATATCTCTTTGAGATCCTGTTTTCATTTCCTTTGGATGTATACCCGGAAGTGGAATAGCTGGATCATATGGTATTTCTATTTTTAATTTTTTGAGGAACTTCCATACTGTTTTCCATAGTGGCTGAACCAATTTACACTCCCACCAACAGTGCAAAAGTGTTCCCTTTTCTCCACATCTTTGCCAACGCTTGTTACCCCTTGTCTTTTTGGAGTCACAACTATTTCATGCTGAAATGAAACCCATGAAATTAGCTTGTTCAAACTTCTCATTTTGCTGACCAAGAAATGGCTCTCCAGAGAGTGGCATGAATTTCCCAAGATCTCATAGTCAGTTCTCTACCTTTTGTCCATAGGCGAGTTGGAGAATCTTGTCTCTTTTTCAGAGAATACCCTCACCCTTCCACATTCAAGTTGGGGTGGTGGGTGTGTGCTCTTTATCAGTCTTACACCCTCAGAAGCCTGCACACCTCACTTAAGATGCTGCCCATTCTGTGGGCGTATGACTGATCGCTGAACTGCAGCTCCGACTCGCTGCTCAGCAAGTCTGGCAGGCAGTACAACCTCAGGCTTACACACAGTGTTCATGTGTATGTGAGGAATGAAGTTTACAAATGATGGCCAGCAGGATGCTCATCTTCTGAGAAGATTATGGTCTCCCCATTGACATTGCCTGGGTTCAAATCCCAACTAAGCCATTTATCAGCTGGTTTGTCCTTGGTTGAACTAATTCACCTCAGTTTTCCCCTGTGAAAAATGGGGATAGAAATAGTGCACACTTTCAGTAGGATTTTTGTCAAGATAAATGAGTTTATTCAAGTCAAGAACTTAGAATAGTACCTGGCACAGAGCAAGTATTCAGTGTATTTTGGCTGTAAATTGTTACTATTGTTCCCCTAGATTCAAATGTCTTATCTTTGGATTTAGCCAGATGAGTGAGGAGCTTTGTACCAATGTCATGTTGTATTCTCCTCAATTCCGGAAAATTCCTTCAACTGAGTTGTGTTTAGGTGCCATCCATCATAAGTAACAGTCCTGTGAATCAGAGTCATCTGTTCACTGTAAATAATGCTGTTGAGGAAACTGTTCACTGCACTGTATTATTATCCCAATGAGGAAGCCAGGAGAAATTTCTCTCAGCTCTCTGCCTTAGGAAGATTATTCCCCTCGTCAGGACCTATTTGCTTCTGATCTTAAGGACACTTTGAAGTGTACAGAGCAGGGGTCAGCAAACTTTTTTGACAAAGGACCAGTTAATAAATATTTTTGGCTTTGCAGGCTGTAGAGTCTCTGTTGCAGCTACTCAACCCTGCTGTTGAAAAGGCCGTAGACAGTATGTAAACAAGTGGATGTGACTGTGTTCCAGTAAAACTTCGTTTACGAAAACAGGCTTCAGGCCAACCCCTCACGTAGATGATCATGTTTTTTGTATTTCTCCCTTTAACATAAACTACCAGAAAAGTTTAGAGTCAAATCTAAGTCATGCTTCTAGCAAGTATGTGTGCATGCATTTTGTGTACTGGTCTCACCCCAGCTTGCCTGTTTTCCTACATTTATCTTCCATTTCTCTTGATTCCTGTTCCTATTTTTACTTTTCTTTTGTCTTCCTTCACTACAGTATCTATCTGTAAGTTACATGAGTTTGTTTTTGTTTTACAAGATGGAACTATCAGTAAATACATCAATTATATCTAGCTGACTTAGAATCCAGGACTGGAGAAACACTTCTGACTCTAGGTTCCACCAATGTGGTTAAATAGAGAAGCAGACCATCAGATGTAGGCTCTTACCCTATGCGCGTTCATTGCTGACCTGCCGGCTGTGCGCCCGCTCTCACAGTTAGCATGCTCTCTAACTGGAGAAGTTGAGAGAAGGGAGAGGAGGACTTCTAGTAGCTACAGAATTTCATTCCTTCCTCTCTCATTGTTGTAGAATTTCTTTTAAATGAAAACAGCTTCTTTGGTTTGCAAGCCTAACCCTGGCAGGAAGACAAATGATTTTTTTTACGGTATCAGACACGCGGTTTCCTGTCTGTGTTTAACTTGCAGCAGAGCATCTCAGCCAGCTGGTTCCCCCTGGGCCTTTTGTGACCTTAATAACGTTGCCTCATACTCTCTAGCAAACCCACTCTGTGTATTGATACATGCCTTGCACATTTTATCGACTCCTATTGGTTTCTGAGTCCGGAAGACTTACAAATGCTGCCCCCTTTCTCTCCAATCTCATTTTGTGTTTGTTCTGCTCTAGCATCAGGGAGGGAGCTGGCTTCTTGGGGAAACTCTTAGTTCTTGCGTGTAAGAAATGAGAAGAATAAATGGTGCTCTGGCAGCTCTGGGGGTTCTGGGTGTGCTGCTTTTGAACTGTGCACTTGCTGCACATAATAGCTGGCTCACCAGCTGTGCATTTTTGTTTTGAGACAAACAAACCAGATTTGCTTTCTGGTCTAAATGCAGAAGAAAAAACTAAGTGTGTAAATATGGTTGAGAAAAGTTGTTAGAAAAGGATCAAAATTATGGATTAAAATCACTAGTCTCATTCCTGGGAAGAGAAATCAGTTATTTGAGGTGATGACTCAGTGCTGAAGGAGCCTTTGGTTATGAATGAGTTAGGTTAGAAAGCATCCTCTGAATCTGTGAATATAGCCCCCTGTCTAGTCAGGGAAATAATAAAGATTGTATGTACCAGAGGGCATTGTGACTCAGTCAAGTGAAGCTTAGGATGTATTTGTAGCATCTTCAGGCAAAGCAACTCACTTTTGTAGATATTTTTTTTTCCTTAAGCAGTAAAGTAAACAAAGATGCTCTGGGGCCAGATGTAGTTGGTGGTTGTGAATATTTCTACCCTGGAACCTCATTCTGATATGAATCATGGCAGAGTGGAATCCAGTATGGACACAGGCTGTCTCGAATTCCATCCACTGGATGTGAGTGACCAATAAAACAGTTGGACCAATAAGGCTGCCCTTGCTGCGAGGCTGTGGTGATACATCTATGGTCTCTCATCTCCCCCACAGCCGCCTCCGCGTGTTCCATAAACAACACAAGGATGGATGATGGTGAAAAGGGTCGATGGAGACTCTTTTTACTACTTTATGGGTATCCCAGTGTCCTACCAATGGAAAAACCCCGAGAAGCTGGCTAACCACTGTGAAGTTAACTTTCATTTCCGCCTGTCCTGACCTCCAGAGTTCTATTGACCACCAGTTGGACATCTGGCTGACTTGCTTTTGGAAAAATCTTTGCTGATCCTCAAATCACTCCGCATGTTGCTAATTATGTAAAATGTCAATCTTACCAGCAATAATTATGCCTATTTTTTAAAAAAAACTAATATTAACTTTTAAAGAAACAATTCATTTTTGCTTTTCTACTTTTTAAAAAAATATACCTCATGTTGCCTTGTTAGGATATAGCTGGTTCCAATGTCAAGAACAATTGATCCTAAATTTAGTCATTAGAATTCCTTCTCTTTTCCAGGTCCCATCCTATTCCAAATACCTATTTCTCTATCAGGCTGAAGTAGTCGTTTTCCACCTTTGCCACACATTGGAAACACCAGAAAAGCTTTAAAAACTACTCATTAACTGGGTCTGAGCCCTGCAGTTTCTGACTGAATTAGTCTGGGGCCTGGTATTAGGATTTAAAAAAAAATAACACAACTCCCTAAGACATTCCAATATGTACCCAGTGTTGGGAACCACTGGACTCAAGACAGTTTGTGCTGCCAAATCTTTTTATATTTTTCAGCATGTTCCCCATATAACCTGGAAAAGGATGGTAACAATTTGAGAATAGCAACCACCATAGGAAGTAGCCGAAATTTAGCCTTCTGGATTAAAGGAGGAGAAAAACAGGCAAACAAAACACCTATATTACCACATCCCTGAGGACTAATAGGATTCTTGAATATAGGATGTTACTGTGCTTTCTACAATTTACAAGCAATTACTTCAGAATGAGGCCAAGGGCCTCATTGGGAATAGGCATCTGAGGTTTTTGAACTGATCAAATTATACATTAAGGGCAGGCACATTTGAAACGTGGAAGTGTGCCTGAAAGGTTGGATGGCAAGGTTTGGGTGCCATTGGATTGGCAAAGGCAAGAAGGAGAGGGAGGCAGTGTGCATGGTTGCAGGAGGTGAAGACTCCTAGGTGGGGGAGAACTGCAGTAAGCTGTGGTTTAGGTGGAAAGCCAGAAGAGAAGGGAGGACATGTTTTGGTGACCTGACAGGTCTTGATAGTGTGAATAATTAATGTGCTTTTCTAAAGTGGTCTAGTCTCCCTGTTGGAGAAGATACTGAAATAACTTAAGAACTGTATCTCTGCTTTCAGGTTTCCTGAGAACACCAAGGGGCCCTAGACAGGATAGAAGATATAATCCAGACAGGCAGCCAGAAAAAGAACTGAAGAATCAGGGCAGGTGGGGGAGCCAGACAGAATCCAAGCTTAGTGGTCTGAAGACCGTAACACAGAGAAGGAAACGAAAAAAATCCTGCTCCAGAGAACATCCGTCAGGCTGAGGCTCTGTCCGTGGAGGAACAAACATTCATAAGATATATCATCGTTTCTTGGGCAAAGCCTGGCACGTGTAGGCACTCTGTTAATGTTGTCTGCCCTCCTTCGAAAGCCACAGCAACAGAAGTAGCAAGAATCTCTATCCCAAGGGGGAACGTGAAGGATAGTAAGCACAATGGAAGGGATGCCTAAGACAGCAGAGACAGACTCAGGGTTTTAATGGCCTGAAATGATCAGTTAAATGAAACAACAGATAAATGTAAAGTCAAGCATGTAAGTTCAAACGATCAATTGCAGAGGAGCAGCTTATCCAATAGTGGGCTTGGCATCTGTTCATGTGATAAAGACCCAGGGTTTACAGGTGAGTTAAGGTCATTCTGAAACTGAGCTGATCTGGCTAAGAGAATCAAAACAAGACAACAGAACAAACCAGCAATAGTCTTAACCTGCACTCATTGGAAAGGGCAGTGAGAGGCCCACTATAATCTTTGCTACACAGATTACATTCCAAGTATTGTAGCTGGGTCTAGCAAAACATGTCATGGAGAATCTTGACTAGCAAGAGTAATTTCAGGGAACAGATCACTTTATACTTAGAAAAAGCACATGGCGTTTATTGGGTGCCTGCTATATGCTGGGCAGCCAGATTTTAGGGTGTGATAAATGTGTCAGACCTTAGAGTCTGATAAATGTGTCTTTTGAAGAGTGATTGAAAGAAACAGAGATGTTCAACCTGAAAAAGAAATGATTTAGGGAAATGGGTTAAATGCCCACCAGGTGTTTAAGAGCTCTCATCCTATAGAAGAAGGAATCATTTTGTTATCTTTTGCTTTAGAGAGCAGCGTGAAAACCAATAAGTGGACGTACAGGAAGGCTGCATTTGACTTAATATAAAGAATACATTTTTAAATATTCCAATGTTTAGACTTGATCCTAATAGATCTGCAGTTAGATCTATTGGGATTAGATTATGGGATAATTTACAGAGGAATGGGGTCCCTGTATTATAATATTTCAGCCAGAAGTTTTATCGGTACTTCACAGGAATATTCCAGAAGAGATTGTCATAACAGATTAGAATACATGTAAGGCTCTTTTGTTGGGGACAGGGGAGGGAAGGAAATAATGTAAGGGAGACTGTGGAATGGGATGTGAGAGGTGGGGAATAGCTTAGTTTTGAAATATGTATAATTGGCATAAATCACATGGACTGGAGGAAAGACATCTTCCATTATTTTGGGAAAAAATATTCTCAAAGTCTATCTAAAATGTCAAACAGCACTGTCAATATGCTAGAAGTTAAATTAAATCCTGCCTGCTCAGTGAGCTCACTGCCCTTCTGTTGTTTAATTAAAATGCTTTGTTATTGTTTGCCTGAATTTAATTGTTTGCTTTTTATTGAGATGATGAATGGGGAATCATATCTCATTCTACACTCCTCCTGCAGTTAATTTGACTAGAAAATTCTCACAGACTGTTTTCTCATTGACTAGCACTGATTATAATTGTACTAGGGCTTTGCAAACAAGTCCACTGCGGATTTTCTTTGTAAAAGGGAAACATCTCTATGGCAGAGTACCAACAGACTCATTCCACGTTTACTAAAGCCATGCTTCTCAAACTTCACTGTGTAAATGAATAGCTTAGGGAGCTTTGTAAAATGCAGATTCTGATTCAGCAATTTAGGACCAGGCTGAGATTCTTCATTTCCAGTAAGTTCCCAGGTGATGCCCACTGATGCTGCTGGTCTGGGGAACACACTTTGAATAGCAGGGTACCAAGAGATTTTTTTCTGTACCATGCCACCAAAATTTTTAAAGATGCAGAAAATGGTAGTCAGATATTGTTAACTCCCAAGTTAGAAAGTATATATATAATATGATGGCTTGGGAGGTGTGTGTGTGTGTGTGTGTGTGTGTGTGTGTGTGTGTGTGATGGGGCCAGAGCAGAAGAAAGCTGATAAGGATATGGAATGTAACAGAATAAAGAGGCAATTTGTGTTGCTTCTTATGTAATGCTGTATCTTGTTCTCTAGGGATCCCAGCATGTCTGCCTGGCGAGTGCTGTGACTGTAACACTTCCTTTGCATGTTGCATGAACATACTCAGAACATATCCAGTAAATATTTAGGAGAAATGAGCACCTTTTATTCAATTTCATCATTTTCTTTATTATAACTGGGTCCACCTTTACTAGACATATGGTTCAACTGAGTTACGTTTCTAGGAAGACACCACCATCCAAACCAAGCAACTGACAAGCACAGGCCCCCATTTTCTCAGTACAGCCAGACTGACTACCTCCATAGCTTTCTATTTTATTTTTGTTTTTTCCCTTCAAACTCTTCAGTATGTGCTATCTTAAACTTGTTTCTGACAAGGTTATATTGCTTCACTTTTTCAAGAAAGAGAATCCTGCAACTCAGGTAGTCCTGGGGAAAACGGTTTCTCTAGAAACAGTGTTATCAAGGGACATGTTACAAAAAGAGGCAAAAGCAGACAGCAGCCAGGCCACATACCTAGTGATATTTTGATGCTTATTTGCCAGATAAGGATTTTTTTTCTGGTCACGAATCTGTGAAATTTATTAATGAAAACCATTTTTTGTTCAGGTCTATTGTAAAATAATACAAACATATTTATTGAACGCTTTCGATTTTCAAGGTGTAATACTTAAGAGCTTGACAAACATTATCTCTCCTAATCCTTACAAGAACCCAGGGGGGTTGGTTCTGGGTTGTCTCATATGCAAATGAGGAACCTGAGACCCCAAATCACACAGTCAGGAAACAGCAAAGCCGGGTCTCAAATCAAAGTCCCAAGTTCTTACAAACCAAGATATACTGCCTCTAAATATACAGAATGGTGTCTGTAAATTGTTTAATCTCAGCATCGATTTTCTTGGAGCTTCTATGGCCTGATGAAATATTACTAGTTGGAGTCAAGAGCTAGGTTTTTTTTCCTTTTGAATTGTCAAAAAAGGCATTGAGAAAATCGTGACATTGGCTCTCAGCTCAATATCGTGGTTTGAACATGAAGTAACATGGAAGATACTAGTACATCACTTAGATTGTAGTCCTAGAACACTCAAGAGAAGTCCCTTTCCAAGAGCAGCAGGGACTTCAGGATTTTAAATGTGGTTGCTGTTGCAGAATATCCTGCTACATTATTTAAGAGAAGTAAAGTGATCTTAAATCCCAGGCAACAGACACAGCATGGCAAAGAAGGATGATTTCGGGATACTATATAGGAGACTGGGGATAAAAATCCTCAAATAAGTTGTTTTAACGAAACATAATTTGCATTAGTCTGTTTGGAAATAATAGTTTTTTTGACTGAAGTTAAGAGTACTTTTAATATTGTGAACCTTTTGTTCTGCCCAAAACCTAGATCATCCCTTAAATATAAATTATTTTGTCAGAAAAGAAGCCACATGTCAGGGAATCTGTTTTTACAGTAATGAGCTGGCACAGTAACATCTAGGGACCAAGAATTGCTGAACTCAGGGGTAAAGGACCAGCCTAGCTGAGGCTGTAAGTTTATAAAAATTCTTTATCTGATAAGGCAGATTCCTCCATTTTTGTTTTACTGTGCTGGTGAGGATCTCCAACGCTTGTTGAGTAGACATAGGTGTGGTTGGCATCAGTGTCCTTTCCCTGTTTTTAAAAGGAATGCATTTAACATTTCCCCACTAGAATAAGGTTTGCTGAAGATCGTTAGCATATATTCCTTATTGGAGTGTTTAGCTTTATCATATACTTTCTCCATGTCTACTGAGTTGATCATATAGTTTTTCTCCTTTAAATTGCTAGTGTGCTCAGTGATAGTAGTTGTATTCTTTGTTTTTAGTGCTAAAACATACTTTCCTGGTAACCTGGACTTCTGTCTTATCTTTATTTTACATCTTCTACTGGATTCCGCTTGCTACTATTTTCTTTAGAATTATTTTTTTAAATCATTGTACGTGAGTGTGATTGTTCTATAATTTTCTTTTATCATGCTCTTCTTGTCTGCTTTTGGTTGTACTGTTTTCATAGAACGAAGTGATCCATGGTACGCTTTTTTCTATTCTCTGAACGAGTTTGTGTGAAATTGAAATGACCTGTATCTTGAAAGTTTGGTGGCTCTCAGCTTCCTCTGGGACTGGTATGTGTTTGGGGTTTTGGGGGGAACATTGTTGCTCTAATGTTTTGGGTTACATTTTTCCTGACTTTTTATTTCAAAAAAATTTAAACTTTCAACAAAGTAGAAAGAAGGCTACAATGAACTGCTGTTTACTCTTTCTCTTTCTCAGTATTCACCCTGTGTTAACATTTTACCACGTCCTCATTTCTCTCTTTGTGTGTGTGTGTGGGGGGGGGTGCGTATTATAGCCCTATCCAAATTTCCCCAAAGCTGTGGGGTTGCTGCTGCTGTTTACATTCGGTATCCAGTCAAGGACTACACATTGAATTTGGTTGTTTTGGCTCTTCAGTGTGTTTCTTGTTTTTCCTGACACTGACTTTGAACAGACCAGGCCATTTATTTTGTAGAGGCACATCTGGATTTGTCTGAGGGTTCCTGCTTAGATTCTATTTTTATTGAGATATAATTGATATATAACATTAGTTTCAGGTATACAATATAATGATTTGATATATATACATGTATTTCAAAATGATCACAACAATAAGTCTAGTTCACATCCATCACCACACATAGTTACGAATATTTTTTTCTTGTGATAAGACCTTTAAGATTTACTTTTAGCAAGTTTCAGATATACAATACAGTATTGTTAACTATAGTCACCATAGAGTACCTTACGTCCCCTGGGCTTATTTTATAACTGGAAGTTTGTGCCTTTTGACCCCCTTCATGTATTTTGCCCACTTCCTGCCCCTGCCTCTGGCAACCACTGATCTGTTCTCTACATCTATGAGTTCAGGGTTTTGTTTTTTTTTTTAAGATTCCACATGTAAGTGGAAATCATAAGGTATTAGTCTTTCTCTGATTTATTTAACCATAATGCCCTCAAGGTCCATCCATGTTGTCATAAATGGCAGGATTTCCTTCTTCTTCCTTTTCTTTTTTTGTGAGGAAGATCGGCCCTGAGCTAACATCTGCCAATCCTCCTCTTTTTGCTGAGGAAGACTGGCCCTGGGCTATCATCCATGCCCATCTTCCTCCACTTTATATGGGATGCCGCCACAGCATGGTTTGCCAAGTCGTGCATCGGTGCGTGCCCAGATCCGAACCGGCGAACCCCAGGCCACCGCAGCGGAGTGCTCACACTTAACCACTTGTGCCACCGGGCCGACCCCTGGATTTCCTTCTTTTTTATGGCTATATAGTATTTTCACATTGAACCCTATGTTGGCTTCAGATCCTGATAGCTGCCGTAAGCATCCCTCTTTGGTGACACTCTACCCCTCCAACTGCACCTCTACCTACCATGCAAGACTCCTCTGTTTTGACCCCAGCTACTTCATAAATATATTTTTCCAGTTTCCATTTCTATGAAATGGAAATAATAATACATATCTAGCAGTGTGGCTACAAGGAGTTCAAAATAATCCGTGTAGAACCCAGTGTTTGTCATTTAGTAGGTGCTCAATAAATGAATGCTATCTTATTTACTATTATGATTAACAGAATGACTTGAGACAGGAAGTTCTCCCTTCCCCCCAGCATATGTCTCTTTAGCACAGTTTCCTTCTTTGGATCTCGGCCAGTTGTATATATATCCTGTTGCTTTAGATGATCGTGCTGGCGTGTGAAAATCTTCGTGGTTAGAGTGTCACTGCCAGCTTTGAGAATCTCTGTAGTTGTTTGTTATGTCATGTTCATTAGTATACCAGCTCACCAAGGTGTGCAGAAAATGATCATCCCTGTCCCTTTCTATGGCTTGGATAAATTAGTATCTTGATAAATTTTTGCCCCAAACTCCTTCATTGAGTGGAGGAATTGCCAAACTACTTCAAATATTAAAGTAGGAGCCCATTTCTCAAATTCATCTATGTTGATTTGGTTTTTATCAAGATGCGTTAACTGACCCACGTATGCTTTTTTCACTGTTGGCCTTAATTTAACGTCTTTTTTACTGTGTGATTTTTTTAAAATTGTAAATTATAGAGGTTCAGTTTTAAATTCCTTTTAGCAACCAGTTGTTGGATTTGAGCATACTTGAAAGAGGCTGGAAGCAACCTGTTTTCATTGTCCTTTGTGTGGGGGTGGGGGTGGGTATGCATGTGTGTGTGTGGTGTGTGGGTGTGGGTGTGTTACTAGGCAACTTGTTTACCTTTAAATCACTCCGAAGGAACCTATGCCATGGAATTTCCCCTTGAGGTTTTCTGCCAGTTTGTATTTTTTTTATGGCGTACTAACATTTATCTTTGACATTTGTCTTTAAAAAATATTTATCAAGACTCTGACATTTGCAAATAGCTCCTTATTTGCAACTAAGTCTGGTCTTCTTATGTGGAACACATTTGGTTGGAAATTTTCAGGATTATTGAATAGACTTCTGCGTTCATTGCTAGAGAGACCGCTTGGCGGTGTGGAAAGAACAAAGGCTTTGGAGCCACTCAGACCTGGGGGAAATGGACACCTCCCTGCTTACCCTTGAGTGAATCATCGTAACTCTCAATTTCTCTTTCTTTCTTTTTCCCTCCCTTCCTCCTTCCTTCCTTCTTTCCTTCCTTCCTTCCTTCTACATTACAAGAAAGTTTCTTGCAGCATCAGTCATAGCTCCAAAGGACCAACAGTAGTAGAATGGATAAATACATTGTGGTGGATTCATGCAAGTAGCTCTTAATTTCTTAACCCTTAAATTCGGGCAAATAATTGAAGGGGTATTCTGAATATTAAATAGATTGCATATTTGAAATTCCTAGCATGTAGTAGGTGCTCAAAAATAAAATGTTAGTTCCCTCTGCCCTTTTGTTTTCGCCCCAGGGTATCTGAAATAATATACTTAGCCCAGGAGCAAGGCATGGCCTCCATAATTATTACTCTGATTTCTCTCTTTTTTAAAAAATCTTTTCACTCCAAAATAAAATACAAAGACATAAAAGCACATAAAACAAATGTTTAGCTTAGTGAATTGTTATAAGGCTGACACTCTTGTAACCCCTACCCAGGTCAAAAAATAGAACTTTGCCAGCCATCCCAAAAGTTCCTTCATATTCCCCAACCCGATCACAGACCACACCTTCCCTCCAAAAGTAACCACTATTCCTCTTTTGTGATGATCCCTTCCTTGTGTCTTTTGAAATGGCTTTATCCTCCAAGTGTGCATCTGTAGACGCTAGTTTAGTCCTGCGGCTGCTTATTATTATAATTTTGGTAATTTGATGTGCCTTAGGTCTCTTTAATCAGCTGCCCTCCCCAATTCCCTTTTTCTCCTTACAATGTATCTGTTGAAGAACCCCTTTGACCTGTATCCTTTCCCAGTCTGAATTTTGCTGATTGCACATTCATGGTGCAGTTCACTGCCTTTCTCTATTCTCTGTATTTCCTGCAAATCAGCAGCTGGATCCAGAGGCTTCATCAGACTCAGGTTAGATCTCTTTGGAAAGGTTATGTTCCTCCATTGGGGGTAATAATGTCTGATTTTTCTCCTGTTTTGTGATATTAGTTGGCATTGATGCCTGCTACCTAGATCCATTTAATTCATTAGGGAATAACAAAGAGTAATCTATTTCTATCAACTCATTTTCATTTGTTAGCTAGAATAATTTAATAAAGAGATGCTTGTTTCAGCTCCTTAATTACCCAGTGCTGTGCTTCTTACGGAAAAGGCAAGATATTTGCTTGATGTTTCCCTTTATTTTCTAGTTTTCAATATAATGAATTGACATTCTGCTATCCTCAGAAGTTGATAAATTTTTTTATCATTATGATATCATAAGTTTAAGCATACTTAATGGGTCCTGGTGTATTGCTTTTCTTATCTTTATTAAAGCTCTAAGTATCCTGGGGCCGGCCCCGTGGTTAGCGGTTAAGTGCGCACGCTCCGCTACTGGCGGCCCAGGTTCAGATCCCGGGCGCGCACTGACGCACCGCTTGTCCAGCCATGCTGAGGCGGCATCCCACATACAGCAACTAGAAGGATGTGCAACTATGACATACAACTATCTACTGGGGCTTTGGGGTAAAAAAGGAGGATTGGCAATAAATGTTAGCTCAGAGCCGGTCTTCCTCAGCAAAAAGAAGAGGATTAGCATGGATGTTAGCTCAGGGCTGATCTTCCTCACACACACACACACACAAAAGCTCTAAGTATCCTATCTTGGCCAGTGGGAGTCTCTTCAAGATGGCTCCTGGGTCCTTTTGTCGTGACCTTAGTGGTCTTTGATCACTTCCTTGTTATGTGGTGTAACAAAATATTCCAAACTCATTATTTCCAGCTCCAGACCTAGACTTGGCCATTTTGCCAAGAAGCCCTGGTTTCTTCTGTTGGAAGGGTTCTATTGATGAGGCATTTTCTTTCTGAAGCAGGAACCCAAGAACCATAAGCTTTTACAGGAAACTGAGTCCTAGTGAGGTTCAATGAGTTGGCTGGGATCTCATGGGTGGTTAATGACAGGTGTAAGAACAGAATCGCAGTTGCCTGATTTCCAGTCCAGTGCTCTTTCTTTCACACCACATTCCAAGCACTCATGGTTGGTCCCCACATGCCGTGTGCAAATTACAGGGAGACTGCGTGCAAAATGAAGCATGCACCTAAACAAGCAGAGGAGAACCTGGCTCATTCATGGGATTTGGCCTTTGGGGGAGAGAGGGTCAGCTCTGCAAAATTATTCCTCCTCAGATTGGTTCATCAGATCTATTTTATTCATTCGTCCATTTATTCAACCAACATGAATTGTCTCCCTATTTATGTGCTAATCTGTGACCATATAGCGGTAAGCAAAAACAACCTCTTTAACTATACTTCTACTTTGGTTGTGTCAGAGAAACTTGGTGGGACAATCGATCCTAGGGACAAATTTTACTTAGTTTCCAAAGTAAACGGGAACGTTGTGGAAGCAACCAAGGCTCTTTATGCTCCTCCATACAACAGTGCTATTAACAGAACCTGATTTGGGTTGTTGGAGAAATAAAGTGAGCTGATGCTTATGAAGTGAATTGCCCAGTGCCTCGCTCAATAAAGCACACTATATGTTAGTTATCTTTATTATTGATAAGCGAGTTCAAAAGAGGGCTTCCCATCATTTTCCACTGCAGAGCTCCCTTCACACGTGCCAAAAGCTCTGATAGAAATCAAAGTTGCTCTTGGGGAACACAACGCATCATGCCAGGAGGATCTATCGTTGGCACCAGCTTCCTCCCTTACTAACTTCCCTGAGAAAAAGACGAATCTCAAAATCTCTGCTCTAGGAAATCCTGGCAAAGAGACTAGTGCTCGAGTGTCTTCCCTCTGCCAAGGGCTCTTCACTTTTTTTGTGTGTGTGCCAGGCACTTCTTGGAAGTCTAATGAAGCCTGTGGACCCCTTCTCAGGGTGATGTTTTTAAATGCATAAAATATAATACACAGGATTTAGAAGAAAATTAATGCTATACAGTTATATAACTGTATATTAATGCTATACAGTTGAAATACAGTTATCAGATGTTTTTAAAAATAAATGTGTGATATGTGCTTCTGTAGTAGTGCTTTAAATAACAAGACTTAGCGTCAGATCTAAAAACTTGAAGTGTCTAAGTGATGAGTATAAACCATACAACAATACAACAAATGTAATATGGCAGGAAAATATCTGTGGTTTCTGTGGGTGATGAAGTTATAGGTACGGCTAATACTAGGAAATGTTAAATTTTAGTTAAAGGTTAGAGAAAATAAAAAGATGTAATTTTTGCCCATTTAAATTCACAGGCCCACTGAATTCTATCCATGGAGCCCAGGCTAAGATCTTCTGATATTACAGTATAGAGCCTCACTTTTTATGAATCTTGAAGAAATTCTACCCTTATTTGTAGTGCCCCTCAAGAACTATATCTAAACTCTATGTTATATAACAAAGGGTTTAATGTGAATGTCAAGTCTTGAGTACTACTTACCTATGCATCTGAGAAACAACTCATGGAAGGTTCCAATAGTTCCACAATTATATCTTGAGTGCCTTATGTTCTAGGCCCTGGGATAGGCTCTGAGCAAAGAAAGAGAAAGATTTTAGGGTTCTTACTCTTGTAAGACACTTTCTTCCCAGGCAGGGAGAAGATGGACATTTGCAGGGACACCACTCAACTGTGGTTCTTGGTTAGGAACCAAGGGGAAGAGTCTGCACACCCAGAACATGCCCCTTTAGACAAATTATCCAAGAATTGCAGATATCACTTAATGGATGGCTATAAAATCACTTAGTCTAGCCCTCATTGAAGAAAACCACTTTATCACGTTGAGATGTTATATAAAGTCATGCTTAATTGGCTGTCACCAATATAAACTTTAGAGATAATATGGCATGGGGTTAAGAGCAAGGGTCTCTCCAATCAGACAGAGCTCATTTCAGATATTAGCTTTGCTATTGCCTAAGTTTATAATCTTGGGAAATTCTTTAAACCGCCTGACCCTTAACTTCCCTATCTGTAAAATGGGGTTTACAATAATTGCAGTATCTACCTCATAGGGTTTTTCTGTCAGTTAAATGTAAATATTATATAAAACTCTTAGCACACAGCCAGGTACATACTAAGGGTTTGAATTATGAGTTTCTGTGTAATTGGGCATAGTGAAAAGAAATACTTCCTGCTGGTATCTGAGTAAAGGAGATGCTAGCTTATACCTACTCCTCTAGCCGTTGGTTTTTCTAGTGGCAGCCCAAGAGTTAGTACTGCAAGAGGGTGTGGGTGGCTCCTGTTTAGATAAAGCCACATCCCAAAGCTTCCTTTCAGCCCCTTTTGCTATTGTTAGGGTTTTTCATCACCTCTTTGAAGTTTCAAGATTGACAGATGTTATTCAATAATTCCCTCCCCACCAAATTTTTACATGTAGATTTTCAAAAAGAAATCACAGGAAATTTGGGGGGAAAGGAAAACTTTAGTGTCTGACATTGAATTGGGGATTTCTAGAGTCTTCTTCAATCAATGCCACACATAAATTTCAGGGGATTTCTGTTTTTGTGTTTCTCTTAATCTAAAAGAGAATAGAAATTAGCAAGGAAGACCATTTTCATATATGTCCAGGAATTATAAAATAAAATCATCAGTGATAAGTGAACAGTTCATTTAGAGGTTTTGCACTCTTTAATGAATTGGTTCACAGCTAAGTAATTATTCAATTAATTAAAATTTTCTAAGTGTGTTGTTTCCTTGTATGTGAAAGAGAATATTCACTTTGGACCAAAATGAAATCTCCAAATTCTGTCAAAGTATTACAGGGTATTAAAATAACAACTGTAAAAGAGGAATCAGCAAACTTTTTCTGGAAAGGGTCAGGTAGTAAATATATTAGGCTTTCTGGGCCAGATATGATCTTTGTTGCATGAATTTCTTACTTCTTTTTTTTAAACAATCCTTTAAAATTGAAAAAAACATTCTTAGCTCACAGGGCTGTAGAAAAACAGGACACGGGCCCTCAGGCCGTAGTTTGCCATTCTTTGCTGCAGAACATAAAAAATATGAGGGATATTGTCCCACATTACCAATCATTCATTCAGCTTCTACAACAAACATTTGCTGAGTACCATCAATGGCCTGTCCTGAGCCAGGTGCTGGGTATATCATGGTGATCAAAATAGACCTGGCCTTTCTCAACGTAAAGCTTACTTTCTCCTGGGAGAAAGCAGCAAATCGATTTATGATCATAAGACATCTCCTGTAGTTACAGACAAGTGGATACTGGAAGCAAACACATTCAGTGGATACTTCAGATGATAGAGGTGGGGTTACAGGGAGGGAACGTTGTTTGCTACTGTTGCACCTGAATATTATTTCATCTGTCCCCTTAATTTTACTCTCCAGGCTCATGCTTTGCTAGGCCACAGGGGCAGTCCATGCTTCTCCACAAGAGGTTTTTTGCAGTTCCAACCCTTTCTGTAATTGCTTTGTCCTGCCACCACCTTTCCTTTGCCCCGTTCAAGCCTCCCATGTGTGTAAGAATTCAGGTTTTCAAGAGGCAATCACCGAGTTGTTTCCTTTTCCTATTCTTTTTAATACATTAATGTATGTTTCCCCAAAATAGTGATTTTTTTTTCTCTTCATTGCTGAAATTCTGATGTTTGGGGGTTACTTTTCCAGGTTTTAGTGACACCAAATAGATTTAAGACCTCAGATTTTCGTCTAGAGTATAATCGGTGGAAGTTGGCGTTTCCATGTAGAACTTACCTTAAGAATAGGTAGTGAATCATATTAAACCTGAACACTCCAAATTGACGTAGTACTAGCTTCATTCCTTACTGTGCTTCGTTAAGGGATGGTATCAAATAGGATTTAGGTAATAGGTTCCCTTTGAGAGACCATGGTTATTCCCATTCCACCTGGACTGTATTCTCATCTCTTTTTTGCTCAAACACATACAGTAGGTGAAAACTGCCAACTGAATAATTGCAAATCCCTTCTCTGACGTGTCTGCTTCCATACCACCTACCCAGCCTTTTCCTTTCTATTCCCTTATGCAGAGTTATCAGTTTGGGAGAACTGCTCTTCCTCAGATAGGACTTATCTTCTTACTTCTTAACATAACATTCCTTCTACCCCTCATTAACTTTTTCCCATCCTTCATTGACCAACCCAAAGGCAATCCTTGCCACTCTGTCTTCCCTGTTTCTCTAAGCTTTTCCACACTCTACCAACACATAGATTGCAGCACAGATTTAGCTCTTCTCCTAGACTGCCATATATTGCTAGGCAATTGTATGCATGCCCTAATGCCTCTGCTGGGTTATAACTTCTTGAGGGCAGTGCTATACCCATAGTAGCACTCAGTAGTAGCACTCAGTACTGCTATGTTTAATGAATGAATCTAGCATCTGAGCGTGAAGCCTAGCATTCTTCCCCAATGGAGACAGCCTAGCATGAAGTTCTCACTGAACTATAACTACTTTTCATTGTCTCCTGCCCACTGAATGTTTCCATCCATGTCCTTCTTCCCAAGAGGAAAACTGTTTAACCAGAGCCAAACAAGCCAGCACATGAATCAAAGTTTGACATACAAGATATTGCAGTTAGGGGCCGGCCCCGTGGCATAGCGGTTAAGTGCGTGCACTTCGCTGCTGGCGACCCGGGTTTGGATCCTGGGCGCGCACCGATGCACCGCTTGTCAGGCCATGCTGTGGCGGTGTCCCGTATAAAGTGGAGGAAGATGGGCACGGATGTTAGCCCAGGGCCAGTCTTCCTCAGCAAAAAGAGGAGGATTGGCATGGATGTTAGTTCAGGGCTGATCTCCTCACAAAAAAAAAAAAAAGATGTTGCAGTTAGGTAGCTGGTGCTAAGGACTCTCCTCCACTAGCCCACGTGGCCTGCTTCAGTGGTCCAAGTCAGGGAACTGGCTGCATTTCCTTCTTTAACTTATCTCACCTTTGTAGTAATGTTTCCATTGTTGCTAGTAAGTATTCCTGTTCTAAGGAACTACAAATCACATGCACACTGGAAAGAGGAATACTGGGTGGATATAAGGTAACTGACTTCCAAAGAGACCCTTCCACAGACTCTTCTCTCCACCACTGATAGGCTCAGAGCTGATGTTTCAAGGTAGCCTGGATGTTGATCAGAACAGGACAGGTTGGAATGTAGAAAAGAGCAAAGACTATAGCAGAACCGTGGCAGTCTCTTTGTTTTTACCAAATATCACACATGCAAGCTTTTTGGAGGCAGGAACCGTCATTCTTTCTGTATTCCCAAAGCTTCCTGCAATGTCTTGAGCTTAGTTGACATTCACTAAATACTTTGTTCATTTATTCAACACTTAATGAGGAACTGATGTGTGCTAGGTACTGTTTACCTTAGTGAAGAGGAAAGACATGGTCCTTGCCGGCATGGAGTTCTCAGTCTGCTGGGGGTGGGGAAAGTAGAGAAAGACAGATATGAAACCAATAAGTGGAGTCATAGTTCTTTAATTTTCATTGTGCTAAATTGTCACATAGGGAAAATGTAGAGTGCTATGAGAATATAGAGAATAAAACATTTTTCCAAGTTTTCCTAGATTTCCTTTAGGGAGTGACATTTAAGCTGAAGTTTGAGGGAAAAGTAGGAGACACTGAATGGATGGCCAGAGGCAGGGAAGACTGGATAAGTGCACACTAACATCCATCCCTGGAATAAAAATTCCCAATACATTAATCACGAAAACTATGCAGATTTTAAAACCTACAGATGCCTCAGCTGTGAACCCACTTCCTCACAGTGCATACGTACTCATCCCAACTCCTTCTCTCCCTTGTTTTGTTTTCACATCAGAATATGCCACCAACAACCCCGACTTGTTGTTAGTCATATTCCAAGTGACAGGCATCAGCCTCCTGCCACCGCTAGGAATCGCCATCACCGTCATCATCACCTTCTACTGCTACCGCGTTCACCGGCAGCAGAAGCTGAGCCCATCCTGGGAGACCAGCAAGCCACGGAAGCTCATGGAGTTCAGCGAGCACCTTGCCATCATTCTGGAAGACGACCGCTCCGACATCAGCTCCACGTGCGCCAACAACATCAACCACAATACGGAGCTGCTGCCCATTGAGCTGGACACGCTGGTGGGGAAAGGTCGCTTCGCTGAGGTCTACAAGGCCAAACTGAAGCAGAACACTTCAGAGCAGTTCGAGACCGTGGCGGTCAAGATCTTCCCTTATGAGGAGTACGCCTCCTGGAAGACAGAGAAGGACATTTTCTCAGACATCAACCTGAAGCATGAGAACATACTCCAGTTCCTGACGGCCGAGGAGCGGAAGACAGAGCTGGGGAAGCAATATTGGCTGATCACCGCTTTCCACGCCAAGGGCAACCTACAGGAGTACCTCACGCGGCATGTCATCAGCTGGGAGGACCTGCGCAAGCTGGGCAGCTCCCTCGCCCGGGGCATTGCTCACCTGCACAGTGACCACACCCTGTGCGGGAGGCCCAAGATGCCCATCGTGCACAGGGACCTCAAGAGCTCCAACATCCTGGTGAAGAACGACCTGACCTGCTGCCTGTGTGACTTTGGGCTTTCCCTGCGTTTGGACCCGACCCTGTCTGTGGATGACCTGGCCAACAGTGGGCAGGTAAGTTAGACCTGGATCCCCCTTACCTTTTTCTGGCCCCTCTCTACCTCTTGATCCATATCTCATGCCTCTTGTCTCAAACAGCCCTACACTCTGGACCCTTGTCTAGGGAATCTAGCCAAAGTAGGGAGTCTACCCTGGGCATGCCCCACTCTTTCCTGCCAGCGTGCCTTTGCTGATAACAGCATTTCTCTTCCTGTTTCTTCAAATCCCCCCAATTCAGGACAGATATTTTTCTCCTTGAGTCAGTCCTCATTTCTCTTCCATTTGCAAATCATTTTTCTTTGCTTCAAGCACTGTTAGTACTTATCTCTGTTTTTTTTCGTCTCATCGTTGTACTCAGCCCTTTCTACTCTATACTATCGGTAGTTATATTGGTTTCTTTTTACCACTGTAGAAGGCAGTCTCCTTGAAGTCCAAATCCATGTGCATCTAGTACATGGTCACATCTAGCACAACGCCTTGAACAATGAAAGTGACCAATAAGTGTTTTTTGAGTGAGTGACGGACTGCGTGAAGGAACAGTTCCACTTTTGAAGCATCTCACAGATTGAAATAGAAATTTTTTTGGCTAAGGAGCTGTTGGAAAGTGACTAGAAATTTCCAAGACATCCTTTATGAATGATGGGTCCCCATGTGTTCACACACTGGAAGCTTGACTGTGGAATAGAGTGGAGTCTTGAGAGCACCCTTATTTTCTCTAACCAGGTGGAGGGATGTGCTCCTGAAGCATTTAGTTACAGCTCAGTCGGCCCTCTGGGTCCATGGCTGCACATGCGGTGTTGAGATAAACATGTTGAAACACAGACAGATTAATGTGCCAGGGTAGTGAGTCATGCAATGACCTGTGAAAAAGAAAACTTTCTTCTAGTACATGCCAATAAGAAATATTCCTTGGGATGATAATATCAACTCACTTGACCTTCTGTAGATCCTTGGGAAGATAGAACTTCATTGTTATTTAGTCAAGCTATACATGCTGCAATTTCAAAGAGTTAAGCGATTTCTTCCCCAGAAATATTTTTTCCTTTTTTTCTATGGATCCCAATGTTTTCATATTGTCAGTCATCGTCAAAATAAAATTACACAGCATGCCCATAAATTACAAAATGATCCAGATTTGGTCTTTTACTTTGGAAATACTTTCATACAATTTAATTTAGTAGAGATTTTATGAAATTATACCACACCCTTGGCACAGTAGAATGTGCCATGGGGTAAACAAAGAAGATTAAGACAGTCCTTAGGTGACCAAAACTAATGGCGATTATTACTATTATTATTATTTTCACCATAAATCTTGGAGTTTCAGGAATGAAAAATATTTAATTTGCAAAAGCAAAAATAAACATCTAAAATATCACAGATGTTGTCTCCTAGGTTATCTGCAAAGATATTATTGTATAATATGATGACATATATATCATGGGACTAGATAAGATAGCTCTAGGGTTTGGCATTTCCTTATTTTGGCATGATTTTGTTCATATTCTTTGAAAAGTTAGGGAGAAAACACCTATTTTTGAAAATAATTATATAAGCTGTGCCTTTCTGCGCCAGTCTCATTACTTAAAAGGTCATTGTTCGGGCCAGCCTGGTGGCGCAAGTGGTTGGGTGCATGCGCTCCACTGCGACGGCCCGGGGTTCGCCGGTTCAGATCCCAGGCACGCACCGACGCACCGCTTGGCAAACCATGCTGTGGCGGCGTCCCATATAAAGTGGAGGAAGATGGGCACGGATGTTAGCCCAGGGCCAGTCTTCCTCAGCAAAAAAAGAGGAGGATTGGCAAATGTTAGCACAGGGCTGATCTTCCTCACAAAAAAAAAAGATCATTGTTCTTTTTAAAGATCATCTGCTCATGTAGGGGACAAATATCAGCTATATTTTGAAAATAAAAATGCAGCTGGAATTAAATGATGGGCCTTAATGTCTGTTTTTCTTTAGGTCGGAACTGCCAGATACATGGCCCCAGAAGTTCTGGAGTCCAGGATGAATTTGGAGAATGTTGAGTCCTTCAAGCAGACGGATGTCTACTCCATGGCTCTGGTGCTCTGGGAAATGACATCACGCTGTAACGCGGTGGGAGGTATGTATGGACCACCATCATGGTGCAGTGGTGGACGCACCTTCAAAAGATGTCATGTTATTTGCTTCAAGCATGGTTCCAGGATTACAAAAGAGCTAACCCCACAATGAGAACTAGTTGAGATCTGGTAGTGCGCAGCCATTCCAGAATGATTTGGAATTATGCTAGAAAGCCTAGGTTTTTAAGCTGAAAGCTACATTTGGAGCATAAAGCTTTTTATCTCCTTTCTCGAAGTATAATTACTTTTCTCTTGATACTTCTCTCCACAAATATTTAAATATATGGCAAGAAATGAACACTAATAATATTTATAAGAATTATTTCTACTTATCAAATGGATAATATTATTCAGAAAATTGTCTGATTTTGGTTTCTTTTTGTATTTTAAGGTTTTTCAGAATTATAAGGTCCAGAGATGGATTTGACTTAAAATTTACTTTTATAGACCTGATTTTCCTTTATTGGGCAAAACAAGGAGAATGGTTTGATGTGTTTGTTTAGGTTTTGAAAAATCTAGTGAAGAGCAGTTATTGAGGAATGCAGTATTCTTTGGGAGTACAGGGAGGATGTCATTGTTTTAGAGACTATTGTCCCCTTATCTTCCCGGACATGAGAATGGCTGAGGTCTACGTGACTTTACGCTTTTCTGACTCCCCTTTCAGTAGTTTTCATCGGGGTCTTAGCGTTCACCTTGGAAATTAACGCATCCCAACCTGGTCCTGACTGGCTGCTGAATCAAGCCAAGCTAACTCCAATTTTATTTTCACCTCTTGGTTTTTTAATAATTTGAGACTTACAGAATTATTCCAAAAATAGTACAAAAAGTTTGCATATACTCTTCACCCAGCTTCCCGCTGTATTAACATCTTGCCTAAATCATAATACAGCTATTGAAAACTGGAAATTAACATTGGTACAATACTGATAATTAATCTATAGAACTTATTCAAATTTCCAAGTCCCCAGAAATGTCCTTTTCTGAAACAGGATCCAATCTATCCCATGTTCATGCCTCCTTAGTCTCTTTCAACTTGTGGCACTTTCTCAGTCTGTCTTTGTCTTTCATGACCTTGACACTTGTGAAGAATTTAGACCAGTTATTTTATAGACAGTCTCTCACTTTGGGTTTCTCTGATGTTTTCCCATGATTAAATTGAGATTGTGCATTTCGGGCAAGAGTATCACAGAAATGATGTTGAGCCCTTCTCAGTACCTCATATCAGGGTCACAAGACATCAACGTGCCCGATTATTGGTGATGTTCAATTTGGTCATTTGGTTAAGGTGGTGTCTGCCAGGCTTCTCCCCTCTAAAGATACTATTTTTTTCTACTTGTAATTAATATATATCTTTTGGGAAGGTACTTGACCTGTTTCTAAAGATACTAAATGCCTGTTTAATAAGGATGATAGGCCTATTTCTTATCATAATTTACCTGCCAATTTTAATATCCATCAGTAGTTCTTCCTGGCAACAATTATTACTGTAATGTTTGCCTAACAGTGATTTTCTGTTTTTGTTATCCCTTCTACATTTATTAATAAATATTCTGCTGTAAGGAAGATCTGCCCTTTCTCTCACCACCTCCTACTATTTATTCATTTGATTTTGTATTTATATCAGTATGGAGTTGTGGATATTTATTTTATTCTATGAGTCTCCAATATTATCAATATTTATTTTGTTGCTCAGATTGCCATAGCTTTGGTCACTGGGCCAAACTACCCAACATTGTGCTGGATTTGGTTGGCACTATTGCTGGCTCTGATTCTTCATCCTGTTTAGAACTTTTTTAGTGGACTCTCCAGGATGGGTCCAGGTCACCCCCTCCCACTCAGAACCTTGCTGCACCTTCACCTATATCCCTGGGTCCCTGCATGGGGATGGCATTTCCTGTCTAGCTGACACTGCTATTTTCTGGTTTCCTGCCTAAGATTTCTTCCCCCACAGCACTTCCAAAAGTAACTTGGTTTTTCCTTGCACAGTGAAATTTGTTTAAACAAGTTTCAGCCACTGAGAATGATTTTCTACTTGAAAGCTTTGACAGTTCTAAAATGAACCCTTAGACCAGTCTGAGTTGTGTAAGAGATGGTGCTATTGTCACTGTCAGAATAAATTTAGCTAGATTTTGGTATCTTTCCTATCCTTTCAAACCTATTATTCTATTAAGATGAGCTGAAGGTTGTGTCTTTGTCTTCCCCTCTGTCAGTGCAACGAGCTTCTTAAGGCCCTGGGTGAGCTCCCTGCTCTCATTGTTATCAATGACTGAAGCCCTTTCCTGTTGATATTTGCTGAGTGTGGAAGAATTTGGGCTAATGTTGAAGAACCGAGTTCACCAACTTTTACGAGGTCTAAAAACGGATACAGCATAAACAAGTTTTCCCAAGGAAGGAACAGGATCTCATTTGTTCAGCTAGTCTCCAAAAACCTTTCATAACCTTTAGGATAAGAACAGACGGCTTTTGGGGAACCGGAAAGAGGCCATCCCGGTTCTTTTTGTTTGATCTTAAGCCCACAGTCCTGTTTCTCCCATCTCCTCTCAGGCTGCAAAAACCAGTTTTATTTATCTGTCCTTACTTTGGTCCAACAGAAAGCCCTTGACTTGATTAAGTGAAGTGAACTCAGGTATTAAGCCCTTTCTTTTACCTTCTTTTGAAAGCATTGATTTTGACATCTTAAAAACCTTAAAGACAGATTTTTAGCCTAGTCTTAATTTCAGACTTTTATTTTACGTTTAAAGAAAGGTATATAAAGCCTGAAGATAGATATGTTCCCTCCTAGCTGTTGTAGAAAAACACATGAAAAGATCTTGCTCTCAAGAAGCATGTAGTTTACTAATGAAACAGATATTTATTTTTTCTCCTTTACTTTTTAAAAATTTGCATATGCAGACACATTTTCTTACCTTACAAATAAAAAAGATAATAATTCCATCTAGTTGATGTTAGGCTTTAATTTATAAGGTCTAAGAAACAAGGCAGGATGTAAAAGGGCTTTTTCTTAAGCTTAAACTTCTTTTCTGTCACAGAAATACAACACATGTAAGTACTGTTTTTCATTGACAGTCTCATTTCAAAAAGGAAATGTGGAATATGCTTACCTTAGTACGATAAATTATAGATCGATATTTTATTTCACAGCATAAGTCAACGAATATTCCATTCAGTTTATTCTGAGAAGCAGAACATTGAACTGAATGAAGTAGGATACTAAGCCTCAGGGGCAGTCTTGGGGGAGAATGGGAAATCCCAGCTTTCCTACCTGTAGGTGACTCCATTCTGTTCTTAGGGTTGAGCCCAAACTCTTCACATGGACGCTAAACCCGGCCCTTCTTGCCTCTCTAGGCTCACGTCCACACGGCACTCTCATTCTGCATTCATCATTCTGAACGTCCTTTAGGGCTCACCTCTAGGCCTTGTCTCGTGCCATTTGCTGGGAATGGAACACAGAAATAGACTGTTAAACAGGCAAATGCAGTTGGGTTGTGATTAGTGCTGCAGGAAGCTAAGTCAGGGGGCACAGGGGACTGAGTGCCCACGTCGGCTAACGGGAGCGCAACAAAAGGGTCAGGAATGAGAGTTAGGTCAGCTCTCGAAGGGACAGTAAGACTCAGGCATGTCCTCTTGAGTTCCTTCTTTATCAGCCAGGCTCTGCTCTGTGCAGAGCAGTGCAGGGAGACCCAAGAAAGAGACAGCACTGCCTGGAGAAACCTCACTCTTCTCAGGCGAGAAAATGCAAATGTGATAATAGCACCCTTCTAGCCACCTGGTACAGCTACTTGAGCACAGAATTCCACCTAGGAGCTCAAGAGATGGGTTGTCGTCATTGAAGAAAATGGTCAAAAGGGAAAGACTTTCTGATGGAAGAAGGTCTGGTCCACATGAGGAAAGCCACCAAGGAATAATAGCTACCATTAGTTGAGCACTTGCTTCATGGATCAGCTCATTTAATCTACCACGAACCCTTTGAAGTATGTACAATTATTAACCCCATTTTACAGATGAGAAAACTGAGGCTTCAGGGGATGGGAAAGTTGTGGAGACAGGAATCAAAGCCCTGCTGTCTGACTCTAGCCCACAGGCCCTAACTTTCCTAGTCCAGTGCTGACCTGACCAATGGAGAACATGTTTAATAAATGGCAGCCATGGTTACCATTATTATTATGGATGGGGTAGTCAATACTATTTTGTGCATCCTGGCCTTTGACTCAAAGGCTTTCTGGAAGTTCCTGGCAAGACAGTCACGTGCTTGAGGAACAGTCAGTGATAGCCTCACTTCTGCGAGTTTCCAAAGATTGACTTTCCCATCTTCTCTGGGTGAATCTCTGTTAACAGAATCACAAGGCTGTTAAATTCTGTAGCATGTTATAGGCTCAGTACCTTATAGTCTGAGATAACTTCCTTTTCCTTATTTCTCTGAAGATATAGTCATTCATTCATTCGTTCACTCAATAAGTATTTATTGAGTACCTATTGAGTGACAGACATTACTCAAAATGCTAAGGATATAGCAGTGGAAAAAGACAGTCTGTGTCCTCAAGGACAGGTCTAATAAAGAGCTAATATTCTAGAAAGACAGGTAATGAACAAATAGGTATATAATATAACATGGGGGGAGAGGTGGGTATGGTGATTTTAGAAAGAAAAATAACTCAGAGTTGGGGTTAGATAATGAAAGAGGGTGTCATTTCAGACACTTGGATCATCTGAAAGAATACAAAAGAAAAATTAAGAAAACAGGTCTTTCGGAGTTGTTTGAAGACAGAACAAGATAGAAGGAGGTGATTGGTGTGTTCCTGTTTTATGAAGAAGGAGAAAAGTCATGAAATCGCCATTCAGCAAGGGCAAACTCAGAGACTGGTTCTCTTTTACAAAGAAATCTCCGTGGGGCTTTCAGTTTGTTTGGTGTTCATGCAAATGTTTTTATTCCTTGGTGTGGTGTGTGGGAGGCGGTTGCAGGCGGGTCCCTTTCAGGCTCCCTTTGGCGAGCACAGCAGGCACACTATTCACGTCATCTCAGCCAAAACTGGCCCGCAAGCAGACCCACTTCCAAATCCCTAGCCATTTAGGCCTTTGACTATAAGCTGACGCACAGCAGCCTGCCGAGCAAGTATTTAGCAAGAGGAGAAACACAGCCCCAAGAACAGCTCCGGAGCATATTGTCAGCTCGCTGCCGTCCTGTGAGACAGACAAAAAGTACAAATGAATCAGAAGGAAAAGAAAGGGAGAAAAACAAAAAAAGAGGGGTGAGAGAGAAGGACTGAAGAGAGGCTAGGATTAAAGAACTTCGTTTTCCTGAGTGTCGGGGGAGGATCATTTGAAAGGCAGATATAAAAACTCAGGAGTACGGCTTCGGGGAAGACTGTCAACAACTTTGCTGCACTGTTAAGTAGGAACTGGAGTCCAAACAACAGCTGTGTACCAGATGCTGACTTTCAGGGGAATGTCATTGCTGTCCCAGAGACTTGCCCTCTGAGTGTTGCAGAGCTGGGAATTCAGACGCAAGCATGGTCTCTCTTAAGAGTCTTCTGAGAGAAATGGAAAGAAGCTACAAGGGCCCCGGAGAAGGGGTGGCTTTCATGACTGAATATATTGTGGGGAAGGCAGGGGGAGGGGTGTTGGAAAGAAGAGCAGGTTGTTCTCAGGCAGTGAAATAAAGAAGTTTCTAGGAGAGATGTTTGAGGCACACAAGGAGATCCTGAGGTGTTCGGCCTAAGTACACCTGGCAGGGAAGCAGTCTGAGGTGAGACAGGGACTTGGTTTGAGTAAATAATTCTGCTGTGTGGGCATCTGCCTTGGCTTGGGTGTCCCAGACCCTGGAACAAGAATTTGAGTGTAAGTAGTTTATTGGGGGAGAAATCTCAGGAAATGCCAGTCAGAGAACAGAAAAGTGAGTCAGGAAAAGGAAGGAAGCCAATAAGTGGTGTGTTATCAAGCAGGTCACTACTGTGGACAACTGGAGCATAATCCTGCTGGGGACCCTGCAGCGTCACACACGCACCTCAGCATCACACCTCCCGATGCACCAGGAAGCTGGGTGTTTATCTTCCAACTCCCATCTGTCTTTGGTTGAGGGCTGCTCCTGGGGCAAGTTTTGGGAGGGTGAACTCCATCCCAGTGTGCCCAGCCTGCCCGGGCGTGGGAAGGGCAAGTGCAGAGGGTTGTGTGGCCAGCGGTCCTATGGTAGTATCCTGAGTAATGATGCAGGGCATGTGTGACTTCTCTTATTTTGTGGACATAGAAATCAAGGCACAAAGTGTTGACATCTCTTTTCCAAGTCCTCATATCTAGTTTATGATGACTCCAGGACAAACACAGCTAATAATACCCCTGCTTATGGTGCGTATTGTTAGCCCTTTAAGTGCTAAACTCAGTCTTACTCTCTAAGCTCTTGGCTTTTTTTCTTAAAGGCATTTCTAAAGTTTTTTTACAGATGGTTCTTATTATAGGTTAGCCAGGTATAACACTCTCTGAACTAACCCCACTCACCCCTTAACTTGCTTTCTCTGCACTTCTTCACAGAAGGAAGCCCTGAGCCTGGGTACCATTTGATTAAATGCATAAAGAGGAACTCTAGAAAATACTGCATTAATTCTATTGCCAACCGTGCCCTGATCTGGTGTCTGTGGTGTAAAATGCGACAGTCTCGTTTTCCCCCACTTCCACCGCCACTCATTTCCCCTGCTTCCCTAAACCCAGGGTGGACAAGTGTTTGGGTTTAGTGTCAGTAAATGACAGCAGCTAAGGAGAGTGCTGCTGTTTGTAATCGGTGCTTTTTTGCCTAGCTTGTTTAGAAATTACAAACCATAACCATCCACTAGGACCCATAAGGTTCGCCTTCTCGGGGTCATAAGATAGGGAGGGCCTAGCCAAGGCAAGGAGGGACACATTAGTCACATTCATGATAGGCAGTCTCCCACCTGGGGCTGCCCCGGCTGTGCTTATGCTGATTGGAGGAGACAGAACTCACTAAACTACTTGGTAGAGAAGAGAAAGCATGAAAGCTTCCGAAAAAGGCAAAGCCACTTTGTCAGAGTGACAGTAATACAGTATGCAGTTGTGAATGCTCTTCCCGGAATCCAGTGCGTTCTTTGGCGTCAGTTTTCTCAACTGTAAAGCGGGGTGTTGGATCACGTCTCTGAAGGCTCTTCAGTATTCTCTGTCTGACTCATTTGAAACCCTTAAAATATGTTTAATTACTTTAATAACTTTATTAATTTCCTCTGTCAAGATGCAACTCATATTCCCTGCAAAACATGGAAAGCAATGCTGCTCCAAGTGTGGTCTGTGGAAGGTGCTGGTCCTCAAACTGGTTGTTTCAGATTTGTGATGTGATGAGGACAGAAACCAAGAGCAGGTGTTTAGTATCTTTAATAGTAATTTGATGTTGCCACAACCACCAAATGGGATTCACTTTTCTTGTAATTCATTTCTACAGTGTTTTACCAAAGCCTCAGTCCCCAGTGAATTTTGGGCAAAACACCGGGTCTTTTATGAAAACTAGATTGAGAAGTGCTTATTTATAAATAATAAGGGAAAAATTTAACTCACTTGTAGTCCCACCATTCAACCTAAGCCACTTTTGTGAAAGAAACTAGGTGTAGGAGTGGGAGAGAGATTAGCTTTTCTCTATATCCATTTATTTAGTAATTTCGTAGTTTTAATCACATGCATTTTCTAAAATAAAACTATTTTAAGCACCAACATGAAAAATAAATAAATAGGGATAAAAGATATGCAGTTTGGACCCTGCGATTTTGCCTAAGTGGATTAAGCATCTCAGCCTCTAGATGCCTGAAACCAAGGGAAGAAAGTTCGAGTTGCAAAGTCCCAGCCACCAACTTTTTGCCCGTCACCAACTCTGCTCGATTCTGCAGTGCTGTCTGGGTTTCGGTGCATGAAGTTCCCTCCTTGGAAGGACCATCAGTGCCCACCTGGCTGGCAGAGGCTTCTGCCCACTTACCGCCTCTTCAAGGGTTCAGGCTTCCACCCAGGTGCCTGTGGCCTCCTCCTTCAGCTGAGTCAAAGTGAATGTCCGGGGTATTCTGAGGGACTCTGAGAAGAACTAAGGAACAATCAGGAAATGGCCTCCAGGAAGGAATGGCCTCCAGTATAATGTGTGTCGGTGATCATCCTCCATGTCCTAATGGAGTCCCCAAGAATGGCATTGCCTTAGCCAGAAAAGGGAAAAAAAAAAGGCGTCGCTGCCTGAGGGTGCTTTTCATGACTGCCACAATCAAATATCAAAGCTGGTGACTGAGGGGCAAATGGACCCACACTGCCAAGCATTAGGTCATCTTTATACACATGGGGCATGATAAAAAAAACTGGATGGGAGTAGGATATTCAAAATGAGGGAGAAAAGCAAAGAAAGAGCAATTGTAAAAATACATAATAAGACAAAAAGCAAACTTAGCTGTTTTGGAAAATATATATTAAATAAATGTGACTTTTCCCAGGAGTTAAAGAAAGGTCAGCTTAAAATGTGCATACACAAGAGACTACTTTAGTATTAAGGGATTGGAGTATGCCAGTTTGGCCAAATGATCACCCCAGACTTGTCTATTTTAAGCTTAGAAGGAGGCAGGAGATTCATGGATTCATACTCTCCTAATCTGGCTCAGGGAGTCAGTCCCTTTTCCTGCTCCTTTCAGACTACCCTTGACTTCCCTTGCCTATGTAATCTCCCACAAGTCAAAGATGGGAAGCAGATTTCATACCCTTGGGAATACTAGAGAATCTCACAACCTCCCAAGGTTTTAAGAAAAGTAGGAAGTAATCCAGTTAAAATTCTCTTTGCTCTGGGAAAGGACTGTTGCCTTTGTCTTCTTTTCCACAGGAACATTTATTACTTTTTCATTAAGCAGAAAACATTCCCACACCTCATGCCCAGTGCCGTTCTCTCCCAACTCTCCCCCATACCCTATGGAAGCCTGCTTTGGTCCATGCAGAAGTTATGAAATTAAAGTAAACGCTGTGGTTTATGTGACTTTGAAGATTAGGACTTGGAACGAAATAAATTGGCCCCGGGTTATAATCTCAACTACGAAGACTTTTTCTTTGTTCTCAAAGAATCTCAGCCGTGAGATTGACACCTGGGATTGATTCTGATCCTGGCATTTTCCTCCCCTCATTGTGGTCACCCCCTCCCCCTTCTGAGCATTGCATTCGCTGTGCTATGGAAATTGTCGATGGGTTAGTACTTTCAGTTTCTCGAGAAGAGGCCACATCGAGGCTTCCTCAGGGTGGCTTGCGACCATGGTCAAATGGCGTAGCTTAGCTGAGAGACAGACCTGGGGAGAAAGGAGAAAGCACTTTCTTGGCAGCTGTCTTAGACCAGCTTTACTAGAAGTAGAATCTGACACAAAGATTTTTGCACAATGATTCATTGAGGACAAGGTCTCAAGAGAAGGGAGTAAGAGAAGCCGGAAGGGGAAGGTCAGCAAACCAGTAGTTTGGGGAGAGGTCTAGCCTCAGCCTGATCTCGAGCTCTGGAGCATTGATTGCACCACAGTTATCCCCTCCAGAGGCAAGAGGGTTAGACTGTGAAGACTCCCACATTCATTTGTCATTAGCTAAAGGCTGCCCCTGGGGGTAAGACTGTCATGTTCCAGAAATCTCCAGGCCAGGCAGCTCCCATCAGCCAAGAGCAGGCCTCCAGAGAAGGATGAAGGTGTGAGCCCTTAGGACTCACCACCTGCAGAGCTGGGGTCAGTGCTCTTGGCTTGGTAAAGGGGATGTAGGCAGGGCGCCAACCGCATCTGCTACAGCTGCCAAAACAGTTGGAAATGGAGAGTCAATGGCCTGATACATTATCTAAGGAGCAATTTATATCATATACAAATGCTATCTATTATATTATATGGTGTGTATACATACCTCAAGGCATGGCACTAAGAGGGCATCCTATTTGATTAGATTGGATTTCAAGATAACTCTGAAGGGCAAAAAGGTCATTCAATTCAGCCCTTTTATTTCACAGAAGAGAAGAATTAGGTCAGAGTAAACCCTTATTGGGAACCAGCTCTGATTCTCAGTCCTCTACTTTCGCTTGAATTCAACCCAACTCATAATTATCGAATGCCTACTATGTATAAAGCACAATTTTAGGCACTGAGCAGGGAATTGCAAGACACAAAACTCAGCCTCTGCTTGGGCCTTAAGAATTTATAGGCTGATAGAAGATAAGAGAATGAAAGAAAAAAAGAAGAATATTATGCATATCAAAATTCAAATCTCACCCCAAGAACAGTATGGATTAAGGGCTGTGGGCACTTGAAGGCAAATGTGAACGTACAAAAGGATGGTATGTGCTTGTCTCGATGTAATGGGAGGCCTTCATCCCACATTTCCCTATATTTCAAACTGCGGAAAAAGAAAATATCCCACTAGCTCTTCTATTTGGGCAAGGCTGAAGAGATAAATATGCAGATAGGGTTCTAGGAGAGGGGGAAAATAAACTAACAAGAACAAGCCATCCCTTTTCAAAATGTCATTTTGCCTTGAAAGCTTCTTCAATTCTTAGCCTGGAAGGGCAAAGTATTGAAAGTTTTACTCATTAAACAAGATGATTTTGAAGCTAAAGGTCAAAGGTCCTACTACTTTAGAGAAAAACCCCTTTCAGCTCCGACATATTTTAGTACTGGAGTGTTTTCTGTCTTTTAAATTGTCCTGTGCCACACTGATGTGTATATTGGTCTGCCCATTTAAATTAGTGTTGTTTTAAAATTCACCCAGAGTTTATGCACTGCCACTTTGGACAAGATCTAAGATTCATTCATTCATTTGTTACTCAACAAAGCATTTATTGAGAGCCTACTGTATGGGATGCCCTGTCATAGGTGCTAGGAATATAAGAATGAGAAAGGGACTCAGAACCTGCCCTCAAATGCTCACAGTCTAGTTAGGTGAGACAAACAGGTGATTATGTTAAAATAAAATACATGCTGAAATAGAGCTCTGCTCAGAACATCTAACCAAGAATGGCTTAGAGGATGTTCAAGGAAGTTTCCGTAAAGAAATTGACCTTAGTTGAAAGCCGAAGCCCTAGTGAAGGGTTACATCATCCTGTTATTTTCTTTATAGTATGTATCATTGAAGGAAAATTATCTTTTAATTATTTATTTATTTATTTATTTTTCCCCCAAAGCCCCAGTAGATAGTTGTATGTCATAGCTGCACGTCCTTCTAGTTGCTGTATGTGAGATGCGGCCTCAGCATGGCTGGAGGAGCGGTGCGTGGGTACGCACCTGGGATCCGAACCTGGGCCGCCAGTAGCGGAGCGCGCACACTTAACTGCTAAGCCACGGGGCCGGCCCAGAAAATTATCCTTTAAATCTCATTTGTTGATGTTATTGTTCATCTGTCTCTTCTGGCATCCCACTAAAACAGCGTTTCTGAACTTTTTTTTTCATCATTGCTGTCGTAAGGAGCCTTTTAGACATTTTTTTTTAATCACCACTCCTCGTGAATTTTTTTCCCCATGGTAAAACATGCATAATATAAAATTCACCATTTTAATCATTTTTAAACCAGCATTTTCACTAGCATTAAGTACATTCACAATATTGCTCAACCATCACCATTATGCATTTCCAGAACTTTTTCATCTTCCCAAACTGAAACTCTGTAAACATTAAACAATAACTATCCGTCCCTTCTCCCCCAGCCCCTGGAAACCACTATTCTACTTTCTGTCTTTATGAATTAGCCTATTCTAGGTACCTCCTGTAAGTGGAATCATGCAATATTTGTCTTTTTGTGGCTGGCTTATTTCACTTAGCATAGTATTTTCAAGGTTCATCCATGTTGTAGCATGTGTCAGAATTTGGTTCCTTTTTATGGCTGAATGTCCTCTTGAGATTTTAACACCACATATTGAGTCTGTTTATGTACTGTGCACCTTTGTAGGGCCATAAACCATTGTAATATGTAAGATTTTTCCACTTCCCAAGAACCATTTTGCCCCCTTGGGGCAATGTCACCCCGTTGAGAATGGCTGTGTTAAAATGTAAGCTCTGTGACCTTATTGGTCTTGTTCTCCACTCTGCCCCCGGCTGTTAGCACAACACCTCGCACATAGCAAGCGCTCAACAGTCATTTGTTGATGCTTCTCAAGCTCCTTCCACAACCACTCCTTCCTTTATTTTAATCTACTATTATTAAAAATTGCTCTTAGAGAATCGCAGATGTATCTTGACACTCAGTGCCTCATGCTGCCCAGCCAGATTCAACATGCTCGTTTCCCCCGGCTGCACATACCCTTCTCAATGGCCCTGTGTTTGCCTGCTTTCTTAACAGAAGTGAAAGATTATGAGCCTCCATTCGGTTCCAAGGTGCGGGAGCATCCCTGTGTCGAAAGCATGAAGGACAATGTCTTGAGAGATCGAGGACGACCAGAAATCCCCAGCTCCTGGCTCAACCACCAGGTGAGGAGTGGCTGTTTTGAGGGGTGAATAAGATTCATCTGGGTAACCTCTTAGGTAGGAGAGAATTCTGGGATATTGGGCTTCAATCTGAGGGCAGGTCCCTTTGTGTTCTGTGATCCTGTCAGGTTTTGTTTATAAAGAAAATTTCAGTGCAGTGGGATGAGCCTGTTATTGTAAGTTCAACCAGTAGGTAGATACAACATTCAAAGAGGGCTCACAAATAATCGTTTGAAAGGTGTTTGTCACGTTGTTCAAGCCCCTTGGTTTTGGGTTAGAATATTTGTTTGCAGCCTCTGCCACTCACTGCCAAGCCTTTACATAGGGAGTTTATGTTTTCTTCCCTTCTGGTTCCAAATGTTTTCTTCTGGGAATCTTCAGCTCTGGAAGGAAATAGTTAGCAGAGGGAGGAATAAGCAGAGTTTGTCAGCCAGCTGGACTGAGAGCGGCTGCGGTGTGCTCGAGGTCACGTACGGGCTGTGCACACAGAGTTGGGAAAGAGGAGGCCGGCTCCTCGCTCTGAAATGAAAGAAAGCAAAGAGGAATAGGAACATGCAAGCGAACAAACAGGAAATCTGTTGGTTTGGAACATTCTAAAGACTTCTTAATTTTTCTTTTCAAGAAATGGTAGCTAAGGCCATCCAGAGCAGGGCAGTGGTCTGGCCTTATAGGGAGACCTGTCCCAATTCTTTGTTGGGGGGCATTTTGATGTGGACAATGGTCAGAGGAAAAGAAGAAAGCGATAGTTTGTGAGAGGGAGACGTCTCTCTGAGACACCTGGGAAAGAGCCATGAATGAAGAATGAGACAGAACAGTGTACCCCTATTTCACTGACCAAACTGTTCTTTCTACTGAGTAGAACCTTTTATTGCCTCCTTTGGATGAAGTCTCTTATCCAGCGAAGGTTGGGGCTAAGTCATAGGTTTTCCTAAGGGCAAGGCAAATTCAGATAAGAAACACAAACAACAAATCAGGCGCAATCGGGAAGACAGATGGAGCAGGAAGCCTGGTCTGTGCCAATCCTGGCCTGGAGCCGCTTCGGCGGACAGACCCTGAGGAAGTCAGGGCAGAGCATGAACCAGGCCTCGGTAGCTCAGGGCTTCCCCAGGGTTTCAGGCAAAGCCCCTTTGACTCTGAAAATGCAAGACTGTTTTGCGATAACTCTGAAATCAGCAGGCACTCGTGTTGTTTCTCTAAACTCTGTTGCCTCCTCCGCTGTACAGTTCTTGTAATGAAGCCATTATTCATGATGATAAAATTCTGGAAAGAATTTACATAATACATTTTTTCTCTTAATGAGATTTGTTGCCCTATTGATTTCAAGTTAATGCTTAATATTTAATTTAATTTACTGCCTGTAATTACAGTGCCAGAATAAAATAAATGTTACTTGTGTACCAACAATAATACTCCACTCTTAACGGGGCCATCAATCAATACCGTCGATTAGGTGAATTATACAATTAATGCAACATCATGAACTCACAGGGCGGGAAGGGAGGGAGAGGCTCCTAGGTGTGTTGGGAAAGTTACTGGTAGTAGATGGTGGGCAGGAAAAGTGCTGGCTCTCAGGGCAGTGTGGGGATTTATCTGTCCCACCTCGGCCACCGGTGTGAGGGATTGCTGGTGACAATGTTGAGCTCCTAATTGGCAGGAGCACACTCAATTGCCACCTATTGGGCTATCTGTTTAAGCCCTGCCTGCTTTATTTTCAAAAGGGACTTGAGATGATAACAAAAATATATGCAATGGAAAATAAAAGTTAAGGCCGTGAGAGAAGACCCTTGCCACCATACTGGGCAGCGTTTCCTGGATGGGCCCTTTGAATGGGGCCTTTGTGAGGTTAGGTTGAACTCTCTGAAACAGTCTAGAGTTAAGCACTTCTGATCTACAAAGAGAGCTATTTCATGGGATCCAGCCTCATGTTGTTGGAGAGGAGTGGGGCATAACAGAGGGCATCCTTGGCAGCTGTTGGAGTCTGCTGCTGAATTACTCCCCAAAACATGTGGACTTTACAAAATGAAACCAGACTAATGCCTGGCCTTCACTCTGACTAGGGTATTCAGCCCCGTTTAACTAGAAATGTGTATATGATTCTGACTATAAGACACTCTGAAAAAGGCAAAACCACAGACAGAGTAAAAAGATCTGTGATTGGTTGTCAAAGGCTCAGAGGGGAAGGAAGGAGGGGTGACTAGGTGGAGCATGGAGGATTTTTAGGGCAGTCACCTTATTCTGTGGGATACTGTAATGGTGGAACCACGTCATTATGTGTTTGTCCAGACCCATAGCGTGTACCCTAATGTGAATGATGGGCCTTGGTTGCTAGTGCTGTGTCAATGCTGGTTCACTGATATTAACAAATGTACCACACAGATGCAAGTTGTTGATGGCCAGGGAGGTTGTGCGTGTCGGGGGAGGGGGTATGTGGAAACCCTCTGTACTTTCGACTCAATTTTGCTATGAACCTAAAACTGCCCTAAACGGTAAAGCCTAAAACTGCTCAAAAAAAAAAAAAAAAATAGGTGTGAAATGGTATTAGGGGCCACTTCATGAGAGTTTTCAGGTATTTGGGATGCTACTGTACCCCAGAAGCCTACTGGAGGGTCCTTGGGTTGTCTCTCCGTTTCACAACTTACTGTGATCAGATAGTACCAGAGCGAATAGGTGCATGTGGTTTCCAGAACAGTGCACAGCCACCTGCACAGCCACTTCTTACCACATGCAACAGGCTGGCCTCAGACAGTGAGCGGTCATGTTAAATGCGCAGGCTCTTCCGCACCTGGCCTGCACTGCAGGCACCAGGTCAGCAGGCAGCTTTGCCCTTCGTGGAGCCCACCGACCCACCAACTCAGAGCCCCTGTGGACTTGTCTCCCTCTGCAGGGCATCCAGATGGTGTGTGAGACTCTGACCGAGTGCTGGGACCACGACCCAGAGGCCCGCCTCACGGCCCAGTGCGTGGCGGAACGCTTCAGCGAGCTGGAGCACGTGGACAGACTCTCGGGGAGGAGCTGCTCTGAGGAGAAGATCCCCGAAGACGGCTCGCTGAACACTACCAAATAGCTCTGCCAGAGCAGGCTGGGCCACGTCCCAAGAGGCCGCCCCTGTTGCCAAAGAACAGAGGCAGCAGGAAGCTGCCCCTGACCGATGCTTCCTGGAAAACCAGGGGGTCACAATGAACTCCCCTCCCTGTGAGCTGTGGGGCTGAGCAGAAACAACAGCAGCAGGGAGTGGGTGACATGAAGCATTCTATGCCTTTGACGTTGTCATAGGATAAGCTGTGTTAGCACTTCCTCAGGAAATGAGATTGATTTTTACAATAGCCAATAACATTTGCACTTTATTAATGCTTGTATATAAATATGGAATAGCTATGTTTTATATATATCTATATATGTCTATATCTATATATACAGCCATACTCTGGAAAGAGACAAGGGAAAAGATCAAATATTCCCAGGAAGTTGGTTTGATTGGAGAGCTCCAGAGCCAAGCGCAGAAGGAAGGGATCCGTGCCAGCATTAGCGCCTCACCATCGCACAGGCGATGGTTCTCTTGACTCCGCAAGAGGGGGTTGGCGTTAGGAGGGAGGCTCTGTGTCTCAGAGCCCGCTATGGCCACATTGCACTTGCTTTTGCAAAATGATAATTCCCTGCACGTGGGTCCTCTTCTGGCCGCAGAGCTAACTGTAGTCACACTGTTTGGGGACCGGATCGTGGGATTCCTGTGTGCCATTGTTTCTCCTGGACTTTTTCTCCTGGACTCTCCAAGCCTCACATCTGGTTTGTGAACCACCTTCCTCAACTAGCTCAGAAACTCTGTCTATCTCTAATAGCTTAAATGTTTTGAGCCCCATTTTTTACCTTCGCAGCTGCAGAAAAATCAGAAGGACAAATTTCTCCACCCACCAGTTGCCACACCTTCTACTAATAAGAAACTGTTCTTTTCTTAAAATTTCCCCCCTGCAGCTATGTTACCATTCTCCAACTCGCTGCCCTTCTCCTTTTCCTAAAAGGTAACAAATCACCCCTCCAGGGTTCATTGTGTTTAATTTTTCCTCACCCTCGGTTCGAGTTGCTAGCTTTCTATGCAAACACCAGTAGGTTCCATCTTCCTGGGCCCCTGAATGCCCAAGTACATTTTGGCCTGGTGGAGAGGATTTGAGCTGCACAGCACTGCCACGGTCAGGAGCGTTTCCTCGGGCACAGTGAACATGTGTTTTGCTTGGCCAGCATAGTGTTTCACAAAATTGAGCCACTTTTTAAATATTTGGAGATTTTGCAAAAAATCTGGATCCCCAAGTGAGAATAGACAGCAGATGTTTTCCAGTTCTTTCCAGTCTGCATCTTTCACAAAATGAAGATGTGGACACACTTAGAAAGCTGCTTCACTTCTCACTGTAAATATTTGCATTTTCTGCCCACCCCCACCGCCGTCTGGGAATTAACATACCCCTAACCAGGGTCCCTTGTAAGAAATGTGTGTTGAATCAGTCATTCTCTGGCTATACGTGATTTTGATACCGTCCCTCTACCCGATCCGGTGTTAGGGTTTGAAGTCGGCCTTTTTTTGGACTATAGGGGACCTCCTATAAATGGTCCCAGTTAACTCAAGTCTCTTGCTTACATGCCCCTCCAAATGGTCCCAGTTATCTCAAGTCTTTCCTCTCTGCATTGGGGAGGGGAGCCCTTTACTCCAAGAAGCTTTCGTCATGGTTACCGGTCTCTCCGTCATACCAGCCTTTCCAACCTTTGCAGAATTTGCCAGCGGGGCCTTGAATGTGGGACAGTAGTCCCATTCGCAGTTAGGAAATCTGTGTCCACATGGACAAAAACAAAGAATGAGCTTTAATACTCCATAGGAAACTTGTTAATCCACAAACAAGTGTGAATGCTGCAAATAATCTCTTTTTAAAAAATGTTTTTGAAGCTACTTATTTTCAGCCAAATAGGAATATTAGAGAGGGACTGGCAGTGAGCAAATCAGCTGTTTGGATTTGGGAAGGTCTCATCTCATTGGGGTTTTAGCAAACATGCTGAAGTTTGGAATTAGGTAGAACGTTTAGGCACCCTGTTCAGTGGGGGTGGGCTGAGAGAGTTAAGGACAGTTTGGCTGCAATACCATGGACGTGCCCAGAAATTCTGTGCACCTTAGGGCTTGTTGACACCATCCCAATAGCTGTTGCTCATTGACCTCTAGTGGTGAATTTCTAGAATACTGGTCCATTAATGGGCTCTTCCAAGATTCAAAAGAGCTTTGTAACTTCTGAGTCATCATCTGCATAAACTGGAATGTAGTATCAGACGATACTGTGGCTTGTTTTGTTTGTGTTTTTTTTCTTATTCAAGAAAAAGACCAAGGAATAACATTCTGTAGTTCCTAAAAATACTGACTTTTTTTTTACTACTATACATAAAGGGAAAGTTTTATTCTTTTATGGAACACTTCAGCAGTACTCATATATTAAAATAGGAATGTGAATGCTATATACTCTTTTTGTATCAAATGTCTCAAGCACTAATTTTCATTCTATGCATTGTTTGTCTTTTATATAAATAAAATGTTTATTAGATTGAATAAAGCAAAAATACTCAGGTCAGCTTCCTGCCTCCTGTTCCTGTCCATAGTAGCTAAGCCTATTTGCCTCACTTGGTTATTTTGCAGTTTAGGCAGAAAAAAATCACAAGACAAATCCTCTCCGACTTTTCCGTATTCACTGTCTTCATCAACTAACAGTTTCAGGTCTTTTTTTTTTAATTTTTATTTATTTATTTATTTCCCCCAAAGGCCCAGTAGATAGTTGTATGTCATAGTTGCACAGCCTTCTAGTTGCTGTATGTGGGACGCGGCCTCAGCATGGCCAGAGAAGCGGTGCGTCAGTGCGCGCCCGGGATCCGAACCCGGGTTGCCAGCAGCGGAGCGCGCGCACTTAACCGCTAAGCCACGGGGCCTGGCCCTCAGGTCTTTTTTTAAGAAAAGCAATCACTGCAGATGTTCAATAATATGAGATGCCGCGGGTGCTGTTGGTGGCCTGCTCCTTATGCTGGGGCCCTGGCATGGTGCCCGCCTACCTCTCCCTGCCACCGTCTTAGCCTGTCCCCACGGTGCAGTCCCAGGAGCTGCCCCCATCCACATGACTGCTTCTTCTAGGGCTTGGCTCAGCCAAAGCTGCTGCTAAGAGCACATGTTTCTTATACTTTCTCCTTTTCTCACTCTAACAGGCTGTTGACTATCTTTTTGACTCCTGCCAGGTATCATGCTTCCTCCCTCTTCCTTTCTACTCAGCCACAGCATCCCTCTTGGGGCTTCTAATTGGCTTGTCTACGTCACCAGATGAATGTGCCTTGAGCACTTAGCTCCAGGTCATTGCTTGCCGGCTTTCTTGTGACAAAGTGTATGCGATTTTCTGCCCGATCTTTGAGCTCCCTGTTTTGGAATCTGAGAGATTCTGTGGCTTCTTCTGAGTTACCACCTGGGTTCTAAATAGTTAAGGTTCTAAATAGTTATATAGTAGCGCCTACATCAGGGCTTCTAAACCTCAGCGCTACTGACATTTTGGTTGGATGATTCTTTGGGGAGTGGGCCTGTCCCGTGCGTTATAGACTGTGTAGCAGCATTCCTGGCCCTAACCCACTAGATACCAGTAGCACCCACCCCACACCTGTGACAACCAAAAATGTCGCTAAACATTGCCAAATGCCTCCTGGGAGACAAAAGTCACCCTCAGTTGAGAATCAGTGAGATAGATGGTGTGGTCCTGTACTCCTATGGGCATTAGTTGTAGTCGTATCTTAATTAGTAGGTTGGCAATTTTAGCGGTTACTAATTTTAGTGGTTACCTGCCCGTCCACTTACCAGCTATGTGACCTGGGCAAATTACTTAACCTCACCATGCTTAGTTTAATTTTGTATAAAATGGAATTTTACAGGCCTCATCCTATACAAGATACTGTTGTGATAAGGAATACATGCAAAACTTGGGGAGTTGTGTCTTGAACTTGGAAAGCCTTCAGTACATACTGGCCAATATTAAGTTGGTTTAGTATGTCCAGGGTTGCTTTTGCAAAGAGGCAGATTTTGAGGTAAATTCTAGAAAGCATTAACAACACAGAGGAGAATGAGGCACATACTACAGGCCTATAGAACAGGAAAGTTCTGTCCTGTGTGAGCATTAATAATCTGAGAACTCTCATTCACTGAGTACCTGCTGGGTCATCCGATTTAATCCTCCACTAGCTCCGTGTGCCCATCTACAGAGGAGAAATAGAGAACTCAAGTAAGAAGCTTAAGGTCTCACAGAGGTAGAATCTGAGTGCAGAGCCAAGCTGTCCTGGAACTGGAATTTGCAATAGCTTGGAATAATAATTGGAATAATGGTTGGTTTTCATATTGGCGCCTGAGGAAACTAGCCTGCCGCATGGGATGAGAGGGCCACTCCATGATGAGATGTTCTACTACTCCATCTGCGCAGCACGGCCATTGCTCTCATCTCTCCTGTGGATCTCAACTGGGGCAAGGAAGATGCTTTTTCATCTCTGTTGCCCAACTTGCTCTCCACTCACATGATAAGTGTTGTCTAGATTCTTGCCGCGAGAACAATTGAAAGACGAACGGGTGGATATGTGTGGACAGTGTTGCCTAGCGTGTGACATGTGCCCTGTCACTTCAGATGATTTCAGATTGTGCCGACCTTTAAAAACATTATTTTAGTGGGTCTGTTTTTATTTTAACATGTATTAGAAAAAATAAACACATTAAACCTGGGCTTTCAGAAATATTATTACTTGAAATGTAGCTGAGTTTAAAAACTTGAATTGATTTTTAAAATGCATTAAGTAGATAGTGGTACTTATTTTTGGCAACTACAGGAGATGTGAATATGAATGATTGAAGCAAGAGTGCTCCACCCAAGGAAACAAATCCATATGAATCGCTAACATTTATTTAGCACTCAGGAAGCACCCAACACTATTCTCAGTGTTTTACCTTCTTTATCTGCTTTAATTTTCACCACAACCCTATAAGCTAGTCTTACCTCCATATTAGAGATGAGGAAACTAAGGCGGAGAGTGAGGCATTACTAAGAGTCCCACAGTTAGCGATCTTTAGGCCAGGATTTGAACTGAAGCAGTCAGATCCCAGAGGCCACACTCCCACCTTGAATATAAGTTGAAGCCGGAGTTAGAAACCAAGGTGAGCCTCTGGAATGCTCCAGGGTCTGAATTGGTAGCCTAAAATACAGAGAAGGAAGATGCAATTTGCATTGGAGGGGCGTGGGTTGGCCATCAGGGAGCCCAGGGAGACAAAGTCGTTCCTCAAAGGCACAGGGACTCTGGGCTCCAGCCCAAGAGCTGCAGCCAAAACAGGAGCCAAGGTCTTCTGACCCCTTTGCAGGCTCTGTTTTGCTGGGGTTATTTCAGTTCTCACTACTGCAAGGACACGAGCACTCTCAGTGGGCAGTGTCTCCAAGTGCCCTCAGCGGGGGCGCAGTCCCTTGCACCAGTCAGCAGCTTTTGAATGCGGGCGCTCTTTGTGCCCAGGACTTTCTATTTTGTGGTGGTGGTGTTTGTTTTAAGCACTCTATGCAAATGACATGCTAATAGTCCAGTCCTGAGGGAAATTCCTTCCCAAGGTGACAGAGAACTTTTCATTTAAACAAGTGTGTTCATCTTTTTTTCACAAAAGTCACTGCAGTTGGCATCTGCTCATTTTGTTCATTTTCCTCCTGAAATAAGCTGCCTAATCGTTGTTTATCACATTTCCAATTAGCTTTTTTTTAACTTGAATAATAATAGCTCCAGACTGTGGGTTTGGGGCCATGGCTTTGCAAACTGTGTTGATAAAGACAAGATTGTGAACTTTCCCACATTACATGGCCTGCCAATCAGCCTCACACAGTGTAATTTAATTCTAATACATCTCTTGATCTTTGGTGCATTTAAAAATAACTCGTCTTCCTATTCTAATTAAGCTAAAATTGCACACACTGTGAAATGCTTGCTCTCTCTCTCTACATGTGCCCACACACACACACAAATGATCCTTAAAAATCACTTCTGGGGGTCGGCCCAGTGGTGTAGCTGTTAAGTTTACTGCTCCGATTTGGGGGCCCGGAGTTCACCGGTTTGGATCCTGGGCGCAGACCTACTCACTGCTCATCAAGCCATGCGGAGGTGGCGTCCCATATAGAACAGCTACAATTCTATAACTATGATACACAGCTATGTACTGGGGCTTTGGGGAGGGAAAAAAGAGAAAAAAAGAAAAAGAGGAAGATTGGCAATGGATGTTAGCTCAGGGCCAATCTTCCTCAAAAAAATAAATAACTTTTGCATACAACCTGTGCAGCACAGTGCTTCCGAAATTGTCCTCAAAGTCTTCCCTCCACCCACGCCTGCAATGGTAGACAACAGAATAACTATAGCCCTGGTGCTGTAGGATCATCAAAGAAGATAAAATGCCTTTGAAATTTCATGTTTTGTCTAAATATCCATAATAAAATCATTAAAATCGGGACCTCTAGAGCCAGACCCCCTTGGTTCAAATCCCAGCTCTGTCACTGACTAGCTGTAGGGCTTTCTGCAAGCCTTTTAAGCATTTTATTCCTTTGGTTTCTTAATGTGTTAAATGGGAGTAACGATAGGACCTACCTGGGACAATAATAAGAATTACTACAAGAAGAGAGTCACTATTTTAAAAGTGGTTAGAACAGAGACTGGTGCACCTAAGCTTTGGTTATTATTATTATTAAGTTTTTGCATTCTACTCTAAAATGAAGCTGTATTGTCATAATATTTTAAAGACATGTTGATACCAAAATCTTTGGGTATAATGGACTCTTGGGGAAGATGAGCCATGTTTATCTGTAACTGTGAGCAAACCACCCCTTATCTGTGAGGGGCTGTTTCACCCAGGGTGCCTGGCATGGCTATGCTGGTGAACGCAGGGCTGTGAGACAGGAAGTCTTGGGTTTCTGTCTCGCTCCACCGTCCCGCACCCTGTTCATTCTCCCATGACTTTGGGCTCTCGCTCTTTTGCCCCATCTGAGACTCTTCCCTGCCCTGTCTAAATTAGAAAGCTGGAGAAAAATCAAATGAGATAATAAGTAACAACACACGGGAGAATTGTTATTAAAAAATATTAATGCAAGATAAAATTTATTACCTTTTTTTTGACATGGATATGTACACTGAAACTTTGCTGGAATAGTAGATCCTCATTCATTAGTAACATTATATACATATACAATCATCCCTCGGTATCCACGGGGGATTGGTTCCAGGACCCCGATGGATACCAAAATCCACAGGTGTTCAAGTGCTTTATATAAAACAGCGTAGTATTTGCATATAACCTAAGCACATCCTCCCATATACTTTAAATCATCTCTAGATTACTTATAATACCTAATGTAATGCAAATGCTATGTAAATAGTTGTTATACTGTGTTGTTTAGGGAATAATAACTAGAAAATAAAGATTGTACCTGTTCAGTACGGAGCAGCCATCGTAGGCCTTTCAATCGCGGTTGATTGGATCTGTGGTTGATTGAATCCTTGGATGCAGAACCTGCGGATGCAGATCCCGAAGATATGGAGAGTCGACTCTACCTACATGCTAATGATCCTAGCAACCCTATAAGGTAGGTATTATTTTCTCCATTTTGCAGTTAAGGAAATTGAGATAAGTTTGTTATGCAAGTTTACACAGTTTGAACCCAGGTCTCTCTCAGTACAAAACTGTGCTCTCCTCCAAGCTGTTTTGTCCATATTTACCTCCTTCATCCAACATATATCAGTTGAATGCAAAGTGATGTACCACCCGGTGTCTGCTTGCACCTTGAAAGCCAGAACTATGTGTTACCCAGCGTCTTATCCCAGCGTCTAGCACAGAGGGGAGCACGTAGCAGTTGTTCAATAATTTTTGCTGAAGGAAGAAATGAAAGCTCTTGGCCTTTAGAAGTCCACGATCCAGCTGAGGAGACAGAAAGATATAAAAAAAACAGTGTGTGATCGGGATGTACTAACCGGTAATGCCTATTGGAGTGAAAGAGCCTAGTTTTTGCAGAGAAATTCCTAGTCAGAGCCTGACTGCTGTCCCACATCTGCCCATGTGGATGTAGTGATCCAGCCACCATTGCTACCCCTGACAGCATGGCCTTGCTTCTTCAAGTCTCTTACAACTCTCTTTCACTTGTATTAGTTTCCTAGGACTGCTACAGCAAATTACCCCAATCTTGGTGGCTTAACCAACAGAAATTTATTCTCTCACAGTTCTGGAGTCTAGAAATCCAAAATCAAGGTGTCAGCAGGCCTGTTGCCTCGGAAGGCTCTAGGGAATAATCAGGACTAGATAATCTAGAGCTTGACTCACCCAGGTATTCCTGGGATTGCAGCCACACCACTCCAATCTCTGCGTCCATCTTAACGTTGGCTTTTCCTCTTCGCTGTGTGCCTCTTATAGTGATATTTGTCATTTGAGATAGAGCCCACCTGGAAATCCAGGATGATCTCATCTCAAGATTTTTGACTTAATTACATCTGTAAAGACCTTTTTTCTGAATAAGGTCACAGTCACAGGTTCTGGGGGTTAGGATATGGACATATCTTTTTGGAGACCATCATTCAACTCACTACAGAGCTTTAGCCAATTCCTCTGGTGTGAATTCTTCCAAGATGAAAAAGATCCAAGCCCAAGACTCTCTCCCTCATTCACTTGAGGCATTCCCAAGGATCACTCTGACAGCTTCACAAATTTTATTTGGTTTCGTTTTCTATCTTAACAACAATAACAAAAATGATACATTTACACTGTGCAATAATTAAAACATCACTTAAGGATTACTATTTATCTCAATGATTTCATATACGTTTTTGCACATCTATCATTTTTCCAGCAGTTATGATTTTTTCCCTCTAGGAATATAAAAATGAGATAAAGCTAGCAACTCTTTTCCCACCAATTGTAGTCTCCTTTGATGCCACTTTGTGTTTAACAGCCCCTGACCCAATGTAGGGAGCAATTTATGCTCAAACAATGTTATGGAATTTCACTCCAGGGCAAAACTTAGAAACAAACTATGACTATGTGAAAATATGCATTTATCTTGTTCCAATGCCCCATCTCATTGCTTTGGAACACAGGAAGTGTGACAATGGGAAGTTAGGTTCTAACCTAATGTTCTGTTACTAAGTCCCTTAGCTCTATGACCTTGGGTATTCTAGTTATTATTTTTCTAGCATAAAAAATGACTATGAAATATAGTGGCTTATAGCAACCATTTTACTTTGCTCAAATTTTGTGGGTCAAAAATTTGGGAAGAGTTTGGGCTGGACAGTCTCACTTGGGGTCCCTTCTGCCATTGAATTCGGATGTCTACTTGGGTTAGAATCATGATGGCTCAGCTGGGCTGGACGTCCAAGATGCCTCCCTCTGGCAGTTAATGCTGATTGTCTGCTGGGAGCTCAGTTGGGACAATCATCTAGAACACCTAACATGGCCTGATCAGCTGGCGGTGTCAGGGCAATAGAGTGCTTACATGGCAGCTGGCTTCCTTTACGGTGAGCATACTAAGAGAACCAGGCAGAAACTGCATGCACATTTATGACATCATCTTGAAAGTCGTATAACATCACTTCTCCCATACTCTATTGAACCAAGCAGTTGTAAGTCACTCAAATTCAAAGCAAGGGGATATGGTCTCCCACCTCTCAATGGGAGAACGGACAAAGAATTTGGGGACAATGCTTTAAATCCACCACAGGTACTTTACAGTATATGGGTCTCAGTCTCTCATCTGTAAAATGGGACTACATTATCTCTCAGGCTCCTCTAGTACTTGAAGTCTGTGGAGTACTTTCCTTCAATTATCTTAATTTACCCACATCAATATTTATATGACATTTCCTTTCTTTTATATAATAAAATAACTACATTATGTAAAATTAGACAAAAAAAAAAAAAACAGAGAAAAGGTTCAGTTTCAATAGACTTCCAATTCTTTGTACATGTTTTTAGAGTTGTTTTCTATGTGTGTGTTTATGTGTGGTATTTGTGTGTCTGTGTGTGTGAGTGTGATGAACTCATCAGTTCACCGTTTTAGAATCTTTTTCTCAGAATTAAACAAGCCAGAAAGACATTCAGGAATCTTATTTTTAAGAAGCATCAGTTGCCATTATAACTAAACATGCTATGTAGCAGTAAAATTTAATATTCTCATTAAATTGCAGTGTTTTTTAACCTCAGATTACAAACTCAGGTGGGAAAGAAATGTCTTATTTCTTATTTTTCTATAAATCTACTTAATTTTGATTCTGAACCCCTGTCCTGCTGGACTGGTGGGAAATTTAGCCCTTATTTTTGGGACTACCTTCCCCACTAACTCCTGAAGTTTTATCTTTGTTCCAGGTCTCATGCAATGAGAACAAGGAGCAAGGGGTTGTGGAGTTCTAGTTCTTAGTTATCAGTGAAGCCCCATTCGCCCTGAGATGCCCATTACCCCATTTGCTGGGTTTGTTCAGGTCTGACTCTCCTCTAGTTCCTTGCCTTACTGGGGACTTAGTATTATTATCAAGAGAATCCGAGTGCCACACATCTAGATTTGCTTCCTGGTGCACCATGGGCTACACCCTTAAAACCCACTCTACCCTCAGATCCCTGTCCGGGAGCAATAGGCACGGGTCCTCTGCTCCAGACATCAGCACAATTGTCACTCCTTCAAGTCTTAGGGGTTCTCTATCCTCCACCTTTTTCTTTGCCCAGGCTCTGCTCCTGCCCTTTTCTCCATAGCTTTTTTTTTTTTTTTTGTGAGGAAGATCAGCCCTGAGCTAACATCCATGCTAATCCTCCTCTTTTTGCTGAGGAAGACTGGCTCTGAGCTAACATCTATTGCCAATCCTCCTCCTCTTTTTCCCCAAGCCCCAGTAGATAGTTGTATGGCATAGTTGCACATCCTTCTAGTTGCTGTATGTGGGACGTGGCCTCAGCATGGCTAGAGAAGCAGTGTGTCGGTGCGCACCTGGGATCCGAACCCGGGCAGCCAGCAGCAGAGCGTGCGCACTTAACCGCTAAGCCACCGGGCCGGCCCTCTCCATAGATTTTGATAGCCTATCAGTTTGGAGCCTGAATCATTAACAACCAAATAACTTGTTCACTTAAACTTCAAACC